>NW_005358033.1:311435-367540 GCF_000412655.1 Myotis brandtii | reverse complement strand
ACCCTTTTATGTAATGATGTTTACTTTGAATTTATATTAGTTCACACAAACACTCCATCCATGCTTTTGTTCCGGCCCTCCGGTCCAGTTTAAGAACCCATTGTGGCCCTCGAGTCAAAAAGTTTGCCCACCCCTGGGTTAGGGCAATAAAATATATTAAAAAAAAAGAAATATCGAGTCACAACTAAGGCATACAAAGATAATGCAAATAAATTGATTTATTTATCTAACAACTCTTTATCGAGTACTTACTCTAAATCCTGGGTGTTGAGGATATCGCAGTGAACAGCACAGCTAAAGTTGTGTCCTCCTATGGAGATTATATCCTAGAGAGGGAAGATAGATGACAATAATTTAAATATACATATATCAAATGTTACTAGTAGATGATTATGAGTGCTTTGGTAAAAAAAGATTATAATGTTCCTGGAAAGGGAACCTGACCCATAGTGGGTCTGGTAGTGTATGGGTTCTTGACTTCATGCAGTAAAAATTTCACAACACGAGTCCAGGTGAGTTTTAGAGGATGTTTATTGAAGCTGGGGTCAGTGAAACGAAGAAGGGCATAGGATAACAGGTGAGTGGGTAGGTGGGGAAATGAGCCTAGGTTGGGCTGCTTTGGCTCACTAAGAAGTCAGAGAAAAGAGGATCTTGGGTATAGGGTCAGGGGATTTGCCTGGATGAACTGCAAACTGTAGCTGCCCATTGACTGCCCATTGCTGCCCTGGTTGCAAGCCTTGCAGGTCCTTTAGAGTTTAGGAGATGAATGACTGTGGGGGAAGAAGGCAGGGAGAGGAAAGGCACAGGCATGCTCTCCGGAGGGAGAGCACTTCCTGGGACCTTCATTTTGAGGGATTTTAAAGGCTAGGGAGGATCTCTATAAAATATTAATCAGCTTTATGCTGATGCACCATAATGAGACTTATTCCTTTAACTTCATCTGTCTTTATGTGGTTGGCAAATGGCATTAATTGGATTTCTGCTATATATCTCCCTGAGTAGGGTGATTTAAGCTATTTACCCTCTGGTTGGGGAGAAGTGCAAACCATTTACTCTTAAGTGTCCTTGGTTTAGGGAAGACAGGATTTACTAGATGGCTGCCAACTGCTATTTTAACTGTCTCAGTTTCCCCATTCCACTTGCAAAGGAATTTTCCTAACTTCTTACTTTCCTGCCTCATTGATAAAGAAAACAACTTTGGGGTGGTGATGAGATTATATTTTACAAAATTTTTCAACAGATTTTTATTGACTTTTAGAGAGAGAGGAAGAGAGAGGGAGAGAGAGAAACATTGATTGGTTGCCTCTTGTACACACCCTGACTGGGGATCGAACACACCACCTGGGCATGCGCCCTGACCAGGAATTGAATCGGTGACCTTCCAGTGTATGGGATGATGCTCAACCGGCCAGGGCAATCAGGTTATACTTTACTTAGGGCATTCAGAGGCGGCCTTGTGGACAATATGGTGAAGGAAGTAAGGGAGCAAGCCATGTGGATAATGAGGGAAGAACACTTTAGCCAAGATGATCAGTAAGTGCAAAGCTCGCGAAGGGGGGAAGCATGCATGGCCTTTCTCTGGAACAACAAGGGGAATTTACTCCTCTAAATGAGGGGGATGATTGCAGGAAGTGAGATCAAATACAAGCAACACATCATAAAGGGCCTTGAGGTCATGGTAAGGCTTTTACTATGAAGAAGATGGGAAGCCGTCGAAGGGTTGAAGCAGAGGAATGTCACACTCTGACTTATGCTTTTACAACATCATTCTGGCTACTATATTGAAGACAGAAAACAGAGGGCAAGGGAGGAAGCAGGAAGATCACTTGAGAGACTATTGTAAAATTTTTGAGAGATGGTGGTTTGGGAGAGAGAGAAATGGTAGAAATGGTGATAAGTGGTGGGATTTCAGAAATACTAGAGAACAGCACAGATTGCTTGTGGGGTGTGAGAGCAAGAGAAGGGCAAAGGATTATTATAAAACTTAAACTAGATCAACTGAAAGAACAGATTTTCCATTCACCAAGATGGGGAAGACAATAGGAAGAGCAGGTTTTGGTATTTGACACCCAAAGAAGAGATGGCTCTGCAAGCTGGGAGCCCAAGGTAAAATTAAGAGCCTGAGGAGACGTGTGAGAATTGTCAATATGCGTATATCATGAGGTTATGGAACTATATGAGATCATTAAGGGATGAGTGTAAATAGAGAAGGAAGGAGGTTCAAGGCCTGAGTCTGGGGAATTCTAACATCTAGAGGTCAGAGAGAGGAAGTTTCCAGCCAAGGAAACTGATCCACAGCCATCAATGAGGTAGGAAGAACTAAGAAGATGGTGTCCTAGAAACCAAGAGGAGAAAGCAGCTATCGAAGGAAGGTGCCATCAATGGGGTCTGAGAATTGACCCTTGGACTTGCAATCACTGATGACCTTGACAACAGCAGTTGCAGAGGTGGGGAAATAATCCTGGCTGGAATGGTTTCCAGGAAAAAAGAGAGGAGAGGAGGTGGAGAGTAAGAGTATAGATAACTTCTTCAAGAAGTTTTCATGTAAAGGAGAGTGGCAACAACTATAAGGGAAATTGGGGTTATTTTTGTCCCTTTTTATAATGGGAGATATAGCATATTTATAGAAATGATCCAGTAATGAGGGGGCATTTTCTAACGTGATATCCTTGAATAAGTGAAAGGAGATTTGACCTGGTACACAAATAGGTTTAGCTATGAGCTGAGGATTGGCTAGGTAGGAGCATGTATAATCCATCCACAGCAATAGGAGGATAGTCAGAGTACAACTATGGGGAAATGGGGAGGTGAAATCATATGGAAATTCTCACAGCGAAGTTTCTCACTGAAATAGGTAGCAAGGTCATGAGCTGATTATGTAGGGAAGAAAATAATTTTAAGGTATTAGGATTAGGGTGTGACCACTAGTAAGCAAATATATTATGATTGCCTAGAAGCACTAATGGCCTACTTGAGGTTAGATGTCAAGAATTTAAATTGAGATTAGTTAACATATTTATGTGCTCTTTCCACCCACATTTAGTTGCAGACGCAGAGTGGGTGGATAGTTAGATAAACTCACAGTTGGAGTTTAGTAGGTGTGATGGTTAATTTTATGTGTCAACCTGACTGGGCTAAGGGATACATAAATAGCTGTTGAAACATTATTTCTGGATGTGTCTATGAGGGTGTTTCCAGAAATCCAGATGTTCCTATTGTTCTGGAGTCTCAAACTTGAGTGAGTATAAGAATAAATGTGAATGGGGGATTATATTCATGAAACCATGCTTACTACACTTTATGGGCAATTTAAAGATTTTTCTCTGCTCAGCTGGCATGGCTCAGTGGTTGAGCATCGACCTATGAATCTGGAGGTTATGGGTTCAATTCCTGGTCAGGACACATGCCTGGGTTGCAGGCTTGATCCCCAGTAGGGGGCATGCAAAGGCAGCCAATTAATGATTCTCTCTTATCATTGATGTTTCTGTCTCTTTCTCCCTCTTCCTCCCCCTCTGTGAAATCAATAAAAAATATATTTTTAAAAAGGGTTTATCTCCTAAGGTTCATTACTTTTGCCATCCATGTTGTCTTTGCAATTTAATACTAATCTAATCTATGATTTTTCTCTCTCTATTATTATTGCAACATCATGCATGATTAACTAAGTGATTAAAGCTTTCTAACACATTGAAATATTTCTAGTCGAACTGAAGAGTAAACTGAAGATGCATTTATTTTTAAAATTATTTTTAAAAGGGTAGAATTAATATTTTATTGTCATTTATAATCAGATGGTAGTTGAATATATAGTCTCTATACTTGATCTATCTTCTTTTTTTTTTTGGTGTCAGAAGTGGGATATCTTCTTTTTATTTGTAAATAAAAAAAATTACAAGAGCCAATGGCTGGTTAACAGGATTAAACTAATTCATTGATGGTGGCTTCAAGTTTTTCCTTATTAGCTTCAGAAAACTCACCCACCTTTTGTCCTTTTTTAAGAAACTGGAAGGTTGACATGCATTTGACTTCGCACTCTGCAGCAACATCCTGACAGTCATCCACATCTACTTCAAGGAACACCACATTGGAATACTTTCAGAGAGGGAATGATAGAAGGGCTTAATCATTTTGCAAGGCCTACACCATGTGGTGGAGAAGTCAACTACTACAAGTTTACCTCCTGCACTGTTCCAGGCTTCCTGAAAAGCATACTTGCTCTTGATCTGCTTCACCATTTTGGCGTCTGAGGTCTGACCAGTGACTGTAAAAAGCAGTGCAAGTGGATGAAAAGTGGCAGACCGAGCTCTGAAGATGCTTTTAATGTCAACCATAATTGTTGAAAATTTTTCTAAAATATATGCTTTCTACTCAGTAGACTACAACAAAAATGACATACTGTCTTTGATCATTTGAGATCTAAATATGTTTTAGAATGATCATTATGGATTTCCTTGTGCATTATGATTGATAAAGATTACTTACATTAATGAGTGAGTCTGTACAGATTAGGAAGTATTTCAAGGATATAGTAAGTGACTTACCAAGGTGGAGACTGGGGATGGTGGAAGCTGTTTGCTTAGCTGAGAAGAGTCTTCTATTATTTATATCATTAGAATTGTTAGCTGAAGGGGATATTTTAAAAAAGAACATCTAGTTTGTTTTATATTTCTCTGCAGAAAATATACCCTCTTTTTGCCTGTACACATAACAGACCACTCCCACTGCCTCACCCTTGTTCCACCACAGGGATACAGAATAGCAGGCAGAATAATACAACAAATATCTACCTACCATCCAGCTTTTTCAAATCTTAATATTTTATGATATTCACATCAGATTGCTTTCATGTGAAATACAACATTACAGATAAAACTGAAGCCCCTTGGGTACTACTCTTTCTTCTGTTCTCTACCCAGAGGCAGTCACTATGTTAATTCATTCCTATGCATAGTTTAATCTTCTACTACCTATGTGTGTATCCCAAAACCATATGGTTTGTACATATCCATAAACAATACAGTTGAAAAACTTAATATAAATGGTATTATAACGTTCATATCTATCTGCCACTTGTTATTCTCCCATTCAAATTCATATTTGTGGCTGAAACCGGTTTGGCTCAGTGGATAGTGCGTCGGCCTGCAGACTGAAGGGTCCCAGGTTCGATTCCGGTCAAGGGCATGTACCTGAGTTGCGGGCACATCCCCAGTAGGAGATGTGCAGGAGGCAGCTGATCGATGTTTCTCTCTCATCGATGTTTCTAACTCTCTGTCTCTCTCCCTTCCTCTCTGTAAAAAATCAATAAAATATATTAAAAAAATCATATTTGTGGCATTTGTCCATCCTTATAGAAGTAGCTTTACTTCACTAATTTTCACTGCTATGTAATATTCCATAATTTATACACCACAAATTCTCCTGTTGAGACAGGTATGCTGCTTTTAATTTTTTTTTTATCACAAACAATGCTGCTCTGTTCATGTGTTTTTGATATAATGAACAAGGTATACACCTAGGAAGGGAGCTGCTGTGTCAAAGGTATGGGTATATTTAATTGGAAAGACATCACTAAAATCTGAAAGAGGCTCTGTGGTGGTGGGACGTCCATCTAGGCATGATGACCATGACCTGCTGTACCATGAGCATGCAATAGAGTAAATAGATGTTGATATAAAGTTGGATACCTGAAATTTATATAATGTCATTAACCAATCATATCCCAATACATTTAATAGAGATTACAAAAAGATTTAAATATCATCTGAGACAAGACACTCATTTATAGACTTGGAAATTATAATTTACCTACCCATTCTCCTATTGTTTTCAAAGTACATTTTTATGTATATTACTTTTTGTTCATCTGGATTATTTTCTCAAGATAATTTCCTGGGGGGAAATTACTAGGCCAATGGGCCAATTATGTCTATGATTTCTGAGGCTTTTTAATATTAGATGCATGCTTAGAAATGGGAGTGCTAACTAAATCAGAACTATCCAAAGACAGCAAGCATGATCTCTGTGCAGATATTTTCCTGACATTATCAATTTATTGCTTACAACAGATGGTTTATTTGCCTAATGTCTTAACTACCTGGCGTTCTCTCTGGTTGTTCTATTGGTCAATGTGGTTGGATCTGGTGCATGACCCCACATCCATCTGAGAGTTATGCTCCTTGAGTTGCTATAATGTTCAGTGTGCATTTAAACACTGAAAGAATCATAGGTTTGTTTATTCCTCTGGAAATCAATCACTTGCTAGGATTAAAAAAACAACCACCCCAAAACTTGAGAGAACAAAATCTGTTTAAAGGGCAGAAAAATAGAACACAGAGGCATGGACAAAGGGAAGTGGCGTAGCCTGCTTGTGATTTCTGTCCCAACCCTAATGGTGCTGCTGACCACTGCACTAATCCATGAGGACCTTACAGGGGGGCACCAACCGAGGCATTCATGATCTATGGAACCGATTTCCGGGAGTTTGGATAACTTGCAACTGCATTAGCTATATAAACATGTACCAGGTTATTCAGACCTCCTCTGGTTTTAATTGGCAGGGCCTACCTACCCTTGTTATTTTTGCTCCTGCTCCTTTTCTGCCTAACGGCAGGCCTTGAACCCAGATGCAGCACCCCAAGTACCAGGTTATTCAGACCTCCTCTGGTTTTAATTGGCATGGCCTACCTACCCTTGTCATTTTTGCTCCTGCTCCTTTTCTGCCTAACCAGCAGGCCTTGAACCCAGATGCAGCACCCCAACGTGAGGGCGCTCTTGGGGCTGCAGGAGCGGCCTGAGCTGAGGCCCTCCTGGTCTCACCACTGTGCCCTTGCCCCAGACCTTCATAGACATCTGGCTCCTTAGAGAAAGCATGCTGTCACTCGCTGTCACTCACCTCTCGGTGGGGGCTGAAGCCAATATCCCATTACGTATTTTACAGTTAACTTTTGAACAGCATGGGTTTGAACCGCGCAGGTCCACTGACTCAGCCCTTCTTATCTGCGGGTTTGCATCCCGGGATTGAAGCAACCACTGCCGTAAAAAGCATTCCCATATTAGCGACAGCGGATTCCCGACGTGCCGGAAAGTACTGTTTTGCATCTGCGGTTGGTGTGAATCTCGGAGGCGAAGAGGCCGGCTGTAGTTAAACTCTTTGGGAGTCAAAAGTTATATGCGGTTTCCTACGGTGCAGGAGTCGGAGCTTCTAACTCCACGTTGTCCAAAGGCCAGCTGTAGTTTCAGAGGCACCAAACTTCAGATGCTAATCCTCAGTAGAAGCCTAGGGATTTGGGCCCAATGTCAGCTATTTCCTGGAGACATTCTGAGTGTGGGTGTTTGGTTGTTCCTCCATGTGGTACCACGGGAAGGTAAGTGTCACATGTTCCCCATGCTTTGCCTTAAGCCCAGAGCCCCTTTCCTTGGCTGGGTGTGGCTTCCCCAGCCTCGGCCAGCTGGGGCCCTTGCTGGACGGGACACGTACAGGCCAGTCCACCTTCGGGACCTGTCAGCCCGCATTGCTCCTTTAGGATACTTGTCTGGCCCGTGGGCCTTTACGTTTGCAATGCTGGAAGGAGCTCAGGGGCCTCCACCTGCACGCCTGCAGGCTCTCTGTCTACTTGTGCAGTATTTTCCCGAGTCCTCGGGACTGTGTCTCACAGTTGCGTAACTGTGTCTGTCCTAGTTTTGCCACTCTGAGCTAGGTGCTGCCTACTGTGTGAATCTTAGCCAATCATTTAACTTTCATATTGTCAGCTTCCTCATTTTTAAACTGATAGGTAACAATGCCAACTTGATAGGATTCTTGTGAGGATTCACTGAGGTAATATAGGTAAAGAATGTATGCTTTTGGCCTATAATAAGCATTCTATACATTCAAGCATGTATTGCTGATAAAATAATACTAATAGCAATTATTGTACCACAAAATAATATGCAATGAATTATTTTATTCCTCTTATGTCTCCCTTTTACTTATTTCTTAAATCAGCTTTATGACATGGATGAGAAAACTGATCCCCAGAGAGTTTACTAGTAAGTTACTGGCCCAAGATAAATTGGTAACAAAAAAAGCTGAAGCTGAGGTTTGAACCAATATCAATCTGATCTGAATATTTCCCCCAGTATCTAAGTATTCCACAGGATTAAGGATTGATAAAGTATTATTGATTTTAATGATTTACTTTCGGTAATTACCAAGGACATAGTTTGACTAGGTTCTCTGCACAACTAATCAAACTATGGTAGAAAAAAATATTCATCTGACCACCAGGTGGCGCTTGACTAAGTATCTGCAATTACAGTATACTCACCACTTAGAATCCCTGAAGTAGCTACATTCTAAAGTGAAACAATTTGCCAGGTTCCATGTAGGTGAGATAGCAAAAGGCAGGAGTCCATAAAATAAAGTAAATCCATTTATTTTTGAAATGGAGCCTATTTTTTGTAGTCTATGTGGAAAAATATGGGAATAATTTGGACTATTTCGGGACTTCTGTCATTAGGCACACTATTTAATGAATGTAATTTGCTTTGATATGTATTAAAATAGCATATGGTTAATAATTTTGATGGTAACTTTCAGTTTAATATGATTTTCATGTACTTAGTTATAATATTGAAACTTGAGAATTTTGGTAGAAATGGCAGATAGCCATTAATTTTGGTTACAAAGTGGAATAAGGGAATCTATTTATTGCCCCTGAAGGAATAGAACAAGCATACACCTAAATTCCATAAAGACAAAGGTGAGTAAATACATACAGTTTACGAAGTGAGCACTTGTAGAGGGTGTTATTTTCGCTCTATCAGTCTTGGTAATTTCTATAAATCTACAAAATCTGTTCTAGGCACTTAATGAACCTGTAACACTTGGTGTCAATTATAATGACAAGACCACGCACATCCAACCAATATTTGACACCTGTTTAGAATTTGCGATTTAAATTTGCCTATGGGGAAATTACCCTATAACAAAAAATAAATCTAAAATGAGAAGGATAAATTGTGTTATGAAGAATTGAATTGTTCAGTTTTTAGATTATGTGAATCCGTTGGCTTCTCATTCACTCAACAACTATGAATTGGCACATAGTCAAATAAATGTTGAATGGGTAAATAATGAATGAATGATTGCTTCTCAAATGCAAGGCACAGATCTAGGTGCTGTGGGGAATACAAACAATAGCTTCCATGGCCTCTGATCTTTTGGAAGTTTATGATATGGTTTGGAAGACCAGTGGCAAAAAAACCCCAGAACAAACAAAAAACAAACAAGAGAAATAACCTAAGAGTTAAGTAACAGTGAAAGGCATTAAGAAAGATAGATATAATTTTATTCCAACTGAATGCTACATAGGATGAGTGCCGTGACGTTGAAAAAAAAAAAGATTTCCTTGGACAACTGTGGTCAGGGAAGGCTTTATGGAGGACGAGGGACATAAATTAGCCTTCAAAAGTGGGAAATTTGGAGGAAGAATAGGACGCTTCTAAATGGTGAAGGAAATAGAAGAGGAAAAAATGAAGTGAGCTAAAGCAGTGAAGACAGGACTATACAGCACATGGGTACAGCTGTGGTGTTAGAGATAGAAGGGATGTTAGCAAGTGTATAGGCCCATGCTTTTCAAACTAGGGCACTCCCCGTCCTGGTGAGTATAAATGGGGAGCATTTCCTCCAGTGCCAATTTCAAGTTGAAAATATGAAGAAGAAATGGTGAACAATTTAACTGGCAAGTAAATGAAATGTTTCATATTAGAACAATGTGGAGGTATTCTAAAGGAGAGCTGAGGAGACATAGGCCAGAAAGGTTGTGGCTGGTCCAAAATCATCTAACTTGTTCAGAGGACACGTCCAGCTGGACTGGACCATGGAGCAGGTTGTTCCTAGCCTTTGGATATCATTGTCAAGTGTCTATTTTGCCTTTGTCCTACCATTATTATTTTGTATAATATCTGACTACTCTGCCAAAAGGTGGTCAAAGAAAATAATAAAAGGAATTTGAATAAACTTTTTCCTTCATGTTGATAGCTTTTGTAATAAGGATTTAGAGAAATGATATAAAAGCCAAAATGAAGTTTGGAAATCATTTGTTAATTGTAATCTTTTGTATGTTCCCTGATCCCTATTGTTATCAGAAATAATAGAGTTGGATATAAGTAAAATGTACTGTAATGGCTACTAATAGGAAGACTATATATTTGAATCTAGGACCACATTTGAATTTTGGGAGGAGATAACTGATTCATTTGGCAGAAAGTACTGGATAAATACAGCCAATTCAAATATTCTCCTGGGCCCTGAGAAAAAGGCCCTCAATGTTTAATGATGATCTGGCTGAGAAGAGAGTCTTGAATCTCAGGTGGGTAGGCTGAATTTCTTTTGCAGTCACAGGGCACATCTCTGAAGACATTTCCAGAATGTCTCATCAGCAGAATGCTTTTAAGGGATGAACTATAATCTAGAGCAAGTGGCTGAGAAACACTGTTATTAGAATCCAAAAGATATGTATAGGCTTTGCTCTCAGCATTTTAAATGACTTGGGAACTCATTTATGGACATACGTGGAATTCCTTGCAAGATACTCAGCACAACTTGCCTCTCAGAAGTTCTTGAGGAGTAGGGGAGAGAGTAAGGTAATGCATGCTTTGCTTTGGAATCTTAGAATGAGGCATAAAACAGATGCTGATGATTTGAAGGAAGGTTCAAGATGAGATCTAAGATAAAGTGTTCTGCCAAGGTAGCCCGGAGAGTAAAGCAGACCTGTGGGTCTAGTCTACGCTACTCTAACCTTATCCCTTTACTCACACAGACTGGGGGTGAGCATGGCTCCCCAAACTTCTGGCGGTGGTGCTTCCCCTCGTTCTGTGGCCATTTGAGCCTCCTTATCCTCACAGATGATTGTGAAATCTCTCAAAGGAGTCTATCTCCAGTGTATTATTTTCCTGCTGCTGTTGTAACAAATTACCACACACTCAGTGGCTTAAAGCCACATGCATTTATTATCTTACAGTTCTGGAGGTCAGAAGTCTAAAATGGGTTTGGCAGAGCTCCAGGAAAGAACCTGTTTCCTTGCCTTATCCTAGTGTGTAAAGGCCACCTGCGTGCCTTGGCTTGGGGGCCCTCTTCTCCATCTTCAAAGCCACCAGTGTAGCACCTGCACATCTCTCTCTCTGACCTCTGCTTCTGTCCTCACGTCCCCTTCTCTGCCTGTGACTTCCATGTTCCTTTCGAAGGTACCCCGGTGATTACACTGGCCCACCCACATACTCCAGGGTAATCAAGATCCTTTACTTAATCACATCTGCAGGGTCCCTTTTTCCACATAAGGTGCACTCCCAGGTTCTGGGATTTAGGACATGGACGTCTTTAGGGGTCATTATTCAGCCTACCACAACCAGTTCTTTGAGAACTGGTTCTCTTGGTTACAACATGAGGCCTGTTATTTTCTTCTGCCCACACTGGGCCAGTGGAATGTGGCTTCACTTGCTGCTGCCGCCTCTTTCCCACCAATGGCAGAAGCAGCCGTGAGAAGTGCCCAGGAGTCTCCCTGCCTCCTAAGCCCCGTGTCTCTGTGGGTACTGCCAGTTCTCAAGACTGAGGGAGGTGGTGTCAGCCCTGACGCTGCCCAAGGCCCAAGGCCACCGCTGCCCTTACTGTTGCCACCACCATCCACGTAGCCACTACTGCGAATGGGACCAAGCAGGTCGATGCCTTTCAGGGTCTTCCCCATCCCCTTGGGAGTCAGATATGCATCTTGGAAGTGGGGGCTACAAGATAAGCTGAGTGACAGGCATTGTGCTCTGTCAACAGTCACACCTCCCGTTGTCTTGAACCTGCTCCTTTCTTTCGTCTTGGGGTCGGTCCGTCCCAGCAGGCTCCTCCGTCCCTCCTGCCAGTTTCCTTTCAGGCCCAGATATTTTGGAATCCTAGTGTAAACACAGCTGGGACTCAGGCTGCTGCATAGCACATGCTTCTCTGAGGCCACCTTCCCAAGTGTTTACATTCCATGTTTGAGGAACTCTGGCTCCTTCAAGAAACTCAGGGCAAAAATCAGTCCAGTTCTTAACTTTTCACACTTTCTACCTAGTTTAGGGCGAAGCATCTGGATCCCATTGGAAGCCATTTGTCCCAATTTAGCACTTTGCATTCATTCTGTAAGGGATTACTATTGAAATACATAGTTTAGTAACTTCAGATTTTACAATCCATGTCAAGTGCCATACTAAACAGGGTTTGACCGGATTTATTACTGTTGAAAAGGAAATCTTTGATTTCGCTCCTCCTAACTACCATTGATTCATTTCGTACTAGAGTGTGTGAAATTGGAGCTCTAAAAAAACGTTCCCTCCCCGCTCCCCCTTTGATCTGGTTGGAATAAATGTTTTCCCTTCATGAAATAAACAGTGAAAGATGTTCGTGCATTTCTATGTATTTATAATGAGCTTTGTTTCTCATGATAGACTGCATTCATATCTCACATGTTGTCCTCTCAGGAAATTGAGGAATCTGAGGTCCTACACTAGCTTCAGTTTGTCCAACAGAGATCAGTACTCATAATGTGCTGGTCGCTGGGTAACCTCGGGTTATGGAGGTTGACCTGACAGAGGAGGCAGGCTGGGCAGAGGTTAGGAGTGGTTGCAGTGAGGAACCTCCCTGCACCTCTTCTAGCTTCAGCTCAGTGATGGCCGCAGGTCACTGGGTGACCCAGGAGCGTGTGGGCAGGTCTGTAAGGAGCAATGCAGGGAAGGGAGAGGATGGCTGGGTGTGCTGAAAGATCTGGGCTCTCGGAAGCCAAGAGAAGTCCATGAACAGGGTGCAAGTCTTTGGGCTGTAGTTCTTCCATCTGCCTTTTCATCAATGGCCAAGATTCATTTTTTTAAAAGTTGAGTTTATTCGAGTGGCATTGGTTAATAAATTGTATAGGTTTCAGGTGTACAATTCTATCATACATCTGTATATTGTATTGTGTGTTCACCAAGTCAAGTCTTCTTTCATCACCATTTATCACCCCTATATCCACATATACCTCTTTGCACCCACCCTTTCCCTCTGGTAATCACCATAATATTGTCTGTCTAAGAGGGTTCCCCCCGCCCCACTTAATCCCTTCACCTTTTTCATCCAGTGCCCCCTCTCTCCTCTGACAGCTATGAGTCTGTTTCTATTTTGTTTGTTAGTTTATTTTGTTTATTAGAGTCTGCATATAAGTGAAATCATATGGTATTTCCAAGATTCATTTTTAAATTCTTATCATTTCCTCCCTCAAAAACTGATTGGCAGCCCCACCAGTGTGGCTCAGGGACCAAGAGGTCCCTGGTTCGATTCTTAGTCAGGCTGCATGTGGGGGTTGTAGGCTGGATGCCGGTGGGGGGGCGTGCAGGAGGCAGCCAATCGATGTATTTTCTCATGGATGTTTCTATCTCTCCCTCTCTTCTTCTCTCTAAAAAAACCAATAAAAACATATTTTAAAAAATGGTTGCCAAGCGAGGTTTGGTCTACCCATGCTTGAATGTAATTTCAAATATCCTGAAAAACCTGTATTTACATTCACATTTATAGTTATACCCAAATATACTTCCATTAATTTTGGGGATGGAACTGGAGCTGTGTCTCATGAACTGTAACAAAGAACACTCCTGCCACCTCCTGGACACTCTGAGGAACTCAAAGGCTTTTTCCACAGGAAAGGGGGAGTTTGATGAATTTCCTTTCCTATGTACTTCAGCAGTTGAGAATTTAGCCAAGTATTAAACAGATTAATTTTTGCCTTTGTGAAGGCTTGCGTGCCTTTGATCATTCAGTCGTTTTAATGAACTCAACGTGGTTGTTTCCGATTTGGCCTTGAAGTCCTGGCCCGTCGCCGCGGTCTGAGTGGTGGAGCCTCGCTGCCTCCAGCTTGGGTTCCTCAGTTTTGGCAGGGCTTGCCTTCCCACTGATGGAAAGTTTACAAAGAGGGAAAAACACCGTTATATCTGAAATTCTGCCAGGACACATCAGCATATTCCAGGCTGTCATCTATCGTGTAATTCTCTGAAGACATTAATACCTAAAAAACACACAAAACAAAACAATTGCAGTGCACCTGTCCTAAGGAAACTACCTTGTAATAAGATCGCATGTTTTATTAAATCAGCGAATTCTAGATTTTATTTATTAGTTTTACAACGTGGGTTTCTTTCGTTTGGCTTCCTGATCTCTGTATTAAGTACAATTTACTTACAAGGTCATTTGCCCCCTTCCCCTCCATAATCAGCACTGAGACTTACCAGGGGCTTCTGATAGCAGCTTTACCCAGCAAGCTGAGTGTGGCACTACTGGTGGTCATACCCTAAATCAGGGGTGGGCAAACTTTTTGACTCGAGGGCCACAATGGGTTCTTAAACTGGACCGGAGGGCCGGAACAAAAGCATGGATGGAGTGTTTGTGTGAACTAATATAAATTCAAAGTAAACATCATTACATAAAAGGGTACGGTCTTTTTTTTTTTAGTTTTATTCATTTCAAACGGGCCGTAGTTTGCCCACGGCTGCTAAATGATTCAGCTGCTCTGTTATCTTCAGAGTCTTGTCTCATCCCACACAAAGCTCTTTTCAGACCCAGTTTGATATGATGATATTGTACTGTGGTCCCGCAGGGTCAGAGAGTATAATGTGCTGATTCATTATCTGTCTCATAGCAGAAAAGGGCGTTCAATGTTCGGCCAGAGGACAGGCTGACGACAAGGAGTGTGCACGGCAACCTTCAGTGGGTTCTGCCACTTTGGGTAGGAGTGAAACATCTTATCCTGAAAAAAAAAAAGGCTCCAGAAGCACATGAATTCTTTTCTGTTGTTTTCTAGCTTTTTAGTATCAGGACCTCAGAGCTAAGTTGGTTGGGTAGGGGTGTAGGAGAGCCTCTCTTAGCATCCCTTCCTTGGTGGACTGTTTTCTGGCAAGGCAGCTGAAGCAGGTCTGCTTAAGTTGTTGAAAATTAAAATTTTGGTGGTGTGCTTGGAAGCTAAAGGCTATGACGGGCTTTTCCAAATTTTATCCTTTTTTTTTTTTTACTAGTTTCTGTACCTGGTTCAGTTTAAAAAAGTTATCTGTGGCCAGCCCAGAAATGGGAATGATAGAGCACTCAAGAAAAGTGGGATATGGGTTTGCTCCATGGAATATTTCATATCCAGAGTAGTCATTCACTTCAGAGCTATTTTATTCTGGATTTTTACTTAGGGAGCAAACTGACAGGTAGTGAGTATGAAAAAGTAAGTTTCTGTGGATGTGATTTTCATGTTAATGATTTACTTTTTAGTGTAAAAAAGAAGTGGCCTCCAGAATTTGTCCCTTGCTGATGGATACACCATTTCTCATTATTATTGACATATAGCAACAATAATGATAACAAATCCCACCTCTTACCATGTTTCTCAGACCTGGGAAACTTGTGTTAGGTAAAACTTTCTTCCACTTTGACTGTCCCACTCTGGACAACTGGAAGGGATGATGATGTCTACATTGTCTGGTTTTACTAATTCCAAAACTGTGTTTTTTGCTTGGGCCAGATTGAGGAGTTTATCTTTGCATCATTTATGAAGATCTTGTTTGCCAAGCCATTTAATATTATCATTTAACTAATGTTAAATGGCTGATGTGGGACTAAACGATGGAGAAGTGCTTTCCTGGGTGTCAGGACATGTGAGATCTGGTTTCCTTCTGCTACCCACCAAATCATGACCCTGGCCAAGGAATCTCTTTAAAAAAATTTTTTTTCCAATATATTTTTATTGGTTTCAGAGAGGAAGGGAGAGGGAGAGATAGAAACGTCAATGATGAGAATCATTGATCAGCTGCCTCCTGCACACCCCCTACTGGTATCATGTGCCTTGACCGGGAACTGTGACCTCCTGGTTCAGAGGTCGGCGCTCAACCATTGAGCCATACCAGCTGGGCCAAGGAATCTCTTTAGCCTAAATTCCCTTATCAGGAAAGTGGTGGGTATAATGACTTCTGTGGTCTCTTCCAGTTTCAGAATTCTATAATCTGCCTTTTCAGGATGAGTCATTTTTGAGGCACTTAGAGTCTATAGATAACATTCTAGCAAGTTCATCTATCTGCATTTAAACAGGCTTTGGAATATTATGTGAGCGGTTAAAATATATTCTCTATCCATTTATGTATCTATCTTTCCATTCTTCCACCCACCCATACACCCATATGTTGAGTTATCAAGTAGACCAATGAAGCTGTTCTTGAGCAGTGGTACCAAAAGTGTTCCAGAAAGAATTTGATAGTTGCTATATGAAAAAAAAATGATTAAAATGATCATCCTGAGAAAAATCAGCTTTATTAGATTTTCTTACATTTATTTTAGGGTTTAATATTGTATATATTGGAAGTAGAGGTCCTGTAACTTTTTAGTTTTTAGGGTTTCTATAAGTCTTAAGTTGGATATTATACCTCTATCTTGAGTTCTGTATCTAGAGCTCTAGTTACACTCGTGTGTGTGTGTGTGCGTGCACACACACACACACACACACACACTTATTTGGCATTTACCTTCCAGGTACTTACTGAACTCTTTTCATATGTTGAGTCCTCAGATTAGCTTTAGAATATACTATGATGGATCTGGGGATTGTAGTTATCTTCTCAATATCTGCCCTGCCCCTCTCCCATTATATTTTGCTCTGATTCTCAGATCCATCCCTCTTGTCAAAGTGACTGGTCTCATACGAACGAACAAAGATGGTCCAGTTAAAGAAAAGTCCAGAATTTTTTTTAGATGGCCAGGGAAGTGACACCCCTGTTTATTGAATATGAATGAGAAAACGTCAAATCCCAGAAGCTCCTGGTGGCCACCTTGCCATCACAGTGCAGCCAGCCTTGGAATGACGGGGATGCTCCAGAGAACAGAGCAGGCAGTGGAACAAAGCTGGGTGTTTCGTAAAATTGTTGAGCCACTTGAAGCCTTCCCTACCGCTGGACTCTTCAGTTAGTTAAGACATGAAGTTCCCTTTTTTATTTGGGTTTTAGACATCCTAACTGATACAACTAACCATTCTCCCCCATTTTACTATGAGGAAACTGAAGCCCAGAAAGGTTAAGAGTAGCTAGATATACCGATTCTTTAGAAAACATTAAGGCCACATAGCTAGGGAGGGTGAAATTGGGATTGGCACCCAGACTGTCTGATTCCAAGAAAACCATTGTATAATGCAGACATCAGCCATTTAACAATGGTTTACCCTCTAGTTGGGGACTAAATCTAGAATCTTAAAGATGAAGCCACACAATATTTGAGAAAGGATGAGACTTAGGTTGCATGGTACAGTGGCTACTGTTTCTGCTTGCCCAACATCTCTTCTTTCTCCCTATTCTGCTGACACCCTCCCACCCTCCACTCTCACTACGCCATCTTCCCTTGGCCATTTGGCTCAGCTGCCCAATCAGCAGGAGCTCCCAGGTGCCTGTTTTTTCCTGAGGCCTGGTTGGTTGTGCATCTGTTCTTACAATTCTGTGAGCATCTGCCACACCCTCTGGACAAATCTCTTCTGGCATTATGTTAGCCAAACTTGGTTCCTATTGTGTGTAACAAAACATCCTAGGCTGTACTGATGGCAGTATTCAAGGCTCTGTTCCTAAGACCATTTATACATTTGATATTGGGATAATTTGTGAGCTAAAGGGCTATGCGGTTATTTCTACCCACCCACCAATAAGAAGATGGTCCCAGCCCAGCTGGCATGGCTCAGTGGGTGAGTGTCGACCTATGAATCAGAAGGTTACGGTTCGATTGTTGGTCCAGTAGGGGGCATGCAGGAGGCAACCAATTAATGATTCTCTCTCATCATTGATGTTTTATTTATTGCTCTCTCTCTCCCACTCTCTGTCTCCACTGCTCTCTGAAAATCAATAAAAATATCCTATATAATAAAATAGAAACATGCAAATTAACTGTCCCTCCACTATGCTCAAGCCATGCCCACCAGCCATTCCCACCAGCCAATCAAGAGTGAGTATGCAAATTAACCCAACTAAGATGGCAGCAGCCACGGAGCTGGAGCGAGTAGGAGGCTTGGTTTGCCCCCAGCAATGGAGGAAGCCAAGCTTCCCACCTGCCCTGGCCGGCCCTCAGCTCTGCTCAAGGCTACAAAGTTTCAATTATAGAAGATAAATAAATCCCAGAAAAAAGAAAAAGGAAAAAAAGGAGAGGCTGGGAGCTTGGGTTGTCGGGGGGCGTGGCCAGCCTGAAAACGACCATCCGCCCCTCACCCAGGCTGGCCAGGTACCATAGCGGGACTCCCCCACCCTGAAGGGGCTGTGGGCAGCCTGAAAACCGCCCTCAGTCCCTCACCCAGGCTGGCCACACCCCCGTGGGGTGAGGGTCCCCACTGGGGGGCTTGGCCAGCCTGCAAACAGCTATCAGCCCCTCACCTAGGCTGGCTAGGCACCCCAATGGGGACCCTCACCCTGAAGGGGGTGTGGTGCACCAGGCCTCTATCCTATATAATAAAAGGGTAATATGCAAATTGACCCTAACAGCAGAACGACTGGGAATGACTGGTCACTATGACACACACTGACCACGAGGGGGCAGACACTCAATGCAGGTGCTGCCCCCTGGTGGTCAGTGTGCTCCCACAGGGGGAGCTCTGCTTAGCCACAAACCAGGCTGATGGCTGCCAGCACAACAGTGATGGTGGGAGCCTCTCCCGCCTTCTCAGCAGCGCTAAGGATGTCTGACTGCAGGTTAGGCCTGCTCCCCGCTGGCAAGTGGACATCCCCCGAGGGCTCTCAGGCTGCCAGAGGGATGTCTGACTGCCAGCTTAGGCCCAATCCCCCAGGGAGCGGGCCTAAGCCAGCAGGTGGACATCCCCCGAGGGGTTCCAGACTGTGAGAGGGCACAGGCCAGGCTGAGGGACCCCCCTGAGTGCACAAATTTTTGTGCACCGGGCCTCTAGTATTTAAAAAAAGATGGTCCCAGATGGTCAGTTCAGCCTATCTCAGGAGTTTTCACTTTAGCAACATTCAAAATAATTATTTTAAGAGGGATTGTGAAAAGATTAAATTTATTGAAAAAAAATGCCAATTACAATGAGTAAATTATATACCTTATATTTAATGACATAAGTGCACTTATTAATTTCCTGTTCCCAGTTGCACTCAATTAGGGATTGGTAAAATCTTACTGCTATTTAAGGACAAAGAACTCTAATCTTCATCTTGATCTTGGACTTTTCTTCACATTGCTGTTCCCTTGAGTTTCATGGTAAAGATATGAATGCTTTCTCTGTATTTGGCTCTCAGAATGTTTGGAGGGACCCTTTATCTTGCCCCTGGAGGTTGGACCAAAAGAACCATTTTTGGGCAAAACATGGCTAAGTAAACTGAGCCCTTGGAAAACAGGTTTCTTTCTCTGAGATACTTTCCCATTACTTCTCTATCTTTTTTTCATATTTCCCTCCTAGACCCCGAGTTTAGGGTGGTGTCAACTTACCCTAGTCTTTCTCAGATGCCCGTAATGTGACCTACTGATGCCCAGTTCTGAAGAAGCTCAGGAAATATAGCAGGAGCATCAGCTGCCCCAAGGGAGGAGGGTGAGATTTCAGGAGGAATGTGCGCTGCCACCAGGTGATATACCAGTTGAGCAGGGATGAGCTCGGAGAACCGTTAGCCTTCTTATTCACAGCATTACTTTGCTCTCTTTGCATCTGTTTTAACCTCCTACTCTCAGAGAGGATTTTTTCCCCCGGGAGGCTCGGTGTTCTTTACTGCCATCTAGCTTCAGGAAGGGGCCATCCTGGCCTCCAGAGAGATTTTAACCACTTTAAATCTCAGAGTGAAGGGTTTGGAGTCTCTGTTTTCTTTCTCTTTCAAAAGGTCCCGCTATTTCTACATAAATTCTTAGATGCAAACCGAAACCTAGGTGGCGCAGCTCTTTTAAACTTACCCCCGCAGCATGCACACTTTAAGCTGTGCAACCTCCTTTAAGAGGTGCCAGGTGTCTCCAGTTCTTGAGCCTTCCATAGTCCAGATCCGCTTGCTTCTGGCTTTTCCCTGCTGCCAGCTTAAGTTTTATTTTGGTCAGGTCTGCTAAGTCAGTTATCACTAGTCCATTTGCTTTTCAGCTTCC
This sequence comes from Myotis brandtii, assembly GCF_000412655.1. Taxonomy (NCBI): domain Eukaryota; kingdom Metazoa; phylum Chordata; class Mammalia; order Chiroptera; family Vespertilionidae; genus Myotis; species Myotis brandtii. Next base: position 347,436 of record NW_005358033.1, on the reverse strand, counting down.
AAAATTTAATTACTCTAATTTCTCCTATTGTTCTCTTCCTTATGGGCTTATGTATTTTGTCCTCTCCTTACTATAATTCTTGTGGCATTTGGCAGGCAGTGGAGGTAAATAAACACATTCAATCTGCCATGTGCAACTGAATGTCCCTGACAAGTTTTATTGACTACTTAGAATGGTGATGGTGATTTGGGGCTTTGGGTACAGAGAAATAATAGTTTTTGTGAGCTTTTTTTTTGCCCAGAAAACTATTTTTCTGATTCTTCCACAAAGGTGGGAACTGAGTAGGTTTGATTCAGGGACCAAGCCTGGTTCTGATTTTGTTCAGGAACATTCCTGGGAGGCGTTATAATTAAGGGAACATACTAGGTGCTGCAGCTGCCTCCGTGAAATAGGCTGTTGGTTGTCAAGGAAAGAGGACACACACACACACACACACACACACACACACACACACACACCTTTATGCTTTTGCTTTTGCAATTGGGTAAGTTCATGAAGTTTCTGGAAGAAGAAAGCAGTGTGATGAGACTTCCTAGTATCAAGATTGCTTATCATTCAAGTGTTAGCTCATTAAAGGGAAAGGGAGACATGGCATATCAAACATTTCCATAGGAAAGAAGAAAAGCCATTCTCAGTTGGAAGGGGAAAAAGGAGAAGCAAAGTAAAATGGGTTTTTTTAGATCATAGAAAAAGCTTAAAACAAAAGCTCTGTCACCTGGAGAGTTCCAAGTTCTTAGGTGAAGATACGATAACTTCTCTGGCAATATGATTTAGGGTCCTGAGAGGAAAAGAATGAATCAAGCTTTTGTTATTTAAGAAACAACAAAAGCCCGCCGGTGTGGTTCAGTGGTTGAACGTCAGTCCATGAACCAGGAGGTCACAGTTCAATTCCTGGCCAGGGCACATGCATGGGTTGTGGGCTCAATCCCCAGTAGCGGGTGTGCGGGAGGCAGCCCATCAATGATTCTCTCTTATCATTGAGGTTTCTATCTCTCTTCCTCTCTAAAGTAAATAAACACACACACACACACACACACACACACACACACATAGAGAAACAGTAAAAGATCTGAAATTAGTCTCTCTCTCTCTCTCTCTCTCTCTCTTTAATACCCTAAAAAGAGAGACTGAGTCTTCCATTGATTTTATGTTAAAAAGTGCTTGACCTTGACTGGTTGAATTACCCCACAGTCCAAAACATTCACCAAACGAAGACCTTTGCACCCCCAATTGTTACCAATTTTCCCTTAGTTCTAACCCTAGCCTCCTCTGCAACGTGAAAGCTATCTGGCCCTTACTTGGACCAGAACAATTTTAAACCTCAGTATTAGATTTTGAAGGTGTCATTTCTCAAGGGAGGAACAAAAGTAAAAGATTGTAAAACAAAACCTAAAAGCAGAGCTTGAGGGAAACAGAGAGTAGGAGAGATTTGTGACATCTGAGGGTTGGGGAGTGGAGTATGAAAAGCAACAGGACATTTTTGGAGAAACCTTCTTGTTGGAAGAGCTCCAAAGGCAACAAAAAGTACATTCAATGACTTGAGGCAAATTCATTAGGAAAGAGTTGGGTGTGAGGAACAGCCCCAGGGAGCTGACCTGGGGCTCTGCATCCAAGAAATGAGAGCGCCCAGTTCAGGGAGATTTTGGTGAGTTGGAGATCCAGGGATCATTAAATGGAAAGGAAGAATTAGTTTCAAAGTACAAAGGACTTTTATAGATCCTAGACAATTCCCTAACTCATAGGGAGTTCCAAGTTTTATGGTGAATAGGGAGCTTCTCTGGGAATAAGATAAATAACTCAAAGAGGAAAATACTAATCAAATAACTATAACCAAACTTAAGGAAAACAGTATGGGCATAGTGCTTTATAATATGCACTTTATGCTCATATTCAGGGGTTTTAGTCCTTGCTTCTTCCTGATTAATCATGTGATTTGGGGCAAGTAAATTACTTTTTCTGAGCCTCAGATTTATTATCTTTTTAAAAATATATTTTTACTTATTTCAGAGAGGAAGAGAGAGATAGAAACATCAATGATGAAAGAGAATCATTGATCGGCTGTCTCCTGCATGCCCCCTACTAGGAATCGAGCTCGCAACCTGGGCATGGGCCCTGACCGGGAATCAAATTGTGACCTCCTGGTTCATAGGTCAATGATCAACCACTGAACCACACTGGCTGTGCTCAGCTTTCTTATCTTTAACAGTGGGCTAATAAAATGTATTTCATAGGGTTAGTCTGAGGATTCAATGAGAAACTGTTTGTTAAGCACTTAGCAGGGGCCTAGTGTAAATGGTAGCTGCTGCAACCACCACTACTACCATCTTCACTGTAGCTGAGCTGGGTTGCTTCCATAGAGAACTGTTTCTGGAAAGTGACTGCCCACCAGGAACTACATTTCCTTAGTCACCATTGCATTCAAGTGGACCATGTGACTGAGTTCTGGCCAATAGAATGCCAGGCCTGGCCATAAACACATTCTAGAGCAGTGGTTCTCAACCTTGGCTGCACATTAGAATCACCTGGGAATCTTTTTAAAATCCTGATTTCTGGGCCAATTTCTGGAGGATGAGGCCCAGAAATCAGGATTTTAAAAAGATTCCCAGGTGATTCTAATGTGCAGCCAAGGTTGAGAACCACTGTTCTAGGGGATCTGCCTTCACTCTTTTCTCCCTCTGCTGTCTGCCAGTGACTAGGGTGACCTTGGAAACCATGTGTTGAAGATGGCAGAGCCTTTGTTAGTCTGGTTCCTGGATGATTGTGTGGAACAAAGATTTCCGGGTTTATCTGTTACAGCAGTAAGTTCTACCTTAGTAACATAAATAACATCAAAGTGGCTCAGGATCCCAGTAGGCTGGTCAAATTTTGGAGAAACCCACCAGGAAAAATAAGCCTTGGAGAAACCAGCCAGGAAGAATCTTAACTTACTGGTTACCAGGATGGCCAAGAAGGTGCTGTGGCTCAGATTGCAAGACAAACTATGGCTGATTGGTGTACTTGTAAATTACTCATCACATTCAGTGTTTCATCATGACATTTATTTACACTTTGTCCTAAACTGTTGACTGGACATTTGCCTGGTGGGTTTGTCAGTACAGATAAACCCCAGCAGAGGGTAGTGAGAGGAAAGGCCATGGGCTTTGCAGGAGAAAGACCAATTTCCTCAGTATTGGAGCACTCATTGCTGGTGACAAATGCCAGGGAGGCTTTGATTTTTGGATTCCTCTTTGGCTGGTTTAAGCCCAGGCACTGCAAGACTTTCTGCTACTCTGTTGAGGGTTCGGCTTCTCTCAAAAATTGAGCAACTTTTAAAAGTTGTTAAGTGTGCAGATTCCATACCTAGGATCTAGCTAGGCCAGATTATCTCAAGGAAAACTGAGTGGCTGGGAAGACCAAGCCATTCAAAGTCTTATCTTGCCTTTTCCTCTTGTTATTTCTAATAGCTATTCTGTACCCATTACTTTCTGAGTGAAAGGCATAAAACAAAACAAAACAAAACAAACAAACAAACAAACAAAAGAACACAACAACACACACACACAAAAAAACCTACCTAAAGTACAGGCTGCTTCATAGATTCAAGTGCCCAATTATCCTCTTGCACAGTCTGATCTGTGTAGCAGAACAATCTGGAATTGTTCTCTAGGTGGGAGTGGGTGGCATTCACTAGCCTTCATTTGGGGAATGGTGGTGGGATGTGGGGAGTGGGTGGTAAGACAGGGAATGCCTGAAACTGTGCCAAAGAATTGGGGCATGGCTGGAAGTCTTGGAGTTTTCTCAGAATCTATTATTACTAGTTCCTCATCTTCTCATCCCTCTCCCCCAAATCTTCTCTACCTTTTGTTTTCTCCTTAGGCTCATATGATGCTGGTCTCAATGGCAAAGCCATAGAGCTGGGTGGGAGGGAAGCAATGGCATGGGAATCGTGTGCAAGGGCTCCCACTACCTGGTTCTAAACTTGGTCAATCAGAAGGGGGCAGAATGTCCCAAGAGCAGTGGTCAGGATCTTGGAAGATTGAAGAATCGAGAAGTGAGCCTGTGATGCCCTGACTCACGAGGCATGAACATCAGAAAAGCCAGCTCTACCCTTTGATGGAACACGAAGTCGAGTGTGATTGTTACAGCTGCTATTCCTGCACCACAGTCTTCACCAGAACCTGAGCCTTTAACTAAGCTGGTGGTTGAGAGGCAGTGATTTTAGCGTCTGGTAGAAAAAAAACACCTATTTTAAAATTCATTTCTCTCATTTCTCATCTTTTCTCAGAGTCACTATTAATGCAGGCTTTGCTTATGAACTCTGAGCAAAGATGGTGAGGAAGAAAACACCTTTTAGTCCTTTAAGGAAATAATGATTGTCAGTTGTTTTGATTGACATGACCAGGAAGAAGGTAAAAAGGGACTGGGGGCTATTTGGGAAGCAACCAGGGGTGCAAGACACTTGACTGCTGCTGTGTGTTATGGCTCTGCTTTGGACTTCTTCCCTCGAGTCAGTCATATGGGCTCGTGTGAGACTCAGTCTGGCAGGTCCAACTAATCAAGGTGGCTGATTCTGTGTGAAGGCAACATTCTAATATGTCCGATGCTCAACCACTGAGCCACACACTGGCCAGGCTGGGAAATCCTTTTAAGGCACAGAGAATTCTACTCTGTTAGGGGGTTGAGGCTAGGAAAAGCTATTGGGCTAAAAGGGATTGAGTTGACCATAGAGTCTTTTAAATGAGAGAAGATTAAGTTACCTTTAATGGGTAATTAAAAAATCCCCTCTTTGCTATTGCCCCTTCATCCCCATCCCCAAGGAATCAGGGAATTGCATTGAAGGAGCCCTTTGAGATTGGTAATGGAGAATAAAGAAAGGCACATTTTAATTATAGTGTGTACATTTGGACCCCAACACATTGCTAAACAGCCCCAGACCCCAGGCCCTGCCTCGGGCAGTGAGGGCCATATGGATACCGTGTTGTCCGGTGCTGGAACCACACACTTAAGCACACCATTTGAAATTCCTTTGGCCTGGCTTTTGTTGATTCAGCAAATTACTTAGGAGAGGATGATCTATTGTCAAAGAGATGATTCTTGCAGGGAATGCATGTCTGGCAAACGCAGCCCTCAATTTGCAGATTGTTGCGGTACCTGTGGTAATGAGGATTCTGTATCTTTTTTCCAATTTAAGAAAAGTTCTTGCAGTTTTTCGTGATGATGATGTGTGGTTCTGACATCCAAATAAACTGATATAATTCTAACAGTATGCTGCATATTCCCGTGGTGCCGGCGGGCGTTTTGTACTATATTGCTTTACAGTTTTCAAGATGAACTTGACATCTTGGGATTACTAGTCAATCTGCTTTACATAACAGGGCATTTTCCTAATATAGGTGAAAATTCTGGTTACTTTCTGGTTGTTCCTACAATGGCAATTTCCACATGGAATATCAGAACCCTTCCTCCAGGGGTGATACTTCAAGTGTCCATCCATATCTTGTGGTAGGTAGTTCATGAAGGATGCTAACTTTATCATGAGCATCTGGGTCAATTCTCTAGACATTCCCAAAGCCACAGAGGTGGGACTTTGTGGTAATTGCTACAGAAAGTCCCTAGTATATTAGGAATGCCTACCAATAAGAAAAAGCAACGAGAGAGGTGAATATTGCCCTATACTTAAGAAAACTTACTTCTGCTGCCCTATGTCTAAACGGAAGATGTGGGAATATTATTATGGACTCCTTCTCTCCCAGACCTACAATAGAAGTGCTTCTTAGGAATTTGTTGTTAAATTAACCACTAAAATACTGTAGGTTTAGTCTCTTAATAAAGTAGGCACTGTTCCCAGGAGAAATCTTAATAGATGCAGCACCTGAAACTTAACTTGTGCTTGTGAGAATAAAAAAAAAAAGTGGTAAAGTTGTTTATTAACTTCCTGTCATCTTTGTTCCTTGGCAAGTCCAAGCCCTCTTACCAATTCAGTTTCTATGAATATGAGCTCATGTATTTCTGACATTTTCCTTAAGGGCTTTGATTTTAATAGTTGTAATTGTCTTGAAGAAGATAAAGGAAATATTGGATAAAAAAGAAGAGGGAGGAGAACTCATCTCCTTGGAGCAGACATTGTTTTTCAGAGTGTTTATGAAGGAATGATAAACACCATGGCAATAAAACAAATAACGATTTGTACCCCAAAGGCTGTTGCATGTAGTCATGTATTAAACCATAAAAGAAAAAAATCAAGCAATTTTTTCCTTGGAAAAGCTTAAGAGGCGGAGGGAGTAAGGTCAGAATGCATTATAGAGCTCAAAGGAAAAATACAGAAAGTATGAAAAATCCTGAATTTTACTACATCCCATTAAACCCACAGCAGTGTTATATAGAGGAGGGAGCAGAGTGCGGGCTTCCATGTGACCTGGTGCCCAGGTCTGTGAGGCAGGGATGGTATGTACTAGTACATGACAAGGCCATGCCTAGCTGGAAGGAGTTCGATTCATTCTATAAGAGGGTTAGAGATTTGAAACAATGTGGTGTCACAGGGCTGTGATTATTAGCTCGTCATCACTCTCCTATAGCTTCTTTCATCATAGATTTTCACCGGTGACTGAGAACAAGAATAACTACTTTTTGTTGAGTGTTTAACATTCATCAATACTGTTCTAAGTGTTTTACATGTTTTTCTTTAAAAAAATTATATGTATTTGGATTGATTTCAGAGAGGAAGGGAGAAGGCGAGAGATAGGAACATTAATGATGAGAGAGAATCATTGATCAGCTGCCTCCTGCATGCCCCCTGTGGGGATCGAGCCCGCAACCCTGGCATGTGCCCTGACTGGGAATCAAATCATGGCCTCCTGGTTCATAGGTCAACACTCAACCACTGAGCCACACCAGCTGGGCTGCATGTTTTTCTTAAATAAGATATTAGGGCGCTCTCCCTCCCAGGAGCATGCCTGTGCCTTTCCCTTTCCCCTCCCTCTTCCCCTGTCCCTTGTCTCCCCCTCACTGCCAGGTGTTACCATTAGCTTCCTCACTCCTAAGCCCCTAGTACCCTTCCTTTGCCTCCATAACTTATTTCCTAAGCCCATTTCTTCTAGGAATTGCTTATTCTACCTCTGTGATTTACCAACTAAATGTTCTCTTACAGTTTGAAAAAATATATATAAGGCTATTAAAATGTGGACATGTTGAATAGTAACTGAGGACAAACTTTGAATTCATATAGGGCAGTGGTTCTCAACCTTGGCTGCACATTAGAATCACCTGGGAATCTTTTTAAAATCCTGATTTCTGGGCCTCATCCTCCGGAAATTCTGTTTCTTTGTTCCTAATGTTGTGGCCTTGCCCCATAACAAAGAAACAGAATTTCTAATGTGCAGCCAAGGTTGAGAACCATTGGTTTAGATCCTAGGTTGTTTATCAATTATATTTCCGAAGGGATCTGAACTCTAAGATCTACTACTTACTTACATGGTAGTCATTTGACAGCAAAGAAATGAAACATCTGACTATATGGCCACAACCACTATTGGGAAGCGGGGTGGGGCAGAGATGGTGAGCTGTCCACACTTCCTAGAGCAGCTGCCCAACCAGGGGCCAGCCACATTCCCTAGGCCACTATGCAACTGGGTGGGGCCATGTGCCCCATGAGACACGGGTGCAAGTGACATGCGGCACTTTCGTGTGGATGTGGTTAAAAAGCACACTCCTTGTCTGCCAGCTGACCGTGAGGCCCAGGCTGATCTCGGAGCCCTGCGCTGAAGATGGCACAGCTTCTGAAGCTAAAGTTCCTGAGAAACTATAGAGCAGAGGCCCCCTTCCCATCTCCTCCCACTTCGTACATACTCTTGCACACTGAACAGGAGCACCCAGTTTGTTTTATACATGAAACAAACAAAATATATTAAGCTGCTGAGATTTCTGGGTTTGCCTCTTACAGTAGCCAGGGCTACTCTCACTAGTAAGGAAGACCACCTTATACTGTTAAAAGGATACAGGTTTATGTTAGTTTCCTAAACAACAGAAAATTTGCTTGCAAAAGAGGCAAGTTGGAAAGATTTCCTTTTTAGATGAATAGAAAGCAAATTCTAGAAAACACAGCAAAAGTCCCAGAGTAATCTTTCTTTTTTTCTTTTCTTGAAAAGCCCTCATTTAAATATTTAATCATTCCGAAGAAAAGCAGTCTAGTACTGAGTGGTGGAATTTGAGAGTGAAAACGAATGAGTAGAAAATTAACTTTCATTTCCATAGTGCTGTATAATTTTAAAGTATTTTTCTGGTCCTGTCATTTATTTAATCCTCACAATAATTCTGGAGAGTCGTGTGGCAATAATAATGCAGGCTCAGGATTAAGAGTTTCACACGTACATCTTATTAATAATGACAACATCCTAGAGATTGGCACTATAATTATTCCTATCTAAAAAAAATGAGAGCATTGAGGCCCAGGGAAGTTAAAGAACAGTTCAGTGTCACATTCTAGTCAGTGGTAAAGTCAGGAATCAAACCCGAGGCTGACTGTGAAGCAGGTGCTCTTTAACACTATGCCGCTTGGTCTTTGGTTTGGTGCCCAGCGTTGTCCCCACTTGTGGATGAAACTTCCAGGGCCCAAGGAGTTGAAGTGAGTAGCTCAGGTTCAAGCTGCCAGGATTTGTCAAAGTCAGATTTTCTGACTCTGACTTTAGTAGTCTCTCAACTTGGAATACCATAAATTAAAGCAAACACTAACTTGGTTATGGGACAGACAGTCAATATTTTTAGAGTGTTTATAGAAAGGAAGTAATTTTGGCCTGGCAAAAGAACAAACTGAAGGTAGTTTTACATTCCCATTTTAAAAGGAATTATTCAAATCGGGGAAAATTCCCATGGTGCTGGATCACTCTGTGGGATATTCCGGGAGAACAACCCCCTCTGCTCCGGTTCCAGCCCTTTTAAAAGCAAAGTTTATAGATTATCTCACTGGGCCTGTTGCCTTTTGAGTCTGAGGCACAAAATTGGTTGGTGTTAGGCAAGATTTGACTGGCAAGAAAGCGTCTGTGTGGTTAGCTTTTGTGCCTGACCCTTGCTGGGAAGTTAAGGCCAGTTTTTGTCAGTGCCCCCACACCCACTGACTCCGTCCTCCTTGGAACAGCAGGAAATGCAGCCAGGAGGAGAGGAGCCAGCGTGGGCTGGGCTGCACAATGATTAGAAGAGGTCCGGGTTCAAGTGCCATCTGCATCACGCTCGGGTAAGTGACCTTGGACTCTATGCTTACTTGCTTTATCTGTCAGGTGATGTCTTAGTTTGGGCTGCTGTAACAAAGTACCATAGACTGGATAGCTTATAATCTACAGAAATTTATTTCTTACAGTTCTGGAGGCTGGAAGCCTTAAGATCAGGGTGCTAGCATGGTCAGGTACTGGTGAGGACTCTCTTTCAACTTGTAGACTGTCATCTTCTTGTTGCATCCTCACATGGTAGGAAGAGGGTGAGAGAGTTCTCAGGAGTCCCTTTCATAAAGGGCACTAATCCCGTTCATGAGGCCTCCACCCTCATGACCCAATGACTTCCCCAACCCACCAGCTCCTAATACCACCGCATTGGGGGGCGGGGGTAGGATGTCAACATACAGATTTCTGGGGTACACAAACATTCAGCCCATTGCAATGGGGAGAAGGGTTTTGCTTTATGTAGACTGACAAGATAATGCACATCAGGGCATAGCCTTAGAAATGACTCACACCAAGTGCTCGGTGGGATTTAGTTATAGTTATTAAAGGAAATGTCAGAAGGGTGGAGTGTCTAAGTCAAGAAGGGCAACACAGTGTTCTTGTTTGCTGTGAATTGCCTAGTCATATTTTCACCAGTGCCTGCTAACCCTGACTTTGGCCTTGCAACAGTGGTTTGAGGAAACCAGTCAGCAAGGCTTTGAAGAAATAGGTCCAAGTCTAAGATGCAGAATTTGGCTTCAGAGTTCCAGGAAGCAGCAGGATCCTTGGATGGGACAGTTCATTAAAGTGTAGTTATAACCACCCCTCACTCTTTGTTGGAAAAAGCCAACAGGTGGTTCTCGGGCAGTGTTTCATACCGGCATGGTTTTTCTTTTTTCTCTGCACTCCCGTATTTTTCTGCTCAGAATTAAAAAAAAAATCCTGCTGCAGTTATGTTTATGTCACCATATTTTGGGGGATGGTGTTCATTCAGTATCATTAGTGGTGAGAAGCCAGCTGCTTCTCAAGGGATGGGGAGGAAAAAACAAGGATCAGTGTCCACCTCCCTCTCCTTCCAATTGCTAGTATGTGGTCTCTTATCCCATGACTGTCCAGGCTGCAAGAGCCTCCAGGAATCGGGGTGCTCGGGGGTGGCGGGGAGGGCTGAGAAGTTGATGGCGGGAACCAGTAGGTCAGACAAAGCTGAGAAGGCTGGTGTGAGAAGCAGAGTGGAAGGATGTGAGTGATGGGGCCACAGGGTGTTGCCTGAGAGGCGGGCGAAAGGCTAGGCTACTCATGGGGCCAGGAGAGCACTTCTTCCCAGAAAGGACTGGCGAGAGGAATGCAGGGAGGAGTCAGCACTGGAGCTTTTCAAGGCAGGAATTTGGGCGAATCTCAGCAGGTCTTCTCTTATTCCCAGTTCTCCTTCCCACATCTATTTCTGGAAATGCAAGGTTTTGTGCCTTCTTTCAATTTCCCCCACGGCTGATAAGTTTTAATAGCAGCTCAGAGTCCCCGAGCCCTCTCCTCTGGCTCCTTCCTAAGCTCACCATCATGATCTGACCCGATCTATTATTCTTGCCTTTCAAGTGTATAAATGATAAATAACCCTCCTGAGAAAAGAGCACTGGACTGGGAGGCAGGAGCTCCGGCGTTGTCTGCAGTTGTGTGATTTTGTCTGCACTGTGGTGGAGGCTGAGGTGTATCACCCAGATCCACTCCCCCCGCCCCCACCTCAGGGCCCGTTCCCTCGCCTATTGGCTGCTGATGGCTTGCTGCTGAATCCATTGGTAGGAATTGACTGAAAGCTTTGACTTAAGGCAGTGATTCTTAATGGGGGTGATTTTATCCCACAGGGGACATTAGGCAATGTCTGGAGACAATTTTGATGGTTGCAGCTGAGGGGTGGGCCTCTATAGGGTGGAGGCCAGGGATGCTCTTAAACATCCTGCAGTGCAAGGACAGCATCCCACAATAAAGAATCAACTAGCCCAGAATGTCATTAGTGCTCAGGTTAAGAAATGCTGCTTTAAGGGAGCCACCTGAGCCAAGATTAAACCCCCTCCTCAGAGGTGACCTGGGTCCTATAACAGATCTATGGCAGAGTACAAAATTCTGGTCCCTTGCTTCAATTTAGGGCCAGTTAAAAATTGCTATTCAAGCTTCTGTCTCTATGGGATTGGTGAAGTCTCATGGCAGAGAGAGATGTTGAATTGGATGCATCACAGTTCAACATCTCTCTGCCCAGTCCTGCTGGTTCCCTCAAGCTATAGACTGAATATGTCCCTCTACCACTCCCCCATTTATATATTGAAACCTAAAGCCCAAGGTGATGGTATTAGGAGGTCTGGCCACTGGGAGGTGCTTAGGTCATGAGGGTGGAGCCCTTGTGAATGTGATTAGTTCTCTTCTAAACGAGACCCCACAGAGCTCCTTGGCCCTTTTTATGGGATTCAGTGTCAGGGTTCCACTACTGTTCCCCTGTGCTGAGGCTCAAGATGTCTCAGACTGTAGCTGTGGGGGAAGAAAAAAATATTTTTCCTCTATCCTCTTAGGTTTGGTGGCTGGAGCACTGCAAGTAAAACCCACAAAAAGCAGGTTATCTGAAGAAAAAAGAGAATTTATTTACCTGTTCAGCAGGCACACATGTGGGAGAAACTCAGTCCTGAGTAATTCAGTGAGGTGGCTAGAACCAGTGTGTGTGTGTGTGTGTGTGTGTGTAAGGGTGGGGTGGGGACCAGGGGGAGCTTATTTACAATTTTAACAATAAGAACAAGGAGCAATAAAATTGTGAAGAAGTGATAAGACGATAGAAAAAGGGGGTTTAGGCTCTCAGGGGTAGCACACTATGGGAAGGTAAATGTATGGGGGAAGTAAATGGACGATAGGAGTTGTTTAGTAAGGTTTGTTATGTAGATTCCTCTCAGTGCTGTCTCTGGGATGGTGAGTCTACAGTCTCTGGTGATTAAAAGGTGTGTGTGTGTGTGTGTGTGTGTGTGTGTCCTCAGCTCAAAATAATCCCCTTGCCAAAGTGGCACATTTTGAGGTCGCATATTCTGAGTTTTCACAGCCCAGGGGGGCCAGGGTATGGGTGGGAGCCCAGCACTTTGGGTTGGTCCTTTGGGGTGAAGCCCTTTCCTTCTTCTTAACTTCATCTTGCTACTTTTTTTTTTATCACCCTACTGGATCCTTCCTTTTTCTCTGTTACACATGCATTATTATTTAGCTTTATCTCCTCTTGCTAACAGACCAAATCTTTCAGTATTTGAATAAATTCAAAACCTTAAGAGAGGAACATTGGCACATCTAACTGTGCCAGGAAAGTCAGGGAACACTCACTAACTCCCCCATGGATTAATTGCCCTTGGGGCAGTGATCACCTGGCCATGGTGGCATTCCCTCCCCCATATTGCCTGCTATTTCCCTGGGCACAGGCCCAAGGGAGGACAGTATGAGCTTAGAAGAGGAAGTTGGGCACTTCTAATGATACATATTGTTCCCACAGAAAGACATTCCCATTTTTCAGAAATCAAATTCCTTTGTGTCATGAAGAAAGCTATTTCTTAAAGAGTCTGCCTTGAAAGTATATGCAGTTCTGTGAGAGGTCTGTAAAAGTTGTTCTTTAGTGGAAGATGGTTTTTGTTGATTTGTAATGTACTTATTGACTTCAGAGGAGATTTCGATATAAATTCCAGGCCTCTGTTATGTATGAAGAAATCCTGCAAGGGAAAGCAGAGTCAGTTGACCTTTTAGTATTTTAAGAATGTGGAAAGTTAAATGGAAAAGGTATTAGCATTGAAAAATTGCACATTTTAGGGACAATAAGTATAGTTTCATGGGATTATTGTAGTGATTAAATGAAGTAATTCATGTAATGCACCTGGCATTTAATAGATGATCAGTGCATGGTGGTCATTATTTCTTGTGGGATCAAAAGTCTTGAAATTGTGAACACATTTATTCTTAAGTGATTTGGTTTTTCTGTTTTCATTATTTAACCTTGTCAATACCTGCCATCAAAAAGTAAATTTCTCTTAGCATTTAAACATGTTTTTATTGATTTTAGAGAGAGAAAGGATGGGGAAGAGAGACAGAAACATGGATCGGATGACTCCCATACACACCCTGACCAGGGACCGAATCCACAACCTGGGCATGTGCCCTGACTAGGAATCAGATGGGTGACCTTTCAGTGCATGGAATGATACTCAACCAACTGTGCCCCACTGGCCAGGGCTCTCTTATCATTGAGACATGAAAATCCAGTACCCAAAGGAAAGATGAACATTCCCAAAACCTTTTAGTTGCCCTTCGGTGCTTTGCCTTTACTGCTGGAAGTATCCACCCGATGATTAGTGATGCCTCATTAAATTACTTTAAGCATATATAGTATGTGCAAATGAATATAACAGGGGAAACACACACATATATTTTATTAAAAATATAAATGGGCATAAATCAACCTTGTCTTCTACTTTGAAGTTGCAAAATGCATAATATCATGTGGCCATGTAAAGGGATGAAGTTGTAGGGGAAGAAAACAATCTTTTCCTCTACCTGCTTAGGTTCAATAACTGAGGTCTGCAAATTAAACTGACAAAAGACAGATTAACAGAAGAAAAATTACACAAAGATTTAAAATATTTTTACATGCACAGGGTCTCCACAGAAACGAACTGAAACCCAAAGAGGCAGTTCAACGCAAGGGTTTATTTTAACAAAGGAAAATAATACACTGTGGAGAAGTGACTAGACAAAGCAAAAGGAGTTTGGCGCCTAGGGGCAGTGCATTGTGGAAAGGTAAATATATGAGGGGAACTAATGGTAGATGAGAATTCTTTAGTAATGTTTGTTTATACAGACTCATCTCGGTGCATCTCCATCATTTTTGGTATGGGAGAAGGGGACCCCTTCGCAAGGAAATTTATGTCACCTTTACAAAACGAAATTTATGCCCTACTTTTAGGCAGATAGAGGGATTGCAGAAAGCTCCTCCTTTGCCTGCTATTTTTTAATTGCCTTCAGCTCAAAATGATCTTTATTCTAAATTGGCATATTTTAGGGTGGCATATTGTGATTTTTTTCAAGGTGTAACTACTACGTGTTGACTTGGAAAGATGTCCATGAAATATTGTTAAGTTAAAAAGAAAATTATATAACAGTTTTATAGTATATTCCCATTTTTATGAAACTGCAACAAGTATAACAAAATACATTATTTGTACACTACAATCAGAAATCACACAAACTTTATAGTGGTTTTCTCTGAGGGCATTACGGGGCATCTTCACTTCATATCAAAATATTTGAGTATGATTGAATTTTTACAATGAAAAGATTATTTTTGAAATTATAAAAATGACAAATATTAAAACATGCAAAGCTATATATTTGAAGCAAATCTCCTAAAATGTATAAGGTGATTTAGCTAATCTCCTAAAATGTATAAGGTGATTTAACAAATAGGGTGTTTTTGTTACTGACTTAAGTTTAAGTTATCTCTTCTACCACTTGGTTTAGTGTTTCTAATATTTTGGCTTCCTCAGACAATTTTCATTGCTTATTACCAGCTTTTCTGTTTCAGTTTATCCTTAGCTTCTAGAATACAAGTGTTAAATACCACATTATTGCTCTTCTGGCTACTCACTTTCCACATGAGTGCTCTCAAGTTAGCGGTTAACTTTTCCATCTTCAGTCATCTGCTTCCCAGTTGCTGGACTCTCCTCTCCTTAGGGTTGGTTTTGGGAGGACTTTGAACAGTTTTAAGGACTCCCTTTCTCATGAAACTATGGTTAATTCTTTGGTTCTAGATTGCTGTTCTCTGTTACAAATGGTGCTCCCCAGAGCTCAGGGCAGTATTGTAACCCTCAAACTTTAGTGTACAAAAGTTGGGGACAGGGGTCTTTTAATGAGGCACAGTACACTGACTACTGGCAATTAAGGCATGCTATTCCTCCAACCTCTGTGGATATGTTTCCTCACCTTAAAAGGAAGAGTTTGGGTCATATCAATGGTTTTCAAACCTAGTGGCACATTAGAATCACCTGCAGAACTTAACATTCTCGGATGTCCAGGCCCTACACTGCACTAAATGGATCAGAATCTACCCAAACCAGAAAAGGACACTACTAGAAAACTACAGGCAAATAACCCCAATGACTATAGATACAAACATTCTCAATAAAATACTAGCAAACTGAATTGAGTAGCACATGGAAAAAATCATTCACCATGATCAAGTGGGACCTCACTTCATACCTGTTAGAATGGCTATTATCAAAAAGACAAGAGAGCCCAGCTGGTTTAGCTCAGTGGTTGAGTGCCAGCCCATGAACCAAGAGGGCCAGTGTCCAAAATGTCTGTTTCATGGTGGAGTTGGGGCCAGTGTAGCATCAGACTAATTAAAATCCATTAGTCCATTGTGTGGGTCTCACATGGCTGTGAGCCACGTGGGAGAATTCAGAGGAGCTCTCCCTGCAGAGCCAGGAGTCCAGTGTGGGGGAGGGGGGGAGAGAGAGAGAGAGAGAGAGAGAGAGAGAGAGAGAGAGAGAGAGAGAAAGAGAGAGACTTCTTTGTCCAGGAGTTTAAATATTCAGGTTTCTGCCCTTACAGTGGCCATACCTATTCTGGCCACTGACTTGTTCCCAGGTGTTGACTCACAGGTAAGTATCTTCCCACATCACCCAGACCTTACTGGACATGTGTCCAAACTGCCTTTGTCCAGTACCTTTCCCCGTCAATCAGGGGGGAACAGACATGTAGAGTGTTCAATTGCAACTTTCTACAAATCTGTATAAATCTGCCTATATTATCTAGTCTTCCCTTTACTCCTTTCCTGTTAAATAATAACCAGATTATTATAACAGTATGAAGGATCCTTAAATTTGTATCAGTGCAAATTTCCAGTCACAAGGTAAGTAAGCACTAGGGATGTAATGTACAACCTGATGACTATAGCCGACGCTGCTGTAGGATATATAGGAAAGTTAAGAGAGTAAATCTTAAGTGTTCTCACCACAAGGAGAAAATTCTATTCCTTTTTTGCTTTCTTTATTCTTTTCTTCTTATTGTGTTGATATGGGAATATGGATGTTAGCTGAACCTGCTGTAATCATTTAAAATTATGCTAAGCGAAATAAGCCAGTCGGAGAAAGATAAATATCACATGATCTCACTCATTTGTGGAAGATAACAAACAACATACTAGTAAACTGATGAACATGAGTAGATCCAGAGACAGAGAAGCTTAGAACAGACTGACAAGATTCAGAGGGAAGGCAGGGAAGGGTGGGGGGTAAGAGATCAACCAAAGGACTTGTATGCATGCATATAAGCATAACCAAAGTGGACACAGACACTAGGGGTGTAAGGGCATGTGCTGGGGGGTGGGGGTGGCCGGGGAGAGGTCAATGGGGGGAAAATGAGACATATGTAATACTATATGTAATACTTTAAACAATATAGAATAAAAAAAAGAATAAAGAGAATAAGATAAAAAAATTTCATGTAACTTGAACCATTAGAAAACCCCAAACAAACAATAGTTGTCCTTGTCACTATGACCTCCTCTATGGGTGGCTCCATTTCTTTGCCTCCTTCATAGAAAAACATCTCAACTGAGATTTCTGCCCTCCCCACTCTCCACTCACTATTTCACTCACTGTGATTTGGCTTTTTCCCACCATAAGATGGAAACTGCACTTGCAAGGCCATTACCAATGACCTCCAAACCAGTGGATACTCTTAGTCAGTTCATCTGACCTTTCAGCAGCTTCTCACTTTCCTTAACACGCTTCTCTCTTCTGGTTTTCTTCCCACCACTGGCTGCTCCCTAAGTCTATTTATTGGCTTCTCCTTCTCAACCCCATGACTAAGTGTTGAAGAATTTTGTTCTCTGAATTTTTGTTAGAAATAGAAGTTGAATATCCTGACTTGCCCTACCACACAACAGTTAAGTGGCTTAGCGGTGGCATAGTTTTATTACAATTTTTCAAATTATAATTGAAATTTTTCTGAACGAGAAGGAACATCTTCAACTACTATTATTGAACACTGCCTGGCTTTGAGAATTTTGTTGCAGACACAATAATGTTTGTTAATCAACTCAATCTACAAAGGCTAGACCTTTGTTGCGTACAGGTGTGGTGTGAAGACTAGCAGATTGGCATCCTCAGGGAGCTTGCTAGAAAGGCAGAATCTTGGACGCTACTCTAGACCTATTCAATCAGAACCTGCTATTTAATAGGAACCCCAGGTGAATTTGTCATATTCAGGCCTGGATGCTGACTGTAGTTGCTGTTGCCATCGCCT
Source organism: Myotis brandtii (assembly GCF_000412655.1). Lineage (NCBI taxonomy): Eukaryota > Metazoa > Chordata > Mammalia > Chiroptera > Vespertilionidae > Myotis > Myotis brandtii. The sequence continues at coordinate 329,959 of NW_005358033.1, read as the reverse complement.
GTGAGGATCCTCCAGAGATCTCTGTCCATGCACATAGCTGACTCCTGATGGTGACCAGATGGAAATCTGGGACAGCGCCAAACGCCTTCCAAGTCATGCCATGAGTGGGACGCAGCTCAGTAGAGTCAATATGGTAACCGTTAGAAAAAACCTGCTGATTTGGGAATATTAGAATATCATAGAACCTTACTGCCCCTCTATCGCCACCTGGGATGGCCGAACACCTATCTCTGGAGCAGGTCCAGGCAGCTCCCTGCCCCAGCATCCTGATCAAAACAATTCCTGGATGTAGGGAGAGAAGAGTTTCTCTGCTTTCATCCTTAGGACTGCTTGTCAAATTCTCATCTCCTGACCCAGTACTGACCCTTTTCCAGGATTATTGACTGTGGGAATATCCATTCCCTTTAGGGGAAATGCCACCCCCACCCACAGGGGTGTGGTCTGACATATAATAGTTTGACATAAGCGCATTCCCTAAAATCCAGGTTGTTTGGTCTTAAATAACACCACATGGGGGATATCAGCAGCCCTGGAAACTTTCTTTTCAGTTTCTTCTCATCGAGTTTCTGAAGTCTGGGAGTTTCTAGCCTCATCCCGAGTTACCTGGTTATATAAGGATTCACTTGACACATGTAAGCTTATTGAGAACAGTTTCTGCACTTACATAAGGACCTACGGAGGAAAAGTTGAGATTAAGGAGAACTGGCTGTGATATGAGCAACAGTAAGTGTGCTGAAATTTTCGCCTGATCTCTCTAGACAAGAGCCTACCTGCCACTTTTGAATTACGTATATCCTGACTCTAGAGCAGGGGTGGGCAAACTTTTTGACTCGAGGGCCACAATGGGTTCTTAAACTGGACCCGAGGGCCAGGGCCGGAACAAAAGCATGGATGGAGTGTTTGTGTGAACTAATATAAATTCAAAGTAAACATCATTACATAAAAGGGTACGGTCTTTTTTTTTTTTTTTTAGTTTTATTCATTTCAAATGGGCCGGATCCAGCCCGCGGGCCGTAGTTTGCCCACGGCTGCTCTAGAGAGATTAGTTATTGTTGGTATGTATGAATAGACCTTCTAGAATGACTTTGGATTGCTGAATGCTGTTTTGGAAATTCTACCGAATGGCAATTTTTAGCTTTTCTTTCCAATTTTACAGCTTTGGTATGAGCTTTAAAAATAACCCAGTTAGGCTGGTGGGGAGGCAGTCTTTCTGTGAAAGACTTTTTAGGGGTTGGAAAGCAGAAAGAACAATGAATGAGAAACATTTGGTGTTTACTGAATTGAATAAGAATGCCTTATATTTGGATCTAAGCTAAAAGACATTTTCATATACATCATCTCATTTTATCGCCTTATCAGCTTGAGGATTAGACAGAGCAGCGTTATTACTCCCCTTCTAAGGATTTGGAAAACTGGAGCCCAGAGAAGTTAAGTGCCTAGAAAGCAGTGAAGTCAGGCCTCAAACCTGACTTTTTAAATTGAATCCTCTATGTCTGGTTAAAATAAACACTCTGAGTTCAAAGTAAGGCTACAGGTGAATCAAGATCAGGAAATGTGCCTGAGCTGGGGTCCTGGAACCATCAGTTTATTATAACAGATCATGTCTGACGCCATCTTCCCTTTAAGACACTGAGGAAAGTAGCTAGACTGGCACTCCCACCCAAACTCCTTTTTTCTCCTACTCACTCTTTCTCTTCTTTCTTCCCTCCCTTTCATTTACTCAAATAATTGCTTTCATTCCACTTCACTCCCTTTGGCTTAACATGATTTTTAAAGGACTTTACTATTAACATCCCGGAATGACTCAGTGTGAAGGAAACCACAGCAGATGCAGAGAAGGAAGCGGAGGAGGGGTGTGGAGGGAAGGGGGGGCCAAGGGCGATGGCAGGTGTGGAGAGCAGCTTAGCACAGATACATGAAGTTCTGCGTCCAGACTGGTATTCTGAGATGTTCCCCGCTGCTCTGGAATCTCTGTAAACACAGAGATTTGTCTGGAATGACTTTACAGCTCAGCAGGAAGCTTGCTGAGCGCCAGGACTCTCAAACTGTGAGTGTGGCTCAGAAATCCAGGGAGGAGGCGCTCTCCGCCTGGCAGGCACCCCCGCCCTAGGCCTGCCAGTGCCCATCTGAGCTGGGAGGGAGCCTCGGATGCTGTGTGTGCTCCCGGTCTGCCATGGCACCCGCCCCACTAGCAGGGAGGTAGGGCCGAAATGAACCTTGCAAAGACATCAACTACATCTTTGTGCTGTTATGGTGAGCCACACCTAAAAATGTCCCAGAAAGCCATTAAAAAAACAGCCCTGTTCCTACAGTGTTTTTTTTTTAGGGTCGGAACGATTTTACTCAGCAGTCCTTTTTCTTCTCAAAACTTTTATGAGAAGAATTTAGATCTTTCCTGCTGCAGTTTCATTCTCTTTCCTCTTTTTTTCCGGAATGGCACATGTTTTCCGAGAGCTGCGGGTAGTATGCCTGTGTCACTGCTGTGACTGAGACCTTAGGGCTTTGGAGCCAGAGCAGCCATGGAGAGGGCAAGAGGAGGAAAGTGTGGAGGATGGTATCTCTGGGATATGGCATGCAGAGAGTTCCACTTTAGTCTGTATTTATTGTTAAAAAGGGCACTGGAAAGTGACTAGGAACCCAGGGGAGAACCACAAGGAAGCAAGGTTGTGCTGAGGGAAGCACAGGGAGAGCCCTGCTGAGCTTTCTGCTGTTCCACAATGCCCAGGGCACGCAGGCCTGGCCTCTTCCGCCAGATGGCCACTCTGTAGACGAGCGCTTAGGTCAGTGATGGCGAACCTATGACACGCGTGTCAGAGGTGACACTCGAACTCATTTTTTTGGTTGATTTTTCTTTGTTAAATGGCATTTAAATATATAAAATAAATATCAAAAATATAAGTCTTTGTTTTACTATGGTTGCAAATATCAAAAAATTTCTATATGTCACACGGCACCAGAGTTAAGTTAGGGTTTTTCAAAATGCTGACACGCCGAGCTCAAAAGGTTCGCCATCACTGGCTTAGATGCAACTGGGTAATTTGTCCTATTTTTGTAATGGGTATGAGCAGTGGCTCTACGAGATTCAAATCCTGATAACACTAATCACTAGCTGTATTAGAGTTTTTTAGAGAGACTGAACCAGTAGGTTATCTCTGTCTCCATCTCTATACCTAATTAGAATATCATCTCTGTATTGATTGATTGATCAATCAATTTGTTGTAAGAATTTAACTTGTGGAATTGTGGGGGCTGTTTAAAATCTGTAGGACAAGCTGGCAGGCTGGAGATGCAGGTAAGAGCTGATGCTGCAGTCCTGAGTCAGAAGGCTGGAAACTCAGGTAGAACTTCTATGTTTTAGTCTAGAAGCAGAATTCTTTCTTCTTCAGAAAACTTCCATCTTTGCTCTTAAGGCCTTCAACTGATTGGGTGAGGCCCACTCATATTATTGGGGGGGGGGGATTAAGTCTGCTTTACTTAAAGCCAACTGATTATAAATGTTAGTCACATTTAAAAAAAACCTTTACAGCAACATCTAGACTAGTGTTTGACTAAATAACTGGTCACCGTGGTCTAGCCAATTTGGCACACAAAATCAACCACCATTAGCTTTTAACTTACCAGCAAGTTTACTTAACCCCTTTACATGGATTTTTTTTTTCTTTTGTGAAATGGAGATAAAAGATAAAGCTAAAATCAAATGATAAGATAAATAAAGTAATAAGATAGAGTGGTCAATACACGTTGGCTATATTATTAAGATTATTGCAAGTTCTTAAGTAAATTTACATATTAAGTCTCATGGGAGTTCTATGTATTGGAAATCAAATCGAGCAATCAACTCCATTTATTATGTTTATTGATGTGCCATCAATAAACTGCCCAATGTGAATTATCACAATAGTGTGATAACAATAAAGGTAAAAATAACAAAATGATAGAAAATTATTTATAATCTATCACTCTGACAGAGAACTGTTCATTTTTCTGTTATCTCTGCCAGTCCTATCCCGTTCAAAATAAACATATTATTTACAGAGCTATATTTAGGGTGGATTAATTTTTGCATCTTGCTTTTTTACAATGAATACAATAGATATTAAAGCAGCCAAATAAATTATATGCTGGTGAAAAAATAGTTATCCTCTCACCCACTCAAGGAGCCTGAGCCCGCGTGTTTTCTCTTGATGTGCCAGCTTGGCAGATAAGCTGTCTAGATGTTTTGCATCCCATTGTTTTCCTACAAAAGGCAGTCGAAGGACAAAAGCTCATTAATAGGTTGTAGGTGTGATGTATTAAACTGAGAAAAAGTTAATTCAGCTCTGTGTTATTATGGTTTTTATTTTTGTCCTTTCATCCATTGAAAATGTACAGAATTCCTTCAGTGTGCTGTGTGCCAGATATTGGAGATGTTTCCAAGCACAAAGCAGACCACAGATCTGCTTTCTCAGAGTTGAAGACTGGAAGGCAAGACAGGTGATAAGGAGACATGGAAGGGCCGTAACAGAGGGAAACATTTAAGTCAGGCTTGGTGCTGGGGACGGGGGTAGTTAGGAGAAGGCATTCTGGAGGATGTTCTAAGATGAGCTCTGCAGGATGAATAGGAGGTAACCAGGTAAAAAGGGGAGAAGAAGGGGGTTAATGTCATTTCTTTAAAATATTTGATTTTGCTGGAAAACCCAGTCCAGATGTTTTTCTAGTCATTTAGGCAAACCTGTGAACCTCAGATAAAGCTGTGGGAACAGCATGTGCGAACATCTGTCTGTACACTATGGTTTGGGGAAATGAATGTACTCTATTCTGGCTGTAGGAAGAGTTTGAAGGTGAAATGGGTTCATATTTAGGAGATGAACTTCACTCTGTGCTCAGTGGGGAGCCTCTGAAATGTTTTAAGGAGCAGGGTGACATGACATGATTCATACTTTAGGAAAACCACTAGGTACAGCATAGAGAATCAATGGTTAGGGCAACACTGGGAGCATGGAGACTATTGTCTCACCATTGGGGTAGTTTGGGTAAGAGATAATGGGTAACAGCAGTGCAGATGGAGAGAAATGGATGGAATCAATAGGAAGTTAGAAGATAGAAAGAAGATCTGGAATTTGGTTGTTAGTTAGGTGTGTGGGGGAGAGAGCAGTTAAGGATGAAGCCCAGGGTTCTTCTATTCTGTGTTTACATGTTCTTGGCAATGAAGTGTTATTGTTTTTTTAAAATCTGAAACTACTTTGCCTTTAAGAGCAATTGCTGTCAAGTCCTCTAGTCAAATATTCTGTCATGACGCAGAAGGCACTGTGCATGGGGAAAGAGCACTCACCTGGAGGCCAGGTATAGGTCTGCCACAAATCCCAAGCGAGATCCTGGCCAATCATCTCCTTACAGAGCGTGTGAACAGCTACAATATAGGAGAATATGATTACAGACAGGGATGGGGCTTTGAGTTATGGCATGTGTACAAAATAAACACATTTACATGGTACTTAGAGTAAGCCACTGATGCTACTTGTGTCTTGAAGAAATTGGCCTGAGGTTTTGCCTGCTCTTGGTCTTGCCTGATATTGTCAGAGGGTGAGAAGAATCCCTGTTTTATTATATTTCCAACAAATTTAGTATGCAGAAGAACACCTTTCGGGAAGCTCTGGCATAATGGTTAAACTCTTGAGTCAGTTACTCTGAACTAGTGTCTTCATTTCATCATTTACTAGCTGTGTGACTCTGAGAGAATGATTTATGATTCTAAGCCTGTTTTCTCATCTGTAAAATGGCAATAATAGTACCTATCCAACAGGGTTGGTGTGAAGATTAAATAAGAGAATGTATATATAAATACTTCTTTACAGGTCTTAGTAAATGCTCAATACATGTTAGCATTATTGTTTTATATAATCTTTAAAGCACACAATTAAGTGGTTTTAAAAATAAACTTACAGAATTGAGCAAGCATCATCACAACCCAAATTTGGAACATTTTCATTACTTTAAAAAGATGTGTCCATATGTAGTCATATCCTTGGTCCCACTGAATCCTAGGCAACTATGAATCTACTTTCTGTTTCTACAGATTTGTTTTTTCTGAATCTATATAATAAAGAGGTAATGTGCTAATTGGTCCTAACGGTGTCCCAGTCATGACCGGTCAATAGGCTACACGCGCACTGGAGGCGCGCGCAGGCCTGCCCAGCACTAATGTCATGCTGCCTTGGAGGCAGAGGCTGCACCTGGTGGAGGTGCGCGCAGGCCTGCCGCGCCTCCCGGCTGGGAGGAGGGCGTCAGGATGGGGGTGGGGCCTCGGCGGAGAGCTCTCAGCACTCTTGCACCGAGGTCTGCAGGTGCGGAGAGGAAGGGAGAGCAGATGGCAGTTAGGGGGTTTAGGCCAGGAGGGGAGAGCAGATAGGCAGTTAGGGGGATCAGGCCAGGAGAGGAGAGCAGATAGGCAGTTAGGGGGATCAGGCTGGCAGGGGAGAGCAGTTAGACAGTTAGGGGGATCAGGCCAGAAGGGAAGAGCAGTTAGGGCCATCAGGCCGGCAGGGGGGCAGTTAGGGGCATCGGGCATCAGGCAGGCAGGCAGGTGAGCACTTAGGAGCCAGTGGTTCTGGATTGCGAGAGGGATCCCAGATTGGAGAGGGTGCAGGCCAGGCTGAAAGACACCCCCACCCCCATGCACAAATTTCATGCACCGGGCCTCTAGTATTTTATATAAATATGGTAATACAGAATACAGTCTTTTGTGTCTAGCCTTTTTCACTGAGTATGTTTTTGAGGTTCATCCATGTTGTAGCAAAGATCAGTACTTTTATTCTTTTCATTGTTGAATAATACTCCATTATATGGGCATACCACATTTTGTCTCTCCATCCACCAGTTGGTGAACATTTGGATTGTCTCCACTTGGTGGCTATTATGAATAATGTGACTATGAACATTGGTGTGTAAGTCTTTGTGTGAGCATACCTATTCTAATAAAAGGGTAATATGCTAATTAGACTGGGAGACTGGACATCTTCTGACCATCTGACTTCCTTCCAGACAAAGCCACAGTGGTGGGGGCTGAGGCAGAGGTGGTTAGGGGCCATGAGGCTGGCAGGGGAGGGCAGTTGGGGGCCATGAGGCTGGTAGGGGAGGGCAGTTGGGGGTCATGAGGCTGACAGGGGAGCAGTTAGGTGGTGATGAAGCCAAGAGGCAGGCAAATGATTAGGAGCCAGTGGTCCCGGATTATGAGAGGGAAATCGGACATTCCCCGAGGGGTCCCGAATTGGAGAGGGTGCATGCCGGGCTGAGGGACCCCCCACCCCCCGTGCACGAATTTTGTGCACCGGGCCTCTAGTAATATATAATCTTCAGTTCTAAAAGTTCAAAATTCTAAGAAACATTGAACTTGTGAGGAGGATGACTATTAAAACAGTCATCCTCCTCACAAGTTCTTAACCTTAGGCAATAACTATATTTATTGCCAGGATGTTTTGAAGAAGCACAATTATTGATATCCATCATAGAAATTTAACTTTTCAGTTAAACAAGAAAAAAAGAAAAATGTTAATTTTAATAAAATACGTAGTCAAAGGCTCATAGGTTTGCTATTCTTGAACTTTAATTAAAATTTCAAGAAGAGTTAGACTAGAATGCAAGGGTTACAAGGCTGCATAACTACAGTGGACATCCTTTCATTGGAGTTGTGTCTAGGTGTGCCAGTCACTTGGGGTATAATGGGAAAGGTGCTGTCCTGAGCTGTGTTGGAACAAAAGGCCATACTGTTAGTTCTCTTGAGTGAGTCCTCTGCTCTCTGCCCCTGGAGGTGGGGCCTGCTCTGCTGGAGGGCAGTGCCAAGTCATCCATGGAGCTGAGGCCCAGGAAGTCACTCTGCAGACTGCTGTAGCTCCAGACTCTAGGGAGTCCTAGGAAGGGGGCTTATTTGAAGTCTAATAAATCTCAGACTAGAATTGCCTATGGTACCCTCAAATTGCTAATGGGAGAACTGAAAGCTCTGACACCCATGGCTGAAGCAGTATCCTGCACCCTCCTGTCTGGAGAGCTCTTGAGCTAGATCAGGGGTGGGCAACCTTTTTGTGAGTGCGTGCCAAAACCAGCAAAATCTCTGACTCAAAATTCTTCTGCGTGCCAACCCTAATTTTTTGAGAACATGTTACGCCTACTTGATATCTCTTAAGGTGTACGTATGTAAAGAACCTTGAAGCAATAATAAGATTCATTCGAGCGACAAAAACACAGTATATGATGATGAAAAATACATTTATTTTTTAATGTATACATGTTATGTAAAATTATTTATTTATCTAAGATGCACCTACACTGAATTTATCTGAAAAATAAAAAAGTCGATATTAAGAAAAAAAATTGTAAATGGAAGATTATAAGAGAGGGTTTTGCGTGCCAGCAAAAGTTACTGGCGTGCCATGTTTGGCATGTGTGCCTGGGGTTGCCCACCCCTGAGCTAGATGCTCTCAGGTTAATTGAGACCTAAATGGTTTGTTCTAGACTGAGTTCGACCTGTGGATAAATTTTGGGAGTAAAGGAAATCAAATGGGACATATGTCTTACTGGGACATGTGCTTAGTCTTATACTTCCCCTGAAAGTACTGGGCTGAACCCTTGTAGCAGAGAGTTGTGGAAAATTAGAGACGTTCTGTGGAAAGACCAAGTTAACGTTCAAGTCTCAGAATCTGATCTTAGGTCAAATATCTCTTGCTTTTGCCAGTAAAAAGAGCCCAGATGTTTTTCTATTTACTTAGGCAAACCCTTGAAACACAAGTTAGTGATATAAAACTTTACATTTGCAATGTGAAGAACCCATATTTAGAAAGTCACAAGCATAAAATATATGCTGTGAAATGGGAGGTCAGGATGGTGAACTCATTTTAGAACCATAGTTTTGACTCAAGAATTTTGATGGGGTCTTCACATTGGTTGAGCTTCTTGGTCCCAATATCATTGAGAGAATTAAATCATGATATTAAAACATTGAAACACTAATGCTTTGTTTTTATTGGCAAGAACCAAAATGATCTAATACTAATGCCATGAAACATCAGTCACTTTTTTCCTGATGAATAAGATGAACTTTGGCTGCTTATGATAGTAAATTTAATAATGTCAGTGATTTGAACTGTTTCAATTCTAAATGTGCAGAAATGTGTTTTATTGCATATCTCTCTCCCCCTGCCTCTTCTCTCTTTCTCATACTACTATCATCAGGGACTTTTGTGGCAAAATAAGCCCAAATACATAGATTAGAGCATATCATTCACATGTGCCACGTGTGTGCCAAAGTATGAGTACCCACGAACAGGCTTCCTCTCACAGGTGGTCTGAATTTGCTTTCAGCTGGTTCTGTAAGCAGATTCAATATTTCATAAGCACTGCTCCATCTCATGCCTCCATTATTGACACCACATGGAAGTCAGGAAATTGGTTCTTTCTGGGAACAGTTTGCAGAAATATGCAGCCTGTCAGCCCCTTTCTCATGGGTGCATTAACAGAGCAGCTCACGATTACAAGTAACGAACCTTCTCCAGATGTGTGTAGCAACTCAGCTCCAACTTTATCTTCAGTCCCGAAGATGGACTTGACAAGATGGATTATTTGTGGCTGTATTGTAATAACTTTGTGAAATTGGAATTCCCAACGATTGTAATGAAGGGTGAGGAATCGGCAGCAGAGGACCAGAGAAAATTTCTGCTCGCAGTAAACAATGCAAAAGGACAACAACAATAAAAAGAGCAAATCAGCTGTGGCATTTTCCTGCCTTGGACACTGACTCTTCCAGACTGTTCTAATTCTTTCCCTTTTATGATTCTGTTTACGCTACACACATTAAAGTTAAGTCATGTCTTTAATAAGATGGAAACTGGAAGTGAGATTTGGAAATGACTGAATCAGGCTTCTTAACTTTTTTTTTTCTTCTCTTAGAGAGCTCAAAAACAACTGACAGAAAGGGATATACCAAAGAAAACAATTTTAATTGTCGGCTTCCATGGAAAATTCAATCCAGTCTTTCATTCATTCCCTTCTCGCTGTGGTGCCAGCACACTTCTTTCTGTATGGTTAGGGATTTAATTTAGCTGACAAATTTCTGAAGATATAACTAAATTTCCAAGAGAAACGTTCTTACTACAAATGATGAATACACTCTTTTCAGTCTCAAAAGACAGAGGATTTTTCTAGGATAAAGTAATTGGGGGTGGATTTCTCTTGCATTTTATTGGTAGTGATGATTTCAAGTGAGCATTTTCTTAAAACAAGGTTTACTTAAATCTTTCTTTTAAGACACATATCCCCTGAGTGGATAGTTATACAACTGGGTTCCTTTGGGGGTTATTTATCCATCTTCAAGGTTGGCATTCTTAATTGTTTGATGTAGATGTTGTAGATAAAATTCCTCAAGTCCAGCTGTTATGATTTAGCTTAATGTTTGTACAGAGGGATTTCCTTTGTCATCGAAGAGATGGAATCAAAACAGAATTAGTCATTCTTGCATCTTCTATTTATAGCCCATCCATTAGTCAGATGCATTGTAGAAGAATGATGTGAACAAGATTTTTTCCCCCGCTCTTTTTGTAAACAAAAGTTTTTTTTTTTACCCTGTGGATTTAACTTCAGTTCCTAACTTAGACAGACAACACTTAACAAACATATTACTACTTAAATGAAAAATTACCTGAGTCATCCCATCTCCATTTGCAAATTAAATGTTTGTAGTGTAAAGTATGTGAAATGACAGGAACTCAGGGATGACTTACGTGGAAATGGCCAGTGTAGGGAAGGTCAATATGAAAAGTTGTTTGTATGGATTGCTCATGACTAACAGCCCAAAGCATGAGAGTATTGAAACAAATGCTACTCTATTTAATTTAATGTCAACATTAAAGGTAGGCCCAAAATTTAGTGAGAATAATGATTTAAGGCATTTTTATTTGGGGGAAATTTTAATATATTAATTTGTTTTGAGGTGATGGGGTGGGGGCAGAAGCCTTGGGGGCTATATTGAGACAAATGGAGCAATTAGATAAATTGGTTATAGAAACTGATTGTCAGAACTCTCTGGACCACTCAGTTTTCTTATTTCCAGTCCCCCCCTTTCTTTTTTTGGATAGAAAGCTGAATTGAGAGGGATCTAGAATAGCTTGTGGGTTGCTGGGTAGAAGGAGGTAAGAAGCAAGACTACTAGCTTTCTTCTGATCTGATCTATAAAGTAATTAAGTATATATAATTAAATACGCATCAGAAAAAATGCTTTGTAAATTTTCAAATCATCTACTGTTATAGATTACTGCAGCATCTGAAGCAGCCTCTGTTATAATATAATAGCACCCAAGTCAGTGTTTACAGAGTGATATTAAGTGAAATCAGAGGCTAGTTGGATAATAGTCAGTATTAAGTATAAGTAGAAGGTTTGAGGAGGCTGACAACTAGTGTTCTCCATCTTAAACTTTTATTATAGAAGTGATGGGTCAGCAGATGTCTTATTTTCATTGGCAACAGCATGGAAAATAATTTGCCAGATACAAGAACAGTGTATTCTAGCAACATGGTCTTGAAGTTTTATTCTTTTGAGGATGTTGGCAGCCAGTCAAATTAACGAACAGTTGCCAGGTGTTGAAGTTGAATGTCCCCGTTGGTGATTATAGGCTGAGTGTGTCTTTGTTTCCTGTGTGTGCTAAACTTGCACTAGGAGTTCCTTTATTTTGAGGAGCCATTGAAGCTTTCTCCAGTGCAATCTGAAAATTATACAAATCCAGTGTATAAACATGAGATGTTTGAGCTGAAGATAAAAACTGCCCTCCCTACAACTGTTCAGAAATCTGTCCCAACCGTAGGCAGTGGAGCTTCTTGATGGTCATTGCTGGGTATTCAATATTAGGTTCCCAGAGGGCGAATGGAAGTTTCAGGGCAAGAATTCTCAGGTTTGGAGATACCCCAAGAAGGCAGAACAAACATTTCTCTACCACAACCTAATTCTTGCAATTATTTTGAAGCTAATTGGGAGGAGAATAGGTCCTCAGGGAGCTCTATAACACCTTGATCAGAGAATTAGAGTCTGGGCAGGAGGAAGCTCTCAAGAAGAGCTTGCCTTCTGTGACTGGTGTGGTATGTTTCATTCCTCATGCTGTGATAGGTAGGCTAGAACTAGAGGAGATGGGTTAGTGATAATTAAGGCCCAAAGTCATGTAACCCATGGGAAGAACCTATGGCAACCAGTAGTAGCACCAGTGAGGCCTTTCTCAACTCCGTGCAGAGGGAGACCCGAGAGGACCCAGGGCCAGGAGAAGCCGTGGGAAGTGAGTCGATGGAAGCCATCCAGGCCTTGGAGTTTTGGAAAGATGATGTCATGTGGACCACTATTATTAGGCACTGTGATGTGGCCCCGAGGCTTCCCGAATCATTACATTCAAGGGGTCCTCAGAAATGCTGGGTAGGCTCTAATTTGGCGAGTAGAGGTCAATAGCAGGGATCCCTGGGAAGCAGCTATGCTCACAGTTAGAAGCTAGCATCATTTTCAAGGGTGGCCTCTCTGGAGGCCTGGAGGAACAGTGACAGCACCCAGGCCCTTGTGGAGAGGTGTCTGGTGAGGACCAGGTCAGCTGTAGACACTCAATCAAATGTGGCTCAGAGCAGGAAGAACTAGAATGCAAACTTAAAACTGGGGAAGAAAGCAAAGTCATATAGATTGGGCAGAGTATCAGTGGGGCCTGGTAAGAAGACTACAGTAAACAGACTTATGGGTCCCAGTAGCTCCCTTCAGGGATATAGGATATCATGTTTGCAACAGCAAATCTAATCCTAGGTGGGAGTGGGACTGTTGATAGACCACCATGATGAGGGGTTAGAACTAATTCAGGGTCTAGCTGGGACTGTATGTGCAGATTAAACATTTAACACATTTAGCTGAATGGATTTGAAGCAGGTGCTCTTTTCTTGGAGGTAATAAAAGGTCTTTGTGACAGGATAGCTAGTGCTGATATGGAAAGCATTAGATTATTATCAAGGGTATATTTGTGATATTTCTGGGTGGTTCTTATAGTAAGAGAAGTATGATAATGTCCCAGAATAAATCATGGGTGTCCCAGAAAAAAACATTTTATCTTGCATACTATGTTTGAATAGGAGTGATTGCTTGGAATTCTGTATCGAGATAAACTGGAAAGCCATATCCACTGGGTGAGAGAATCATGATTAGCAATGTCTGCCATAGGTACAGCAGGCATTGAGTAGGATACACATGTCTATGTTTACCATTCCTGCCATGAGCCTTTGCCAGGATGGCTAGGACATGAGATCCTTTGGGAGGAAACCAAAGCCTGGAGAAAGGAGAAAGGTGTTGAGGAGGTGCTGAGGTGTGGGAAAGTATCTCACAGTTTTTCCTAGGGCCTACCATGTTGGCTTCTAATATACATTCCTGATACTTGACACCAACAAGAATATCCACACCATGGCAAAGTTTAGGAAATGTAAGAAACCTTGGGGTTTAGGAAAAGATAGGAAAACCCTGCTATTGCTCATTAGAAATGTGAGAAATTGTATAGTAAGGATCTGCTGTTCTCTTCTGGAATCGAGTTCTGGCCTTTTGTTTTGTCTGCTGCACAGACATAGCATCCAAATGAGATGGTGGCCAGGAATAATAGTAACTGTTCTCCTGCAAGTCCTCTGGGCTCCCCAAGACACGGCAGAGCAGCTTTGTACCCGGGAAGCTTAGTGTATTCATCCAGTTACATAAACAGTTGAATTGGCTCATTGAGTGGTCTTTCTTCATAGACAGCCTGTTATCCTACTTACCATCCTAGTCAGGGAAGTTAAGCATAGTTATTTTACATACTTTTATTTGCCCTGTGGTAGAATAGTGACCATTTTAAAGCAAAAATGTTAGAGGATATCATGAAGAGTAATTAACTATGACACCTGGCATAAAGAAGAACAAAATAATGTTATGTAAAGCATAAGATTTAGGCTTCCTTTGAGTTGGATGTGAACAAATGTTTTTCCAATTTAAACTTAAAAAAATCTGAGTCAGTGACAAGTTTTTGGGTTTCTATGGAAGATCATCCACTCAACTGGCGACATAAATAATGAACCTGGGACATAGCTGGAAGAGCACGGGGTTGGGGGACAGGAAAAGTGTGTTTTATTTTTGGCTTTAGTACTACTTTTGTGTTACTGGACTAGTCTTTTAACCTCTCTTGGTCTCAGTATCTGGATCTGGAAAATAAAGGATTGAACAAAGTATTCTATATGGTCTCCAGATATTAGCTGTATATCTGGGCTTGTCATTTACTTGACCTGAACATATTACTGTCCTGCACTCATTTGGTTGAGTAATCTTGCTGCTGATTCGACTTTAAAATACATATATATATTTATTTATTTATTTCAGAGAGAGGAAGGGAGATGGAGAGAGAGATAGAAACATCAATGATGAGAGAGACTTACTGCCTCCACATGTCCCCTACTGGGGATGGAGCCCTCAACCAGGGCATGTGCCTTGGGGGAATCGAACCGTGACCTCCTGGTTCATAGGTTGACGTTCAACCACTGAGCCACACCAGCTAGGCTCTACTTTGTTTTTTGGCGAGAGAATGTTTATTCTTTAGGTCCAGTTATCTGAGCCAATGTCTTGTTCCCTAGTCTCTTAAACACTGCTCTGGGATACCCTACCTGTGGGGGAGCAAAGAAAGTCTTTGTGGTATAATTAAAATTAAATTTAAAAGTCCCACTCATTTCAAAAGGTCATCCAGAATCCCTGAAATTCTATTATTTATTCCTTTGGTTTAAGGCATTCAAATCTTGTCTGTACATTAATTTGCATTACTTGAGGCCAGATTATATGAAATGCATTGTGCTAGGAAGCCCAGACCCAATCTCTGCTCTTAGGGGCTCACAATCTAACAAATACTTCATCTGAAAGGAGTACCATGGTGATAACACCTCTAGAGTTATTTGTGAGCAAAGGAATGACCACTGAAGGCAAAATGCTAAATGAAGGTAAACTAGTATAGTAAGAGCTGGATTCCATTCTGGGATCCTGGCTTTGCATCTGTTGTTGGAACTTAAAGAAATGACACACATATAATTTTTCCAATGCTATAGGAAATAAAGAACAATCTGAATTCCACCTGAAAAGAGATAGTCTTCTCTATTTTGTAGGTAACTCAAATTAATTTTTAACACATCCTTTCAAGCAGAGATGCTACAAGCCTACTTTAATGAACATGTAAGACACATTCATGGGGAAAAACCCCCAATAATTTGTGTATTGCAGTTTTCAGGCACCTTTGTTCCTTTGAGGTGCCCAATGTACCAACCCTGCCCAAACAGTATTTATTTGTTAGGGAATCTTCATCCATAGGGCAAAGATAAACGTTAGCCTAGGCAACATTACATTCTCAATTAGTGGAATTCAAATGAAGATGTCAGTATATTTTGCTCATAAAAAATCAGTGGATAGGAACCAGTGTATAATGCTCAGTCATCAATAGTCTTGAGAGGGTGAATGTGTGGATTTTATATCCTGTGTTAGTACTAGTACTTACTGTGTACCAGTACTTCCTTGGACTAGTGCTTATATATCATTGGAATCCAAGAACTATTGAATCATTTAGAGAACAGCTTTCTAAAAATTAGATAGAGACTTTTTTACACTTTTAGCTGGATTTTTTTAAGCATACAAAATAATCAGATTTTGTGCCTATGAATCTGCTGAGCCATTGGGAGGCATATGAAGGTATAGATTTGCCCCAGGGATTCAGAAATAGCCAGAGTACACTAGCAGGACTCTGAGAGAACTTGTGCACTTGTAAACTTGGCAGGCCTGAGCTGGGAATGGTTGAGCCAGACTAGATGAACTGCTGGGACTATTGAGAGAGCCAGGGAAAGAACTTGCTTATTTCTGCTGCCCAAAAGAGGGAAAAATAATCCAATTGACAGACATCCAACAGGATGGTGGTTCAGTACTTGGAAAGCAGTGAGACTGAAAACCACCTGTGGTTGGTAATGGAAAGCAAACGTCTTTATTTTTATTTTTAAGTACTGTTTTGGGCTCCATAGGTCAAATAAAATGCCAGGGGCACAGAGGTAGACAGTTGCTTATGTGACATCAAGAATAAGTCCTTATTACTCATACACAGTTCAGGGTCCCCATGAATTAGAAAGAGTAAATTTACTGGATTAAATTCAAAGAACAGAAATTCAAAAGTATAATAGCTGGCTTAAGAAGACAGATTAAGAAGCCTAAATATGTTTGTCTTGGACGAAGAGTGTAAAAAGGGGGTATAATAGCCTTCCACAGGTCCTTGAGGAGCTAAAACTCAAACTAAATAAGGAGAGGAGTTGTTTGGGGTGGTGTACAGAGGCACAGCTATGCCTGACATGATGAAATTGAGAAAAGGAAAACTCAGCCTGAATGTCAGGAAAATATTTCTTATTCAAGTTCCATAAATCTGCCAAGGGCAGTGGTAGAAGTCTTGTTATTTGAAATCACTTAAACCTAGATTGGAGAAACCACTCATTTTTTTAGTTCTCTCCCACCTCATCTGTCTATCTAAAAACCTATGATTTTTTTGTTCTCACTGGTATTTGTTAGTTCTCTAAATCTAGTGTTCCCTGTGAAAATCTTAAAGGTATTATATATATATTTTAAAAAATTCATTTAATTATTTTTGTATATTTTATTTTTTCCATTACCATATATCCCTTTTATGCCTTCTTCCACCTCCACCCACCTCCTTCTCCCATCCACAATCACCATACTGTTGTCCATGTCCATGAGTTCCCTCTCTTTTCCTCAATCCCTCCACCCACCTCTATTAGAGCTGTCAGCCTGCTCTCTGAGTCGGTCTCTATTTTACTTAGTAGTTCAGTTTGTTCATTAAATTCCACACATGAGTGAAATCATATGGTTCTTGTCTTTCTCTGACTGGCTTATTTCAGTTAGCATAATGTTCTCCAGGTCCATCCATGTTAGACTAGAAACCATAAAAATCTTAGAAGAAAACATAGATAGTAAAATCTCGGACATTTCTCGTAGCAATATCTTTTCTGATATATGTCCTTGGGCAAGGGAAACAAAAGAAAAAATAAACAAATGGGACTATATCAAACTAAAAAGTTTTTGCACAGCAAAGGAAACCATCAGCAAAATGAAAAGACAACCCACTGAATGGGAGAACATATTTGCCAATGAGACATCTATTTTTTTAATATATGTTTTTATTGATTTTAGAGAGGAAGGGAGAGGGAGAGAAAGAGAAACATCAATGATGAGAGTGAATCATTGATAGGCTGCCTCCTGCACATCCCCTACTGGGGATTGAGCCCGCAACCCGAGCATGTGCCCTTGACCAGAATCGAACCTGGGATCCTTCAGTCCACAGGCCGACGTTCCATCCACTGAGCAAAACTGGCCAGGGCAATAAGACATCTATTTTAAAATTTTAAAATAAGTAATAAGAGTTAGAGTTACTGGAAAAAAGTCACCAGGATGCTTATTACATTTTTCTTCCTTCCAGAGTTTGTTCCTTAAATTGCTTTGTTTAAGCTTATTTGTATACAGGTTTTAGTTTGTTTTTACATTTAGAATGAAATTGCAACAAGTGTAATTTTGATTGGATACTCCAAGGTACTTAAAAAAAACCTCTTATGAAATTAAATCAGGAATCAATAACAGAAGGGAACTTGAAAAACTCACCAATATGTGGAAACTAAAAAACAGACTCCCAAACAATGGGCTCAAAAAGAAATTTCAAGAGAAATTAGAAAATACTTTGAGATAAATGAAAATAAAAACAACACAGCAAAACTTATCAGATGCAGCTAATGTAGTGCCCAGGGAAATTTTATACCTGTAAATGCCTATATTTAAAAAAAAGAACATTTCAAGTCAATAACCTGACTAAACTGAAAGCAAGTGAAAGGAAGAAAATAAAGACTTGAGTGAAAAAAGGTAAAACAGAAAAAAGAAAAAAAACAATAGAAAAATCATTGAACCCAAAAGTTGGATCTTCAAAAAGTTCCACAAAGTTGATAAACCTTTAGATAGTTGGGCTAAGGGAAAAACAGAGATGACTAAAATTATTAAAACCAGGAATAAAAGAGGGAAATCACTACTGACCTTATAGAATGAAGAGGATTAAGGGGAATACTGTGAACAACTGAATAACAACAAATTAGATCATTTAGAGAAAATGGACAAATTCCCTGAAAGACACAAGCTAAGAAGGAATCCATATATATAAAAGCCTAAGCGACCATTGCAACTGAAACAAACGACTGAATGACCGAATAGGCTGTGTGGGGCGACCAGGCCGGCAGCGGGGTTAGTGAGAGCCAACCAAACGACTGAGCAGCAGGCTGCGTGGGGCAACCAGGCCGGCAGAGGAGTTAGTGAGGGCCAACCAAACGACTGAGCAGTAGGCTGTGTGGGGCAACCAGGCTAGCAGGGAGGGCAGTGAGGGGTGACCAAATGACCGAACAGCAGGCTGCATGGGGCGACCAGGATGGCAGGGGGGGCAGTTGGGGGTGACCAG
>NW_005358033.1:305802-311331 GCF_000412655.1 Myotis brandtii | reverse complement strand
GGGCGGGGGGGGGCGCAGTTGGGGGGGACCAGGCCAGCAGTGGGGGAAGTTAGATGCGATCAGGCAGGCAAGCAGTTAAAAGCCAGTGGTCCCGAATTGTGAGAGGGATGTCCGACTGCTGGTTTAGGCCCGATCCTGGGGATCGGGCCTAAACCAGCAGTTAGACATCCCCCAAGTGGTCCCGGATTGGAGAGGGTTCAGGCTGGGCTGAGGGGACCCCCTGCCCCCCGTGCATGAATTTCGTGCACCAGACCTCTAGTATAAATATAAAAAACCTATAAGTAAAGTGATTGAATTAGTAGAAAACAAAAACAAAATAAAAAACCTTCCTATAAGGAAGAACTCAGAGCTAAATGGCTTTACTGGTGAATTTTACCAAACATTTAAAGAATAATTAACACCAATCCTTCAGAAACACTTCAAAAAAAAAGAAAAAGAGAGAGTACTTTCTAACTCATTCTAAGAGACAGGCATTCCAGACCAAACAAGGCAAAGATGCCACAAGAAAAGAATACTGTGTATCAATATAGATGCAAAAATCCTTCCCCCTAAGATTAGGAACAGAACAGAGATGTTCATTCTCATCACTTTAAAAGTAATTGAAGTATAACTGGCAATAATATCTTATTTGTTTCAGATATACATCATAGTGATTTGATACTTAGATACCTTATGAAATGATCACCACAATAAGTCTAGTACCATCTATCACCACACACAGCTATTATAATATTATTGACTATATTCTCTATGCTATACATTACATCCCATTACATCCTTATGAAATTTATTTTTCTCAATTTAACATGCATTAGAGGGCAATTAGGCAAGAACAAGAAACAAAGGATATTCAAATTAATGAAGAAAAAGATAAAACTATTTGTATTTGTAAACAATATGGTCTTATATATGTACAGTTCTAAGGAATCCACTGCAAAAAAAGACTATTAGAAATACTAAGCAAGTTTAACAAGGTTGCAGGATATAAGATCAATATGCAAAACAAAATCAATTGTATTTCTATGTACTAGAAATAAATATTCCAAAAATGAGGTTAAGAAAACAATTTCATTTAGAACATCATAAAAGAGTAAAATAGTTAGGTATAGAATTTAAAAAGTGTAAAATTTACACACTGATAATTGTAAAACATGTTAATAGAAATGGAAGAAGATCTAATAAATAGAAAGGCATCTCATAATCATGGACTAGAATACCTGATATTGTCAAGACAAAAATCCTTCCCCAGTTGGTCCAGAGACTCAATGCAATCAATGTCAAAATTGCAGTTCACTCTTTTTGAGGGCAGGGGGACAAATTGATAAGCTAATCCTAAATTACATATGGAAATGCAAGACACCAATATAGTCAAAACAACTGAGAAAGAAGAGCAAAGCTGGAGAACTCACACTTCCCAATTTCAAAGCTTACTACAAAGTACAGTAATCTAGATAATATAGTACTGGTATAAGGGTAGACAGATAAGATGAATGATATAGAATGAAGAGACCAGAAATAGACCCTTACATTCATAGTCAATTGACATTTGACAAGGTGCGAAGACAATTTGATGGGGAAAGAAGACTCATTCCAACAAATGGCACAGGGGCATCTGGATATCTAAATGCAAATGAATGCAGTTGGATACCTACCTCACAACATGTACAAAAATTAACTCAAAATGCATCACAGATATACAGGTAAGAGCTAAAACTATAAAACTATTAAAAGTAAATCTTCATAGATAAATTAGACTACATTAAGATTAAAAACCTGTGTTACAAACAATCCTATCAAGAAATTAAAAAAACCCCACACAGAATGGGAGAAAATATTAGCAAATCATATATCTGATAATGGACTTATATCCAGAATATTAAAAGCATTCTTGCAACTCAATGGTAAAAAGACAAATAACCCAATTTTAAAAAAAATGAACCAAGAATCCAAATAGACCTTTCTCCGAAGAAGATGTACAGATGGTCAGTAAGCGCATGAGAAGATTATCAACATCATGAGTCATCAAGGAAATGAAAATCAAAGACACAATGAGATACAACTCACTTGGAGGCTATAATAAAAAACACAGATAATAACTGTTGGTGAGGGGGTGGCACATTGAAACCCTCACACATTTAGTGGGAATGTAAAATGGTGCAGCTGCGGTGGAAACAGTTTTGCACTTCCTTTAATGTTAAATATATAGCTAGCATATGACTCAGCCAACTCCACTCCTAGATACATGCTCTAGAGAATTCACCGCATACATCCATACAAAAACTTATATACAAATAGTCATAGCAGCAGAGTTTATAATAGCTAAAAGTGCAAACACCTGAATGCCCACGAATAGATAAACAAAATGTGGTATATACATTCAGTGAAATATTATTTAGCAATAAAAAGAAATGAAATATTGATACATGCTATATATAATGTGAAATGAAAGAAACCACTCATTCAAGACTATTATATAATTATATTTATATGAAATGTCCCAAATAGGCAAATCTATAGAGACAAAAGTTGATTAGTGGTTGCTTAGGGGATAGGGGGTTAGGGGTAGGATAGTGTTCTACAGTTAGATTGTGGGTGCACAACCCTGTGAATATACTACAAACGATTGAATTATACACTTTAAATGGTGAAATGAATGGTATGTGAATTATATCCCAATAAAACTATTAAAAAAAGAGAAAAAATGACTATGATAGTGGGCATCACTAAAGCTAATTATGGGAATTTTTCCTAATCTTAAAAGAGCTCTCTGTCTCTCAATCTCTCTCTGTCTCTATTATGACTTATTATGACTTAAAAGATATAATTTATGACTCATAAATAATGATGACTTTTAGATGACTGACTTGATGAAACTGAGAAAAGGAAAACCCAACCTAGAAGTCAGGAAAAATATTTCTTACACAAGTTCCATAAATCTACCAAGAGAAGTGGCAGAAGTCATGATACCTGAATTCATTTGAAACTGTATTAGATAAACCACTCACCTGCTCTGGTGAGTGGGATGGGGAGGAGGACTGATAGCATGATCCATCACCTTGATAAGGGGTGGGAGGCTCAGATTGGAGCATTGGTCCAGATATTGGGGATGAGACATTGCCACCCCTATCAAGAATACATTCTGAGCTCCTGTCTTTGAGGCAGGGGGTTTGGAGGGAATTTAGTATAGTGGCAGTCCACTCCCCGGTATTGCCAGGAAACATTCCAAGTGATATCCAGTGTTCCAGAAATGGGGGGAAACATTTTTGTAACTACCTGAAATATAACAGAACATAAGAACTGATGAAAAGCACACACACCAACTCTGTAAATTATGAAATGCAAAATAACATGAGGGGCAGGATAAAGACTAAACACAAATGTCTCTTACTGCCATGGCTCAGATTGTGCCTCGCTAGGCAGTTTTTATACCTCATATGAGGTCACAAAAATCTTTCTAACCAACTTTGCCGATGCCTGACATTCCCTTGATAAAAAAAATAGGGTCTTTCACTTTATAACTAAAGCTAATAAACTTAAATGAGTGATATAATTGGGAGTTAATTACTCAAGAGTAAATGTTTACATCAGTGGCTACAAGATGTGATAGTTATTGCTTCCCTGAATGGTTGAGAAAGCATGAAGACCCCAGGGCTGAGGTTGGCAGAGCTGGGAAAGAAGATGGTGGCAAGTCTCGAGTGATAGGACAAGATATTTAGTCACAGATAAGAAAAGAGGAGTATTCTTGAGCAGGATGGTAACATGTTGCAATCAATGGCTGAGGTCATTTTGCTAGCGTATTGAACAGATGAGATTGGGCAAGGTGACAAGGCAACCACTTTGAAAGATGCTGCCATATTCTAGACATGAGGGAATTAGGAATATTGGAAAAGGGTTGTGTTTGCAGAAGTGGAAAGAGGGACAAATTTAGGGTAGATGGTGGAAAAAGAATCTCCACCTAGAAGGTAGTTCTTTCTGAGTAGCACAGACCCACTGTAATTGGGAGAAGGAATTACTCTGCTCACTTAATTTTCTCCCCTGCCTTCTTTAAACATCCTTCAATAGTTCTTCAGTGCCTTCCAGATAAGGTCCAAATTTCACAATAATGTTATAAGGGTCTGGTTTCTGACCATCTCTCCAACCGATCTATCCTTACTACTCACCATGAACTCAATGCTCCAGCCACTCTAAATTATGATTTCCACTTTGGGGTCTTGTAAGGAATGCCTCTTCCTGTGTATTTCTTCTTTTTTGGTGTATACTTTCCATCTTTACCCCCCAAAATCGGGGGAGATCTTTTGCATACTTGAGATATCAATTTAGACATAACTTTCTGTAGGAAATCTCTCCTGACAATCCTCTCATCCATCCATCCAGAGTAATTGTTTCTCCCCTGTGATAACTTCCTCCTTTAGCACAAACTACTCTGTACTGAATGGCTCTCCACATTTTGGTGGGCACAGAAATCACCTTTAGTGCTTATTAAATGTAGACTTCTAAGCCCCAGACCAAAGGCTCTGACTTACTAAAGCTTAGTTGAGTCCACACCTTTAGAAATACTGCTGGATTGTAATTTGTTGTTTACACTAGAGGCCTGGTGCACGAATTTGTGCATGGGTGGGGTCTCTCGGCGTGGCCTGCAGGGATTGGGCCGAAACCGGCAGTCCAATGCTGCCTGCCACTCTGACTCATCCTGGCCCTGCTGAACCTGCCGTGGGCTCACGCCCAGTCAGTTCTGATCGGGAGAGGCTCACACTGCAGCATCTGGCGCCTGTCCTAAAGGGGGTGGGGGGGGGGGCTGGGACACGATTGGTCCTCCAGGCGGGCGGTGGGATGCCCTTGCTGGCCCAGGATCCAGATCTGTCCTGCTGATGTTCGCGCTGATTGTCGGGAGCCACCTGGAGGCCGCTTTTATATCATTTCTTCCTTGTGGACGTCTAGGGAGGGGAAGCGGCTCCAGTGTCTGAGGCCAACTTCCAGGAGGCCCGGGGCACTGTCAGGATCATGCTGGCAGTGCCAGTCTATAGGTGCTTGGCCCATTCTCTGGAGATTGGACCTGCAGGACTACTGAGGGAGTGAGTGGCTGCTACTGGGCTAGTGGGCTGCCGGGATGGGTTGATCAGCTGAGTGGCATTGAGTGTCTGTCCCCTGGTGGTCAGTGTGCGTCATAGCAACTGGTTGACCGGTCGTTCAGTCGTTTGGTCGTTTGGTCACTTAGGCTTTAATATATATAGACTAGAGGCCCGGTGCACAAAAATTTGTGCACTCAGGGGGGTGGGGAGAGGGGTCCCCCAGCCTGGCCTCTGCCCTCTTGCAGTCTGGGACCCCTCGGGAGATAACGACCTGCTGGCTTAGGCCTGCTCCCGGGTGGCAGAGGGCAGGCCCAATCCCTAAGTGCAGCCCCTGGTCAGGCTCAGAGCAGGGCCGATTGGGGAGTTGGGGCGCCGCCCCGTCATGCACAGAGCAGGGCGGATCGGGAGGTTGCAATGCCACCCTCAGTCACGCTCAGGGTAGGGCCGATTGGGGGATTGG
>NW_005358033.1:298198-304824 GCF_000412655.1 Myotis brandtii | reverse complement strand
TTTTTTTTTTTTATTCTGGGCCAGCTTTAGCTCTGAGGCCTCGCTGCTGAAAACATGGATACAATGTTTCGGTCTGGCTGGGTTTCAGTCCGGCTGTTTTCTGGGGTTTTGTTTACCTTCTTATTTGCAACATAGTATATAGTTGCTTAGACTTGCAGATGAGAGGCCGGCAAGTGAGGCGGGGAACGTTGGAGTCCTCA
This sequence comes from Myotis brandtii, assembly GCF_000412655.1. NCBI lineage: Eukaryota > Metazoa > Chordata > Mammalia > Chiroptera > Vespertilionidae > Myotis > Myotis brandtii. The sequence goes on along the minus strand of NW_005358033.1, from coordinate 304,624 downwards.
GCAAGCAAGCCTCCCTGCTCGCTTCAGTGCCTGGCTGCTGGCCGCCATCTTGGCTGACAGTTAATTTGCATATACTCACTGATTAGCCAATGAAAAGGGTAGCGGTCGTACGCTAATTACCATGTTTCTCTTTTATTAGTGTAGATATAGGTATTAGAATCCTAGACTGGACTGTGGTCCTAGAATGGCAGAGGCTATTATAATCCTAACACCCAGCACAGGGTCTGATATGATACAGACACTCATTAGGTAATCCTATATAATAAAAGGCTAATATGCAAATTGACCAAACTGCGGAAAGACTGGTTGCTATGATGTGCACTGACCACCAGGGGGAAGACGCTCAATGCAGGAGCTGCCCCCTGGTGGTCAATGCACTCCCATAGGGGGGGTGCTGCTCAGCCAGAAGCCCTGAGCCAGGCTCACAGCTGGTGAGCTCAGTGGTGGTGGTGGGAGCCTCTCCTGCTTCTACGGCAGCACTAAGGATGTCTGACTGCTGGCTTAGGCCTGCTCCCTGAGGGTAGTGGGCCTAAGCCATCAGTCGGACATCCCTCGAGAGCTTCTGGATTGTGAGAGGGTGCAGGCTGGGCTGAGGGACCCCCCTTCCCCCGAGGGCATGAATTTCGTGCACGGGGCCTCTAGTTGTCAAATAAGTGAACAAATGATGTGAAAAACAGGACGAGTGAAAGTGAGTCAAGACTGCAAGCTTAGGGAACAAGGAGGTAATGGAAAAAATGGGAAGGGGTTAGGGTGTCTGTGGGAGAAAATGATGGAATACCCACATGCTAATTTCAGACAACAGGTGGGGACTTTAAGGCCTTGGAGGGGTACCCCACCCTCCATGCCTCCTGTCTGGCACTGACTATGAAGTGGAAAATGGCCCGGTCCTGTTTACATTACCTAGGTACTCCCAAGGACTTAGATATATGTTTTCCCCAAAGGCAGCATATAATTTTGCGAATTGCAATCATTTTTTCCATTTCCTTTTGAAGGCTATAAAATAATTTTAGATGCAATAGTAATTCTAGGTCCTTGTTTACCCTTGACCTTTGAAGTTTGATTCAAAACATCACACACCTCCCAGCCCAGATGTTGGCAAGTTAATGATATATTACTGTAGGAAAGAGCTCTGTCTCATTTGCACAAGGAGCTGGAAATTTTTGGTAATGTTATCTTACCTCGATTTTTGGGGGAGAGGGGATACAACCAACATATAGTTTTGTTAGTATAAAGGCACAAGATTAAGAATTAGGAGAAATAATGAAGTTTCTTAGTGTGAATGAACTAAGTATTGTCACCCAATGGGTATAAGAACTCTTTAAAACCCATAGTGACTCTTTTAGCCCAAGAATAAAAAGGATAATTTCCAGCTAAGTGAGTCCAAAGGCTTTTTTTAGAGCCTGAGCTCTTTACCCATTTCCTACATCCAGTCCCCATCCTTGGTTTCTAAATGATAGGATTCTCACAGAACTAATTACTAAACCCGCCCCACTAACCACTCTTAAAAACTCTTTAGTCTTTTAACTGGCAAACTTGACTTTAGAAGAATAATGTCTTTATAAGGTAAGGAGTCAATGAATCCAGCTAATGCCTTCTCACAGTCTTATAGAGTCATAGTGATTTGTGTATATTTCTTAAGGTTCCCTACTGGGTAGTAAGCATCTTGAGGATATGGGGCTGATAGCCTTCTCAGCACTTGAAACGATGTTTGTACATGGATTAAGTGCTTCATAATTACCTGTGAAATGGTTAAATTAATCTGTGGCAACTTTCTGGCTCTGGTCAGCTGGTTAGTGTGCAGTGCTGGGCATGTACAGCTCTGTGAATGCTGGAGAATTAAATGTAATGACATTTCCTCCTAACACCTTCCTAGTATTTATTTTTCTGGGGAAGAGCAGCTAATCATGGCCTGGAGAGTCTCGGGCACTAAGGCCTGGCAGGCTGGGCCTGGAGGCATTATTAGCTTCTCTGAGTAAGTGGAGAATCTCCTGTTCAAAGAGGCTGAGGCTGCTCCGAGATTCCATGTTGGTGGCAGAGTGGAGGCCAGAAACCTTTCTGACTTGGAAGCAACTACCAACAGCCACCTTTTTCATGAGCAGACATTTCCTTGCATGAAACTTGGCCTTTATCTTTTCTGAATTAAATTAAATTTTATTATTTTAAAAAATGTATCATTGAAATACTACAGATTTCGTGCCCCCTCCTCCCTTTTTCTGTCTTCTTTCCTTTCACTGGCTTTCTATGGGACCTCTGCTTATAAACCCTCTGCTCTCTTTAAATAATAGTTTTCCAGGAAGGTTTCTTCATCCTGGAGACCCAAAAACCCACACTGTACTCTATTTAGATTTCTGCCATCGCCCCTACCTCCTCTCCTGCCACACACTGCTCAACCTCAGACTGCAAATCCCAGCTGGAGGGAGGAGCTGTTTCATCTGGGTGTTTGAAGATAGCATCCTTTCTTGCCATAATAGTTTAATGCTTCCTCTTTCTCACTGTGATCTTTTATGTATGACTTTCTCAGATTCACAGATAGCTTTTCTGCTGATTCTAATGCATATTTATTTGGCGTGTGTGTGTGTGTGTGTGTGTGTTCTCAGTGATGAAGTTCTTTTGACTGAGAACCGTTATGAGAAAGGCCTCCCCAAACCCTGATTGGGCATTGATGGTTAAATAAGCTCCCAATATCATACTTCGGCTCTTCTATATACTAGTAGCAACACAACGACAAGCCACATTGATGTAACCGCTGCCCGAAGCTGAAGATCTGTCCATGTGATATTTTCTTGCACTCTCCTATTCTCCAGAGTGCCTGGAGCAGCTGCCAGCACCTGCAGTCACTGGCAAGGTGTGCTTGGCAGCTCTACCAGCCAGACGCCAAGTTTTATCCCGTTCCAATAATAGCGTCTGGGTGGCAAGCTGGCTTCCTGCTGACATATAAATCTGCCACTGCTCTTAGTGTGTTCCTGGAAGCCTGGATTAGGGCTGGCTGCTAACCACCCACCTCCAGGGAAGGCAGTGGACAACCCTGGCACTTCCCAAGGGTGTAGTAACTGTGGTAGAATTCTCTTTCAGGACTGGAGAGATTTTCTGAAAGCTGAATGCCTACATCTTTTGGTGATTTCTGTGTCTACTCAGACCACCTTGATTCTTTTCTAGGCACCATTTCATCATTTCAGGCACAGTATCCTACAAATGCACCCATATTTCTGCCTTGTGATGGGAACAGTTGGAGCCAAAGATTCAACTGGCTTTGGGAGGGCAAATGGTTCTACCTCATTTTTGGTACAGAATGTGCTGAAGTGTGTAAACCAGCTCGTATGAAGGCCAAATCAGCATGAACAGTCTAAATTTTTCACTTCAATTACAGTGATTTGCATGCTTAATAGGTACACAAAAGTATTCCTATCTAGTTCCTTTGCAAGTAGGCACTTGTCCAGGCAAGAAGGTCCTCTTCAAGTAGATGGTAAATGAGGCTGCTCATAAATTCTACTATGGTTATGTGGGGAGATTGCGCAGATGATAATATGAAGTCTAACCCTTTAGTACAGAAGTGTAAGGCTTTGGAATAAAGTGGAATCTTGTTTCTATACTTACTAGAAATAATATAGATAATAATGGGATAATATAAAATAATACAGATAATCATAATCTTTGAGAGCACTACCTTTGAAGATCAAATGTAAAACTGCATGGGATGCAATTAACACAGCACCTGACATGAAGTTAATACTATTCAATGATTTAAGGATAGTTCTTCGGGCCCTTTTGCAAGTCATCAGCATGGATGTGTGTCTAAACTCTTCAGTGTTAACGGCAGTTAGCATGGAAGGCAGATGTGCCTTAAGTAAGTTGCTTTGAGGCCCACCTTCCTTGCTTGAGTGGCTGCACAGGCCTATCTTACTGTTGTGTAACCGACATTTTTCAGCTTTAACCTCGATGACAGGTTTGTGTAACATGCCACAAGCCTCCCTGTAATTGTGGTTAGAGGAAGAAAATATATGGGATAATGATATGACTTTCCCCCATCCTTTGCTCAACACTGTGGTACAGAAGGAAGAGGCCCCTTCAGAAAGCACTTTCAGGATGGTGAGAGCACATGTGTTAGTTTGTCATAGAACACAACGTTCTTGCATTCTGCTCCTGGTGGACTTGGTTAGGCCTTTCAGGCTGAGGTTCTCTATAGGAGATGGTAAGAATTCAGTGCTATGTAAGCCAGTGCAATTCACAGCCACTGAAGATTTTGCAGAAATGTTAATGTTTGTGAAGTCCTCTAAAGTTCATATTTTCCGTGCATCTGGAAATTCCAGTTACCAAAATTGATTTGTCGCTCTTTGACTGTAATTTCCATTCCTTTAGTGTTAGCTAGTCTGGGGCTGCATTTAATTTTGGGCTTATACCTGCCTTCCAAATTTCTCCTTCACCAGTCTTCGTTTGCCTAACAAATTGAGGAGCTTCCTGGATTTTTGTTGAAATCTAAGAAGAGAGTTTGGTTGTCTGTGAATTCTCTATCATAGTCTGGTGGTGAGCTGGCCATCATTTCCTTGCCTTTCACCCACTTACTTCATCAGTGATGCTTTTAAGAGCAAAAAACCCACATGAGCGCTTCTCAAACTTCAGTTCACAAACAAATTACTTGGAGTCTTTATTAAATTGCTGATTCTGATCCAGTAGGTCTGGAGTTGGCCTGAGATTCTGCATTTCTAACAAGTTTCCAGGTGATTTCCAAGTTTAACTTCATCCCAAGTTATATACAAAGTTATTTTTTTAATTTTTATTTATTGATATTAGAGAGGAAAGAAAGGAGGGAGGGAGGGAGGGAAATCGATTTGTTGTTCCACTTATTTATGCATTTAATGGTTGATTCTTGTATGTGACCTGACCCCAGTGATTGAACCCGCAACCTTAGTGTATTTGGATGATGCTCTAACCTACTGAGCTACCCAGCCGGAGTATACACAAAGTTCTATAGGGATTCAGTTCTCCAAACATTTACTGAGCCTTTCAGCAAATCTAGCCATTTTTTCTCTCTGAATCCTCAGGTGGAAGTTTCTGATCATTTTGTCTTTCAGCAGTACTAAACACCGTAGATTTATGCAGCCTTAACTTAGCTCCATTTCCCTCAGTTAGTTTATCTTATGTTGATATTTATCATCCACTTAGAATTTCAATCCTTGTATAGGTAGTGGTTGCTGTAACAAGCAGTACATACGTGAATAGAAATGTATAGTCAGCTGCTGCGACTCTCTTGGGACTGTTGGCTTTTGTTATACTTATTCCCCACTCACAGATTCTTTAAATCAATGACTAACCCGAGCTTGGGTAACTGAGCTCTTTACTACTCCCCCAGGTTTCTGTGCCCTAGATTAATGGAAACCATAGATTTATCCCAAAGACTCAAGGAAAGAGGATGAGTGGCCACAAATTCATACCTTGGAGGATCTTAAAAAATATATCTAGATGATATTCAGAATCCTACTACCACCACCTCCACTGTTCTCCCTCCCCAGGATTACTGCTGGTGGCTTCCTTGCTTTTGCCCTGTGCTCTCTACATTTTAATTTCCATCCAATGGACAGAGAGATCCTTTTAAAAAAGTAAGTCAGGTCATGTCACTCTTCTGCTCCACTCGTTCTCCATCTGACTCAGAGTACATGTCCGAGCTACAGAATCTTCTCTCTCACATCTCTGAGCTCTTCTCCTACTCCGACAGTTTATTCCCTGTACTCACGTCACTCTAACAACCATGGGCTTCTTGCTGGTCCTGGATCATGTCCTCAGGAGTGGTCCAGCCCCCGACCTTTGTATTTGCCATTTCCTCCGCCTCGAAGGCTCTTTCCACACGCTTGCTTCAGGTCTTTGCTTCAAAGGTCATCCTTACAAAAAGGTCTTTCTTGGACACCTTTCTTTTTTTTATATTTGTCATGTTTATTCTCAGTGGATTGCGCATCTCGGGGAACCTCCCAGAGCCTGGGACAAAGGGCTAGCTAGCATCACCATTTTTTTCTTTTCTTTTTTTCTTTATTGACTAAGGCATTACATGTGTGTCCTTATCCCCCCATTTCTTGACTCAGTCAGGGCTTTCTCCTTCCTGAACTTCATGACCTGTTTGTTAAGTCATCATCAACGTCCTCTGGGACAAAAATGTCATGCTCCTCGAGGAGAGCGGCAATGTTCTTGCTGATGAGCGTCCCGATGTAGAGGAAGGGGACCACAGTGCAGAGCACGCGGAGAAGGCCGAAGGGCGTTCTCACCGGTTTCGGCAAAATGGCGCCGCTGCGAGTAGTGATGACGGACCTCGACGGTGCCAGGCTCCGACCCGCGCTGTCCCGTCCGGCGGCGATATCTCCATCTTTCTTCAAGCTCAGTCCCCTCCGAAGAGCCCCATGATGGACAGATGCCAACACCAGCCGGCGAGCCGCTGCGGAC
>NW_005358033.1:270271-297499 GCF_000412655.1 Myotis brandtii | reverse complement strand
GCGAGGGCGGCCGCACCCAGAAAGAAGCCGCCCCAAGTCTCGCGAGGCTTTGAGCAGGCGAGGGCCCAACCTCCCTGCCGCGCGTGCGCCAAGTTCTGGACGCCTTTCCATAAACTTCCATGCTCCTACCCTCAGAAGACATGTGGCTTTTTTTTCTATTATATTATTTTTTCTATAATTCCATGTGAGCATTGAACAAACTATATATTTTACTTGTTTATTACCCCATGAGGACAGGGATTTTTGCTTGTTTTGTTCTCCGCTCTGTCCCCAGTGCTTGACACATAGTAAGTAATCAATAAATGTTTATTAAAGGAATTGATGAATGGAAAACATGAATAAACGAGGAGAAAGGGATGTGTTAAGGGCGTCCTGGATATCCAGGTGGGAGTATGAATTGGAAGGAAGAAGGAACACATTTAAATTCCAACATCTGTGTCCTCCGGCTTGTCTGGCTCCGAGGTGGCTCGACTTCTATCACCTGGCCCACTGACAGCTGACACCATAACAAAGCAATGTGCTGGAATGAATCGGGTTCTGGGATTCTGGAGAGCCTCCACATGTCAGGGTGACCTTGAGAGTGAGGATCAATGACTCCTTGTTGCATATTTCCCCCAAATGATTAACTCCAGGCTAGAGACCCTCTCTGGTATTATTCCCCAGCTCTCAAGGAATATATATGAAAAATGGTGGGTTTCCAGAAACATCTCACCGGTGGAGCAGAGTTGACTTCTCTGTTTCCTGCCCTTTCTGGAAGATGCTATTGCTGGCTTGAAGAAGGCAATTGACTGTGTAGGTTTACAATGCTCCTTTAAGAGTCCACTATATGTCAGAGAGTGAAGAAAGGATTAATTAAGCAAAGTAGAACTTGGAAGGTGATTTGACTGCAGTTAGTCATCATCTGTAACCTTGGTGTTTTCATCATGCTCAGGAAGCACGCTTCTCTGGGTCCCTTTGTCCTGTGATGGCTCACTCCTCATGCCTTAATTCTAACCCCAAAGGAAATGGGCAGTTGGCTCAGATCAGCAGTGTTGGACTGCTTCCTTCCTTTGGAAAATTTCTCTTCTCTCAGAGCTGCCTCTGGGGGTGAGGATGATGAATCAGATTGTAAGCAAAAATCAGAAAGAGAGAGATGGGGTGGAGTTGGGGAAGAATCACTTCCTAATTTAACTCTACTATCCCTTACCCTGAAAGAAAGTCTTCTGTGGTTTTTTGGAAGTAGTGACTGAATCTCCTCTGGAATTTTAGGTCCCACTGGGCAGCCTTTTCCTCTCTCGACCCAGCTTCCACTAGATGGGCTCTGGGAATACCACCTTCTCCAGCTGGCCCTCTAGAACAAGAAGCGGTGGTGCCTTCCTGCTTTTGCTCATCTTGGGGAAGTCTCACCATTCTTTGTTTGGATTCTCAGCTTTTCCATTATCTATGTAACCAATTCTCTGTTCCAATTTAATTTTGTTTCAAAGATACAGAATGACTTTTACTTTCTTGACTGCACCCTCACTGATCTGCTCAGCTCAAATAATTTTTTAGTTTTATAAAGATAGAACCACTGGTCACATTGTTTTTAAGATTTCTTTTTAATGTATAAAGCTGAAAATGTTGACTTTGATCTGTACAGATGTATGTACCTATTAAGCCATGTCTTTGTTTAATATTTTTTTATACTACTCTGTGGGTTTTATGATCATGGCCATTGGGACATTGATTTTCTGTTGTAGATTGAAAACTCCTAGAGAATGTGTTACTTTTTTTTCAAACTTAGTTTCCTATTATATCATCAATTGGCTGCCACCAACTAGAGGTATGGTATTTGAAATTTTGTTTAACTTCGGTGGTCCTCAATTTCTTCATCTATAAAAGAAGGAAGTTGCATTTAAGCATCATTTAAGAACTTTAATTTAGCCTCAAAACTCTTTTTGTGTTTTTTTCCTAGTAAAATTGACTAAGTTTTTATTAGAAAAAGTGCCAACAGAAAAGAATCTTATTAAAAGATATAAAATTGGGCCTTCACTCATGAGTATATTGAAGTTCCCTAAATTCATTATCTCACAGACATTGTCAGAGGCTGCCCAACTCCCTGGCCACAACACTCCTCCTTATGCTAAGAGGACATCTCAGTCTCTACCTCAAACTCTGGATCAAGTCCTTGGTGGGACTTTCAGGGGTTGTAGCCTAATACTCCCATGACTTAACCTCAAGTCATTGCAGCTACAACTCTGCATTTGGCTTTGCTCCCAGTTTAGCTATGTCCCTGACACCAAGCTCCCCTTAACCTGGATATTGAAACAAAATACCTTGTTTCCCTGTGCCTGGTTCCCAATCCTGATAACCGCTGAGAGTCCCAGCCCCACTGGTAAAGGGATAGTTCCAGGGAATTTGGGGCTGAGCCTTGAAGGATTAATAGAAGCTCATCACCGGTGGAAATCCAAGCAATGGCATCAAAGGCATGTTTGAAGAAAGTCAAGTTAGTGGGTGTGGCTGCAGCACCAAATAGATGAAGGTGAGAAGGTAGAAGATGAAGGCCTTGTATGCCAGGCCAAGGACTCTGGGCTATATTGTTCAGCAATTAGAGCAATGGAAGAATTTGAGGTAGTAGATGATCATAATTGGATTTGCATTTTGGGAAGATTCTGGTTAAGAGGTATTATTTGGAAGGAGCTGAGATAGGAGGTAAGAAGCCTGCTCTAATACAAGAATTTAGGTAAGAAATGACAAGTGCTTGAATTAAGACAATATCAGTGGAGATGGGCTGGGGTGGGGAAGATTTTTGAAGTGTATATGACGCAGAGTAGACAGAATTGGTGATCAGTTGAAAAGAGAACTGGTGAAAGGAGGGAGCTTCTGAGGGTAACTCTCAGAAATCTGGAAGCTGCAGAGAGAAACTCCCAGACTTGTGCTTTAGGAGTGGGTTAAAAATGAGGAAACCATTCCCTAGGATGGAGAATGCAAAAGGAGGTGATGTTGGACGAGTCGTGTGAGAAGCGTCTGGGGGATGCCAAGTAGAGATGTTCCATAGACAGTCCACAGTCTGAAAATCACATCCAGCTCAAGAAAGACTTTTTGGCTTGAAATTAATTTGGAAACGATAAATATATATATAGGATGACCATAAATTCTGAAAACATAGATAATAATATTTTATCATGTGTTTTAATATAGTATCAATAAATCATTCATTACGTACTCACCTATGTTTCCAGACTTTATAACCATCCTGTAGAAATTTGTTAGAGCCAGATAGAATACAGCTCAGCTAGCTAGCTAGAATATATAAAGTAAGAAGAGAAAGGGAGTGAACATGGAGTCCTGGGAGCTGCAATATTTATGGGGCAAAGGAGACTGAGAAGAAACAGGGAGGAGGTGAGATTTAAAGCACAGAGAAAGCCCATGAGGAGAGCAGTACTTCCATGGAGTGGAAGGAAAAGTGGTAAGGATAAATAAGAATGTGCAGATGTCAGCCTGATTTGCCATCAAAAGTGTTTTAAACCGTTTCCTCCAGTGGCCAAATGTACTACTTTCTCTAGAACAGTGGTTCTTAACTTTTATAGGGTAACAAGTTCTTTGAGAATCTGATGGAAGCCATGGACCCTCTTCCACACATGAATAACAGGAGTGGAATGCAGTCTAAAGGGGTCACAGACCTTCTGAGGCCCAACACCCAAGAATCCCAGGTTAACTCCTAGTATTTTGTAAAACAACTTTTAAATATTCATAGGGAAGGTCTTCGTGTCCCTGCACTTTGGGAAAATGCTGGTTTATTTTCTTCTGAGAGAGCAGAAGAAAGAATAAATGCTATGCGGCAGCATGATGTCAGTATGCTTATCAAAGCCCAAATGACTTTTTTCCCATTAGAGGTATTTTTCTTTATTTTTCTGTTGTCCCTTACTTAACAACGTTAAGTGTTTTGAAATTGGCTTTAACTTTATTTCCATAGTTTTTGTTGATTGTTGTTACCATAAATTGCTTCAGCTTTTAAGTTCCAGCAACAATTTTCAGAAGATTTCTAAGGATCATATTCCTTTCAGAGAACATTTTGAATCACATTTCCCACCAACAGATAGAATCACATTTCCCTATATTGCTTCTTTTCATTTGACACCATGACCATGTCTTTTAAATATTCCTTAATTTTGATTTTCTTGACACCATGCCTTCCCCTTTCCCTTCTTCCTTTTTTTTGCAATTGTTTCTCGGTCTCTTTGGTTGACTTATTTTCACAGCTGAGGACATCTTTGAAGGCTCTGCTCTTGTCTATTTTTTACCTACTTCTTTTCATTCAGTTTATTCTAACAAATATTTATTGCATGTGGACTATGCTTGGGGCACTTATTAATCCTCAAGCCTGCAAAAATCCTCTCTGTGAGGATTTATGCCTCCACATTCTGCCAGTTCTTGGGGTGTGGCAAAGTTGAGTTCAGAACCTTCTAGACCAGACTGAGATATTCTGATGGAAAGCACACACATCAACATCCTATTCAGCCCATTACGGGTTTGATGGACTGAAGACGGCCAACCTTAGAAAAAGTGAAAAATTGTCTACAGGTGAGTCTGGTTCCATCACTTAGTTTGGCTTTTGGGTTTTCATTAAGTGTTTTTTTTCCTGTGAGGGTATTTATCATAATAGACACATGTTTTTAATGTATCATTCAGGAGGGTGTGTGGTCTTGTTTATTCTTGATTAAAAAGCCAATGTCAAATAAGAATCTTTTCAAAGTTGCAGTAATAATTGGAGCAATAAGATGGTAAGGGGTAATGAAAGGATGCGGCTTTCTTTCCGAAACAAAAAAGAATCTGGTGACCACATGTACTCTCCTCCTCTTCCTTAATGAGTGTGATGAAAGATGTCAGGCTAAGAAACTATAGATTGGAGATATACCAACTGCAGGCTAACGTGTCAGATTCCCACATTTGACTACATTCAAGAATTTGCACCTTTGACATTGTACGCTAACCGGCAACGTACACACTTCATACCATGTGGATGCCTGGCTATAGTGCCACTGTTAGTGCAGATGTCAGCTCTCCCCGTAGCCCTCCATCCCCCATTTTGGATGGGAGGGATAATTTCTTACCCTTCCCATTTTAAACTCTTGGACTATAAGCCATAAATTACTCAGGGTATTGCTCATGAATTATAGCCAGTTAGGACTTTCTATTTCAGCTGGTTGACTTGGAAAATTTAGATAATTGAGAATGAGAGAGTATCCTGATGACAAACTGCTTTTACTATACACAGTGCTGTTTTCTTCTTTTTGCAAAAATCTTGTTGGGCTCTAACCGCTTTGGCTCAGCGGATAGAGCGTCAGCCTGTGGACTGAAGGGTCCCAGGTTCGATTCCGGTCAAGGGCATGTACCTGGGTTGTGGGCACATCCCCAGTAGGGGGCGTGCAAGAGGCAGCTGAATCGATGTTTCTCTCTCATCGATGTTTCTAACTCTCTATCCCTCTCCCTTCCTCTCTATAAAAAATCAATAAAATATATTTAAAAAAATCTTGGGTATACAGGGTGAGGCAAAAGTAGGTTTGCAGTTGTTTGTATGGAAAACAATACAATAATCCTATATAATAACAGGGCAAATTGACCCTAATGGGGGAACGACCGGTCGCTATGCTGTGCACTGACCATAGGGGGTGACGCTCAATGCAGGAGCTGCCCCCTAGTGGTGAGTGCGCTCCCACAAGGTGAGCTCCGCTCAGCCACAAGCCATCTCCTTGGTAGCACTCAGGATGTCCAACTTACGGCTTAGACCCGCTCCCCACTGCCAGAGGGCTCCCGGGCTGCCAGAGGGATCTCTGACTGCCAGCGTAGGCCCAATCCCCTGGGGAGTGGGCCTAACCCAGCAGGTGGACACCCCCTGAGGGGTCCTGGACTGCGAGAGGGCACAGACCAGGCTGGGGGACCCCCCCTGAGTGCACAAATTTTTGTGCACCGGGCCTCTAGTTAATAAATAATAATACAAGAATAAACTTTGTGTTTTGCATTATCATAACTGAAAACCTACTTTTGCCTTATCCTGTATTGACCAGCAAGAAAAAAAATCCTCTTGGTTATTGAACAATTTTGACCCCATGTCTTTGTGTCTTTTGAGAATTGTCTCATGGGTCCATCATAGCACATTAAACATCTGCTTCTCTGTCCTATTTTGTGCTTTATTGGCCAATTTCCATTGGCTTCAATAGTTTCTCTGCCTCTAATAAGGCTGCCTGTGTGGATTAATAGTCATAAACATAGTGATGTGGTGATAACAACTATCTTCTATTTTGAATTTGGTTAATTTCAATTGCACTTGAGAAATGTGCTCTGAGATCTAATTTAAGGAAAAAAGAGAAAAGAATGTGATGGTTTACCTATTCTTTCACTCACTGAGAAAATAAAATATGTGAACAAAAAAAAGTAATTCAAGAAAAATATAAACCATGCTCTAAATATAAGCAGTAAGTGTGTATTCTTCCTGGGAGCTGTACAGGAAAGGTTGATAGTAAACTGCCACTGCCCCATTGGGGAAATAATTAGGGGAACCTTGTTCTCCTCTTCAGAATAGAATGTTTGGCCTTTGAGCAGTTGCTTATGTAAAGAGACTACTAAGCTATAATGCTTCTGGTTAATTGTTCAACCAATTGCCTAGAGCACACTTTTAACTAAGTTATAACATTTATTTTATCTAAAAAACTTTAAAAATTCACCTAAGGCACATTCTTTTATTAGAGACTAGAGGCCCAGTGCATGAATTTGTGCACAGGTGGAGTTCCTTGACCACCAGGGGTCAGCTCCTGCATTGAGCATCTGCTCCCTGGTGGTCAGTACGTTGTCATAGCGACTGGTCAACCAGTCGTTCGGTCAACTGGTTGTAAAGGTCGCTTAGGCTTCTATATATATATATACTAGAGGCCTGGTGCACGAAATTCGTGCACTGGGGTGGGGGTGTCCCTCAGCCTGATATCCTTAGTGTTGCCGTGGAGGTGGGAGAGGCTCCTGCCACTGCCGCTGTGCTCGCCAGCCATGAGCCCGGTTTCTGGCTGAGCGGTGCTCCCCCTGTGGGAGAGCACTGACCACCAGGGGGAAGCTCCTGCATCGAGTGTCTGCCCCCTGGTGGTCAGTGTGCATCATAGCGACCGACCGGTCGTTCTGCTGTTTGGTCAATTTGCATATTAGCCTTTTATTATATAGGATAGATGTTTATTAGAGATGTTTCAAGATTAGTTATCTGACTCATGGGAAAATAAATACGAATATTCTTAGTGGAACTTAAAGACTGTGTTCTAAGGCTTTAGATGTTGCCTTTTTAATAATCATGCTTCATTGCACTATCATAAGCAGAGAACATCATGATTCTTCTCTTAATTGTGTGAAGATAAAGGGTGGGTTGCATACCCTTTGAGAAGACATAAGCCATATTTCAATATTTGGGGACATGTTTCAACCTCACTGCTATGTTCCTTTGGTGAACTGTCTTTTTCTAGGAAGTACACCATTTGTCTTTGTAAAACCTAACAATATCTGAAGCTAATTGTTATCAAAGAATTTGTTTAGAATTTTGAGGAGAGGCAAATAGGGTGACTATTGACTGATATTACAATTTTAAAATAATTTAAAAAATGTTATGCAAATGACATTTAAACCAGGAGCCACAACTCTTATCTGCTTCTTTTGTTACTAAAACAACAACAACAACAACAACAAAAATAAAAACACAAAACCTGGCTTGGAAGTGAAGGCATAGACCATTAAGTAGTTGCAATTTTTGTTTATATTTTATTTTCTGTTAAAATAGAATTAAAAACACATTTACAGAGTCAGGCTATTATGCATTCAGCAAGAAGCTACTTTGATTAGGTAATGATCACAGTTTTATAGCCTAAATCATTTAAACTTTTCTACCATAAAATTTAGATAGGTTAATAAAACTTTCACAGTCTTATAGTGATTAAGTAGATAAATATGAGTAAGATTACAATAAGGATAATGAAAGTTCAAAGGAGGGGTTTGTCTAAAAAATATACTGAGAAGTTAGGTATGCTGTCATAAAATTCATCAGTAGGTATAGTGAGTTTTTATTATTAATAATGTGCACATTTTTAAGACATAAGCAATTTTTAAATCTCACTGGAAGTGAAGAAAACAAAAGGTTTAATCTAGTTTTCTCTTTTTGAACATTCTGGGAAATATAATCACTGGAAACTGTAATATTGCAATATTATAATGTTAATAAACTAAGTTAACAAAATAATTGATGTGTAGTATACTAATGTTGGTTTGCAATATTTGTTCCTTCATTTTTTAATTTTGATCAGTCAGAAGCTTAATGATTTTAAGTGAGTTGTTTTATTTGTAATTTTGGGGGGAGATTTTAAAGGCTCCTGGATACATTGTCTCCTGGGACTTGGAAGTCTAGGTTGAGATAAGTCATCTGTCTTGTTAATTACAAAGTGTACTGCGATTGGAAGAGGTGTTGGCAGAGACCAAATCCTCCAAGAAGGATCTATCATATCAATGTTTTACTGACATTCCAACTTGTGGTTTTATTGCAGGGGAAAGTTCAGGCTGTGTGATCTTGACTTTGAGGGAAACACCCTCAATTCAGTAAAAGCTTGTGTCAATCTAACATAAATGCTCTTGCCACTCCTAAATTTTTTGAGGGAAAAAATGACAGCCATATACCAGATGACTGTCTGAACTTAAATATATTGTAATAGGTGAATTATGTATATCTACATGCAGGCATTATCTAACAGTCTCTAGCTAGTTAGATTTTATGTTTCAAATTATTCAAAGCCTTTTATTTTCTTTTAAATCCAGCTTTAGTGAGGTATAA
Organism: Myotis brandtii; assembly: GCF_000412655.1. Lineage (NCBI taxonomy): Eukaryota > Metazoa > Chordata > Mammalia > Chiroptera > Vespertilionidae > Myotis > Myotis brandtii. The sequence goes on along the minus strand of NW_005358033.1, from coordinate 288,687 downwards.
TTACATAGAGTGAAATCCATCCTTTTTATGTACACAGTTCAATGAGGTTTGACAAATGAATACAGTTGTGTGACCAGCTCCACAATGAAGATACAGAACATTTCCATCAGCCCGAGGAGTTCCCTCAAATCCCCTTGCAGTCAAGCTCCTCCTCCTCCTCCCAGCCTCTGTCAACCACTGATTTGATCTCTCTTCCTATAGGTTTTCATTTCCAAAATAAATCTTACGTAAATAAAATCATGCAGTGTGGAAGGCTGTTTAGTTTCATCAAGGAAAACTACTAGAAATCCCTGCTTCTTCTTCTGCCTGTGTTATGTTCATATTCATTTCTTGACTGCTTCTGTTTTGAGTGACAGGAGAGCATAAGAAAGGCAATAAAAAGGAGATTTTAAAAAAGGATTGTTTGCATCAGAGTTGTCGAGTGATACCAATATGGGAAGGGAGTGGATGGTAAAAATTAATTCTAACTGCTTCACCGGTGTAAAAAAGTATATGCCCATTTTTTTTTGCAATGTCCACCCAATAGTTTTAGCTTCTTCTTTATTGTAATGACATATTTTCTTTCTTCTTTTGTTTATATAAAAAAGGAGGTTCTGAGTTATCTGAGGATTCCAAAACATTTGGACCTCTCTAATTGGACTAATTTCTTTCCTCTGTAATAAAGGGCATTTATCATCTATGAATCTTGTCCAAGAGAAACAGTGAGGGAAAACAGAAGAACTGTGTTATTAGCTGTGTAACCTTGGGCATGTCTCTTACTCTCTATGAGCCTTAATTTTCTCACCTGGAAAATGTGGATTAGTAATAATAATATCTTCCTCATCATACTGTTATAAGCCCTTTATGAGATAATGCAAATAAGGCCTCAGAATGGAAAGCACAGAGAAAATACTATTATTTGCCCTTTTCTTCTTTTCCATGTAATGCAGGGGGAAATAGAACATTAAAGTAATGTGTGACTCGTGTTGGTATATCATAAGAGTAATAAGATGACACAGTATTTATTCAGGTAAAAGCATTCAGGGTGTGAAAAATCAGAGGATATGGTACCTATTGTTATGGTGCATCCACTTTAACAGAAAAGAGAAAAAAAACCTCTTAAAATAAACGAAGAATGTGGTAATTTAGTATAGAATATGTTGCATAAGACTGAGAAAATGGAGCTAAAAATAGGCATCAGAAATTTGTCTATAACAAAATATTGTTGGATATTAAACCTGAGTCTTGGAGGAGGGGACTGGCCCAGACTGGCAGGCAGTCAGGCCACAGAGAAGGGATGGCATGAGTAGGGCAAGGAGGTGGGAAGAGTTAAGGACAATAGAGAAATACTGTGGAGAGCCAGTGACTCAATAGAAAAGAAATTGAGAACCAAATTGGGAAGGTGAGAAAGGGAGGAGGTAGGGCAGTTAGCAAATGTAATCAACTGATACAAGACTAGATATAATGCTTATGGTTGATCTGAATTGCAATTTGGAGCTACTTTAAATTCCGGAACGCGTAGAGACATGGTGAGAACTGTGTAAGAAGACGGTGCTTCCATCACCACGCAGAGTGGTTCAGGATATGGACGCCAGTGGAGCCAAGAGAAGATGTGCAGCACATCTGGAGCCACCCCAGCCTCCCTCTCCCACTGCAGACATCAACAATCAATCAGGACTCCGATTCCAGATGCAGCCTCAGACCCTTCTCCACACAGCATTCTGGAACTTACAATTTGTTGATCGGAACTGGCAAATCAGATGAAACCTATTGCCACTTCAGACACTTGTACTAATGTACATGGCTGTTGTTAATGAGGCATCATTGGCTGAGTATGTTTTGCAGGTCTTGGGGTTACTGACTATTTGGAATTAATTCAGTAGCAAGATCCCCATCAGGACCTTGGCAGAGTCTATCACCAGAAATGCTCTTGAAGGGCATGATTTGAAGTATGATATGACATTGCTGCCTCTAAATATTTTACAAGCTTTGTAAACTGAGAGGATAAATTTACTAAATCCTGTAACTTTTGTTTCTCATTATTTATGTTTTTTTTCACAGTCATTAAACATTCATTTGTTAAAGGCTTAACACATTCCATTACTCTACAGAATTTATATTTGCACCCAAACTATGTTTCAGAGCAATTCAGGATTAAATTAATGTGACAGGTCCTATTTATCAATATGGCAGTCCAACTGCTGGAGGACAAAAATTAATTACGCTTAACCGTGCGTGCATGTGTGTGTGTGTGTGTGTGTGTGTGTATGCAAACACATCTTGCATAAACTTGTAGACTCTGCCCTGATATTTCTTTCAAACTAGAGGGTTTCTGATTTTAAAAAAAATCCTCTAAATACCTCAACATATGGTTTAAATCATCAAAGAGAAAAAACACTTGTAAAAGCACATAGAGGGCACCCAAAAACATGTACATCTTACCAGTTAACTCCTTTTGTAGTCAATGTAAACCATAAAAGGCAGTTATTTTGAGTCAAATTTCAACATATGTATATTTTCAAAGTATCTTGCTAGCTTGAGTTATGGGAGGTGCCCCAAGTAAGGACAACATGGGAAAAGCATTGTGCTTACACTGTGCACTTATTATTAGGATATTTTCTGACAAAAGGTCAAAACTATTTGGAATGCTTGTGTTGCTATGGATTTTGTTTGTCCCAAGACTTGGTAAAAAGAAATAAGAGGTCCCATCATTTCAGATGCTTACATGTTTCTATGACATTCCCGTGGCCTGGAGTCACAGAAAATATTAAGAATTAAATCCAAAGTTCAGTAGGTGGTGGCAAAGTTGTTAGTTATTTTAGCATTTTTGTAATAGAAATATGAAACCACCCAATTTTAGGCCTGGAGAGCCCTGAGAGTTGATCATTTAATCTCCTCATTTTACAGATGTGCACACCAAGCAGCAGAGAGAGTCACTCATTTAGTTAGATTAGAGATGTTACTAGCACCCATGTCCTTGCACTTACAGTTCGATGTCTTTAGGTATTTACTTGTTTTTGGTGGTTTTTTTTTCCTTAAACTTATTTTTGGTGTTTTCTAAAAAAGCTTCACCCTTGAAAATTCTATAGTCACTGGGAAATTGCTCCTGTGTTGATGGTCCTCCCTGGACCGGTAAGCAGAGCTAAGAGGTGGTGAAAAATAAGTATCCAGGACTTCTGTGGTGAACTGGCATATGGGGGCAGGCAATGCGGGAGGTGGGGCAGTCCCTTTACTGAGGTCAGAGCCAGGTGGCTTCTTTTCCTGAACATGTCATTGCTCATTTGGAGTTCAGTCATGGCATGACCAATCTTGTTCTATTACTGACATTGTTGATAAATGTTGTGATTTCCTTTTTATTTATTTTTTAAAAGTATTTTTAAAAATTAATTTCAGAGAGGAAGGGAGAGGGAGAGAGATAGAAACATCAATGATGAGAGAGAATCATTGATCGGCTGCCTCCTGCACACCCCCTACTGGGGATCGAGCCCAAAACCCGGGCATATGCCCTTGACCAGAATTGAACCCAGGACCCTTCAGTCTGCAGGCTGACACTCTATCCACTGAGCCAAACTGGCTAGGGTGTGATTTTCTTTTTAAATGGGTATTGTCCTGTTTATACAACACAGCAGGGATGGGCACTGCAGAGCCAAGAAGACTGGTGAAGGGGGCTGGTAAGACTCCCCTTGATATTCCCAGAGCAGTTGATGGACTCAGAGTCTGGTAGGCTGGGGTAGAGCAGATCCAAGGAGATACTATTTTGATGTCAATTTGATGGTCTCCCCTACCTATATCCTTGTTCATCACCTTTTCTTCTTGGAATCTTCCCAACTTGTGTCTCTCCTTAGTTGTCCTAGTACTACTTGCTCCTGGTACCAGCTTGACATTGGTTTGAGTCAGGATTAGGGGAAATTGTTCTTTCTTGCCACATCCCTGGAAGATGGGTTGCTTGAAGATGCTGGGTTAGTTCTGCACATCCAGCTGGACTTATGTCACTGTCTCTGCCAGCTGTGCTCCTTCTTTGCCTTTCTGAAGCAGATGACCAATGGGGTTGGTAGTTTCAGAGCTATTCTTCTCTCCTCTCTTCACTCTTCTTTTCATGAGATGTGTACTAACTCTATCTGTTGCAAAATCTGATAGCCTTCCCTTCATTATTTTTCTTCTCTGGAGAGAAGTGTTTCTTAGGTTTCCAGTCTTCAGACCCCCTTCCCTCTCAACAACCACCCCCCCCAACACACACACACACACACACACACACACACACACACACGGGGTCATATGAGGAATCTATAGTTCTCTCTGCATTATAGCTATTGGCTAGAGAATGGCTGTGGAGTCTTCTGTTTAATTATTTGTGACCACCCTGACTAGAAAATACCTCCAGCACTCTCTATACCCATTTTTGCTTTACCTTTTCTTCTTGGTGCTTATGCCAAACTGACTGTGAGATCTATATCTATATCTATATCTATATCTATATCTATATCTAATCTATATCTATATCTATCTATTTCTAAATACATATATTTCTAAATATATATATATATTTCTTAACTCTCCACCATGACTAGAATTTAAAGCCCAAAAGAGCAAGGACTTAGATGGTTTTGTTTGCTGCAAGAAGCATATCTGGTATTTAATAGGTTTTTGTATATGTATTTCTTTATCCTCGTTCTTAACTCTCCACCATGACTAGAATTTAAAGCCCAAGAGAACAAGGACTTAGATGGTTTTGTTTGCTGCTAGAAGCGTATCTGGCATTTAATAGGTTTTTGTATATGTATTTCTTTATCCTTGCTCAAGGATATGTTTATTGATTTTAGAGAGGAAGGAAGAGACACACAGAGAAAAACAAGAGAAATGTCGATCAGTTGCCTCCTGTACACTTCTCAACCAGGGATAGAACCAGCAATCTAGATATATGCCCTGACTGGGAATCAAACCTGCAACCTTTTGGTTTATAGGATGATGCTTCAACCAACTGAGCCACTAGGCCAGGGCTATAGTAGGTTTTTAATAAAAAGATGTTGAATGAACAAACCTTTAGTTCCCCTGAGCTAATTATCTTATACCCACCACTCATTCCTATGGACCTCAGCCCAGGGTTGGGGGTGGGAAGGGAAGAGTGGCAAAAAGAAGCATAGCTCCCTCTAGGTGGAGGGTGGATCTGAAGCAGAAGGAACTTGCTTATTTCCTGTTTGGAACTCAGTGAGAAGACTGTCTTCCTGAGACTCTCAGGTTGATAAGGCCACTGTCGCTAGAACTGGCTGCTTGGGGTGTTTAGGAAGGCACTTGATGAGTGAGAGCCTCTTAGTTTTCCTTGTCCTACAGAGTGGAAAGGACATGGAAGGGGCCACAATGTTCTTGCCTGCCTTGATGAGATGCAAAAGTTTTGAGATCAGGATTAGGAGATCATAAAGGGCAGAATCTTCAACTGGAGTCTGTAGCAGGTTCCCAGGGCTTCAGCAAAGGGAGCCAGCTGGTGCTCAAAGAACCATGTGGAAGCACCTGCACTTCCAGGCACAAGATGAGCCACTTCTCTGTGGAGAAGGTCCATAGCCCTGAGATCCTTCCTCCCAGCCCCCCACGGAGTTATAGAACGTTTCCTGCACACACAGCTTTGAAAGAAGGAGGATGAAGGAACATGTCCTGAGAAGTAATCAGCCCTGCTAGAGAGTTTGAAATTTGACTTAAATGAATATTTAATTTATTAGAGGCTGAATGAGACCAAAAGAGGCTGAGATAGCTTTAATTAAGAAATTCAAGTTTTTTTTTTCTTTTGACATTATTGGGCATGTGAATTTAAGGGAGAGATGAACTCCATTTGGAGATAATAAAGATAATGCCCTTTTAAAAATATATCTAACCATAGGATAAACTTAAGCTATCTCTCCTCCTTCCCTACTACCATCAGCTCCAAGTGATGTTTTAGAAAAAGATTTAATGAATAGAAAATAGGATCGGTAAGCCTAGACCTGCAGATTGCATAGGGAGACAGTTTCATAAAGTCTAAGAAATGTGATTATCATTCATTCCCTAAGTAGGGACAGGGGTGCTTTCTGTCTTTGGGCGTCTTGAGTGTCTAGTATCTTCTCTGCTCCAGCACTCCTGGCTTGGGAGACCTCCCTTTTTGCCCTCCCGCGGTGCACCCTCCACAGACTTGAATCCCTGGAGTGAGGGCCTCCACCTCTTTAGAAAACATGCCATTGACTGGGGACACAAAGAAAGTACTGTCCTAGGAAGACACTTCCACTCTCTTTGGTTCTTTGCATATTGTAGTGACAAGCTTTATTATCCTAACACTTGAACCCCAAATTCCTCTTGATTGCTTTGTGGAGGAAAACATTTGATAAATCCTCTGCAGTAAATACTGACATGTGCAGATTCGCTGTAGACAAGGCCCTGAAAGAGTTAGATGGCTGGCCTGTACTTGAACTGAATGGGGCCATGGCTGAAATGGGGTCAGGGGTAGTGGCCAGGGGAGCAACTTGGGGGATTGACAAAGGACTTTAAAGAGCCACTATGTGCACTTTATGTTTACAGACTGCCACATTCACAAACCCTTTTGTGAGTGTTTTTGCTTTCGCTTGTTTGTTTGGTGTGGAAATCATGAAACATGGCTGAATAGCCTATCTTGATTGGAAGATGAGAAGATGATCCAACACGGGGAGGAATTCTGCAGGTGATCTTGAGAACATAAGGAGCCCAGGGGTTCACAGCAATTTGGGGGGTAGCACTGGACTTTCTACAAATGATGGCATGGGGGTTTCAAGACAGTCTTAATTAGATTTTAGACCAACATCTGGGTTACATTAATTGAAAGTGTTGGCCAAACCTAATACCTCTCCCTCCTCTCTCTTTGCCAATCTCAGCGAGCTCTTATTTCAGAGGCATTTTAAGTTTTCATTCCTTAGGTGGAGCTGTTTTCTATTCTCTTCAGAAAACATGGAGGAAAGGAGGAGGGCCCACATTCTCTACTTGGGTTTCTCATTTCCAGGGTGGAACCACTGACCGGTTCAAAGGAGGGTACATGAGAAACAGAAACTTCTCGACACAGGTTCACATTAAACTCACGTTTTATCGATTTGGCAGTGAGGATATTATGTGCACAAATATTGAAAGAATTCTCTAATTGAGGGGCCGAGAAATGTAATTTTAAATCTGGCTGTCCTTTCCTCATTAAATATATGTGTCTGCTGTACACCCTCACCAATTGCTCAGCATCCAGATTGCTGCAGATTTGATGTTCTCTGAAAAAATAAATAAAAATAAAAGGCAGTTGTTTCTGTGACTCTTGCAAACCTCTGAAGCGAGTGTGTTCTCGTCCACAAACCTTTCCCTATGTCACACTGCATCTGGTGGTCTTTAGTGATCCCGTGCTATAGTAAGGACTTTTAAAATGTAAATGGCCCTGGGATAGAGCCCTGCTTCAGAGATGGCTGTGTACAATAACTCAAATTACATTGACTTTAAGTTGATCTGTTACATACTTAGAGTTAACATAAGAATATACATTAAAAATCCCATCAAAATATTCTCTCCCTCCCATTGGCTTATGCATGTATCTTCCTATTTCTTCACTATCTGCCTACAGTTTGTCTATTGTGTATGAATAGGACACACACACACTCTCTTCTGCTTGATGGAGTTACTTAGGAGTTGCTCACAGATCTGTGAATTAGTTGGCCCAGCTGGTGTAAAGTCTGATATAAATGACCTCCCCCCCCTCACTAAAATGCAATAAATCCTTATGCTGATGCACCGGGGTGCTAGTGAAACTGGTCCTCCCAGGAGTTGTGCAATTATAGTAAATAACCAAGGAAGGAGAAGAGGAGACACACAGAGCCCTTGATTAGTCAAATGACCCTTTGTGCCTCCAGGCTTCATAAATGAATTTCTCGTGGTGGATAAAGAAAATTTGACACTCAAATGACCAAAGCAGATAGCACATGCAAAATCATTCATCCAGATAGTTTGAAATCTGAGGCTTAGGGCCTGCCTGCTGTGGTTTTGATTTCTAAGAGATAAAAGTTTAAAATGTTCAAAATTTCATCTGGCTTATATCCCAGGAGAAGGCAGCACCAAATGAAGCTTCCACTACAATACTTTCCTTTTAATTTTTAATTGTAGTAGATATACACACCAGTGTTTAAAGTGTGTATGTACAATTTAAAATAAACAGCAGTGTACCCAACACCTAGATAAAGACATAAAATATTACCAGTAACTTAGAAGCTTCCTATGTTCCCCTTGCCAAAAACATCTCCCACTTTCTCCGCTGAGAGGCAACCACTATCCTCTACTTTGTGTTAATTATTCTCTTGATTTTCTGGATTGTTTTATCACCTATTTATGCATCCCTAAATGATAACATCACTCAATTTTGTCTATTTATGAGCTTTAAGTAAGTTGAAAAAATATTCTTCTGAGACTTGTTTATTTTAACATGGGTTTAAAATTCATCAATGTTGATAGAGGTAGCTGTGGTTTCTTCATTTTTTTTACTACTGTATAGTAATCTATTATCTGAATATACAACAATATATTTATTCTATTGTTGGTGGACATTTTGCCATTTGAGAGAATGATGCTGTGAACATTCTCAGAATTTGCCGGTATTTTCAGAATTAACCATTTTGAATCAAATTTCCCAGTTAAATGGGGGGGGGGGGGCTTACAATATGTCTATTTATATATTCTCTTATTTTTAAAAAGTATTTTTTCTTCTTTAGTGGTTTCAATTATACATATGATGGATCTTATTTGCCAGTCTTCTATTTTGACCACTTTCTCTTTTATTGTTTTTACTTCTCTATATCATTTTTATCCTCTTCTTCGTTTCCCTTCTTCTTCTTTATTCATTTGAAAATATTTTCCTTGGGAAACTTGTAATTTATTTTCCATTTCTGAGGGGGTTTTCTTTTTTTTTCCTTACCTTTTTTTCTAGTATTCAATGAACTCTTGTTCAATTTCTTTCCTTTTTGTACAATTTTATTCATAGTTTTCAAATTTTGAAGACTACTTTTTAAAAAATTACAAATAAATGTTTGAGAACATTTATTTGCATTTAGAGTATTGTGTTACAATTTTCTTTTGCTTTTTAGTTTATCAGGTGAGGATATTTATCAGGTGATATGTTTTCTTATTATACTTTAGGCTTTGAATAGATTTGTTCTGATTTCTCCAATTTTGGGGTATTTCATAGAGATTTCCTAATTCAAGGCCATCTTCTTCTGTCAATATAATGAAGTGCAATTTTTATTTATTTATAATTAAAAATTTTCAATTATAGTTGACATACAATGTTATATTGATCAAATGTACAACATAGTGATTAAACATTTATATAACTTCATAAAGTGATCACACCAATAAGTCTAGTATTCATCTGACACCATACATTGTTATTACAATATTATTGACTACTAGGGGGCCCGGTGCATGGATTCCTCCAGGGCATGTCTGGGCCCATCTAGCCCAGGCCTGATTGGGGTGGATCAGGGCCAGCTGGCTGGGGAGGGACCATGGGAGGGTTCCATGGCGTGTCCGGCCCATCTTGCCCAGTCCCCATTGGCTGGACCCTGGCAGCAACCTAACCTACCGGTTGGAGCATCTGCCCCCTGGTGGTCAGTGCACATCATAGCGACTGGTTGAATGGGTGGGCGAACAGTCGGACACTTAGCATATTAGGTTTTATTATATAGGATATTCTCTTTGCTTTACTTTACATCAGTGGTTCTCAACCTTCCTAATGCCTCGACCTTTTAATACAGTTCCTCATGTTGTGGTGACCCTCAGCCATAAAACTATTTTCATTGCTACTTCATAACTGTAATTTTGCCACTGTTATGAATCGTAATGTAAATATCTGATATGCAGGATGTATTTTCATTGTTACAAATTGAACATAATTAAAGCATAGTGATTAATCACAAAAACAATATGTAATTATGTATGTGTTTTCCGATGGTCTTAGGCGACCCCTGTGAAAGGGTCATTCGACCCCCAAAGGGGTCGTGACCCACAGGTTGAGAACTGCTGCTTTACATCATAGTGACTTTTTATAACTGACAATTTTTACTTCTTAATCCCTTCATAAATGGATGACATTATGATGGTAGTTGGGAAGTGGAGTTGCTGGCATGTCTTGTCATTCTCTTTTATTTATCCACAATCATTACTTTTATCTTCTTACTTATTTTTTTTTTCACTTCCACAAAAGGGTACATCCTCCCCTTCTATTTATCTTTTTTTTTTCTTCTACAAGTAATGCTTTTTCAAGACTACCACTGCCAATTTTGCTGAATTCCCTGTAACTGGTGGTGTGATCCGCCAAATTCCAGATTTGTGTTTACTATTTTACAGCTTAGTGTTGAATATTCTTTTTATGGGAGTGATTTTGTCTTTGCTTTATCCATATCTTCTATTCATCTCTTTTCCATGGAGTGTCTTAAGATTGCCTTCCCACTGCTCTCCACCCCAATAGTCTTGTAGTAGCAGCAGAAGATCTCATAATATCTCTGTTGGAATTTAGAATTTATTTCTCTATTTAAAGTATTTTGAAGTATTCTCTCTTAGGTCATGTGTGGATTATTTGTTCTCCCTTTTAATTTTATGGTTTTGGAGAGAATGTATGAAGAGATTTAAATCCAGACAGTTGCCCTTATCTTAGTGTCAATAAGAATTCCTGTGAATATCTTATTGTGAAAAACACTCTCATAGAGATAGAATATCAACACTCATATAGGAAATTGGGCATAGTCAAGTTACAAAGGGAAAAAATTACAATGGCCAGTAAGTATATGAAAAATATTTAGTCTCACTAATAATTAAAAACAAATAAAAACTATCATATTCTCAATATAAAAAATACCCATTTAAAAAATATCTACTCTTGACAAGGGAGTATAAAGACTGCCAGTCTTATTTGCTGCTAATGGTAGTATAAGTTGACACAATCTTTCTAGAGGGCAATTTACATATAAACAAAAAAAATCTTTAAAATGGTACATATTCTTTCATATAGCTATTTCACTTTCAGATTTTTTTTTGCAAAGGAAATAGTTACTAATCTAATAATTTAAATCAGTTATTTATCAGATAATTTTTTGATTTATAAAAATCTGTTATCAACCTAAATAGCCATCTATAGAGGCTTGTGGAAGATTAAAGATGATGTGAATCTATGTTTTGTGACATGAAAATGAGTTTTTATGATTCTAAAGTAAAAAAAGCATAATTACAAAATAGGATTATGTATTAACTTTGTATTTAAGTAAATGTTTGCAAATTCACACATATTCATATACAGAAAAAGTCTGAAAGGAAATAAACCAAAATTTTAACTGTGATTATTTTGACATGGTGAGATTATGTATTATTTTTATTTTCTTTTTTTCCTAAATACTTTTCTGAATTATTTTCTTGTTAAAAAATATTTGGCATATATTACTTCTGCACAAAAAATTACTTTTATTAGAAAATTATGCTGAATATCTTGAGATCAGCGCCAAATTATGCTGATGCAATTCAAGAACAATCTCTGAGGCATGGCTATCTATACTCCATTTATCTTTAAAATTATCTTAAATGGATCCTTACGGCAACTTTTTGACCCTAATAAATCCCAGAAGATTCTTGACACATTTAGGGTTGGGGATTAGTTGTATGTCTCTCCTTCTTCCCCCACTCCCATTTCTCTTATTATGTGAGCCAACTAGTTGACTGCAAATATTGCTAGAAAGTGGCTACAAGCACAGTGGTATAATTTATCAACACTAGTACTTCTGGAATGTACCACTGTGCTTACTCAATAGTAAAATATAATCTACCAAACCTACCCCCTAAAAATAAACATCATTTTCTGTGACTTTTTACAAGCCAAGATTTTTCTCCTTTTAGTTCAAAAAAACATGAGTCAGCTAAAGTCAACATTAATGAAATAACCTTGTCTTTTAACTAGCACATAGAAAAGTAGAAAATGCTATCAGGCTCTCTATGACACAACTCACTTCTCCATTCTCCTTGTGGCTTCTTCCCTCTCCCCTGGTGCATGGGAAGGAGCCCTAAATGGGAATCAGGAGGCTTTTCATCTAAGTAGCCCTGACGTGGTGTGAGACTTGGGACTAAGCACTTGATTTCTCTGGGCTATTGTTTTTGCTTTTCTTTTTTTCTTTTCTTTTTTTTTAATGAAGGAGCATATAGGAGGTTGATGAGTCCATGTTTTAAGACTTCCCAACAATCTAATATTCTGTGATCAAAAAATCTTTTTTCCTTACCAATGTAAATCCTATAATCCAGGGCAGTTACACCTGTTAGATTTCTTTCTTTTTTCAAAATTTCATCTGTGTGGAACTTAAGGCTGGTAAACATAAATTATCTTAAAATTAGTTCTTAATGCACACTCAATTATTAGATTGTATTAAATATAATGCTTTGAAAAGATCTTTCAAATTTGTTTTAGCATCATTTTTATATTTGCAAAAGAATTAAAGTTCCCTTTGTCAAGTAGAAGCAACAAGAACATATGTTGATTTCTTGCTCTGATAATTCTTGCCAAAATGTGTGTGGCACAGCTGAGTATCTCAGTTACCACTTGGCAGGGATAGGCAAGAAGCAGAAAGTAGATTTCATGGCTATATAGCATCTTTTCTAGAATTGTATCAGGCTGGAACGGAAATGTTTGGACATAATTTTAAAAATAATAACTCAGTTTTTGTATTGATTCTTTCTGATTATTGTTATGTAAAAGTATTTGTATAAAAATTTTGTGTTCCTTTTAATTATTCCAATTGCTTCCTTGTGTATCTAAGAGAAGTTATTTGACCTCATGAGGTTTGTTTTTGTATGCCATTAAATCTAAGATAACTTCTTGCACTAAAATCTTTATTTATACATCAAAACCAGTGATATTGGTAAGGTGGAATTTCTACCTTTGTTCTTATTGCATGTTTTCATTGTAGGAGAACTAGAAAATAGAGATAAGGAAAAAGAAAATCTATCCATAATTTTACTACCCAGTGGTAACCATTTGGGTATATATTTTTATGCATATTTTTTTCCAATGCAACTCATAATATATTATACATGCTATTTTATGACCCACTGTTTATTTAATAACATATCAAAAATAGCTTTGTGTATCATTTAATATCTATGACACTACATTATTTTGTACATATTACACAAAATGAGATGTCTTTAATATTTATTTTGTCTATCTTCTGAAACATGAAACTGAATACCCTCACTTATATTATTAAATTTTTTTATTATTGTACTTTATAAACAGTAAAATTCACCCTTATTTGTGTACAGTTTTTTAAAAAGCATTTAGTCATGTGACCACCATAAAAATCAAGATATAGAGCATTTCTAATTAGCTAGGAAACTTCTGTCATGTCCCTTTTTCATCTACTTGCACCTGACCCACAGAGCCTGGAGACCACCAATCTTTTGTCTGTCCCTGTAGTTTTCCTTTTTCCAGAATGTCATAGAGTATGTAGTCTTTTGAGTCTGGCATCTTGCACTCAGCACAGTGCAGTCACCCAGTGGCTGTGGGTTCCATCACTTTGTTCTTTCTGTTGCCAAGTGTTGTTCCATTGTTTGGTTGCACCATGGTTCGTTGATCCATTTACCAGTGAGATGACATTTGACTTGTTTCCACTTTTGACGATTATGGGTAAATCCACTATAAACATTTGTATTCGCGTTTTTGTTTGAACATATGTTTTCATTTCTGTTGTGTCTAGGAGAGGGTTGCCTAGGAGAGGGTAATAAGTGTATGTATTACTTTCTGAAGAACTGCCAAAGTATTTTCCAAAACAGGTGAACCATTTCTCATTTCTAGCAGCAATGCGTGGATATCCTAATTGCTCTGCATCTACATTAGCACTTGGTATTGTCAGCCCGCCCCCCCCAATCTAATAGATGTGTAGTGGTATTTAATGATGGCTTTAATTGGCCTTTACCCAATGCTAATGACGTTGAGCTTCTTTAAATGTGTTTATTTGGTATTTGTATATCTTCTTTGGTGAAGTGTTTATCCAATTTTTAAATTTGTTTGTTTTGTTATTTTTGCATTTTGAGAGATCTTCCATATTTTGCCCTTCAACAGGCAAATGACTAAGACAATTTTTTAGTGAAGTGCCCTCTAAAGTTCTGTACAAACTAACTGCACAATGAAATATGAGCTTATGAAGTTTCTCATTTTGTACTATTCTAACCTTTCTTGCAATGTAATTAAAATATAATAAGATGAAATAGAGAATATTGTTTTTAAAATTGAGATATCAATGACATATATAAAGTTCCCATCAAAATCTCTGCAAGCCTCCATCTACTTGCTGGTTCTTCATGTAATAAATGTACGATATTTCTTCTTCATGATGACTGAATCAGATATTTATGGGATAGCCTGGGGTATGTAACCACCATTTACAAACACTATTTCTATTGCAAAAATGTATTCTAAAATTCAAAGAACTATAATTTGGGAATTTATTCTAATTTGGGTTAGAATTTTGAAAAACTTTAATGTAAGTGAACTGAATGGTAAAGAGTACATTTGTTTTTCTAATGGAGGCCAGAATTTCTAAGTGGATCTTCTTACAAAATAGAGTGGAATCTGTTTGCTGATACACTGGAGAAAAATGTCAAAATTCAACCTGCTCTAAAAAGCACCAAGCATCTTCAAGCATATTTTGTCATCTCAGGTATTATAGACACTGATTCTTTAGTAGAACAAATTTAACCTAAAAAGTATGACTTTCACTTTTTAAAAAAATTTAATGACCTGATTATTTTATGCATTACAACATGAAGGCATCAAAATGAGTGATATTCATTAAATATCTTCTATGTGGCAGATAGGTATTACTAGTAATGCTTTCCTTAATTAATCTCATTCCTATAACAACTCTTTGAAGTAGGTAATTCATCTCCATTTTATAGATTTGAAAACTGAGATTTAGAGAGGTTATGTAATTTGCTCAAGATCTCACAATTAATAAATGATGGATCTAGAATTCAAATACAGTTCTAACTCACTCCAAGCCCACTATCCACTGATGATGAAGTTGACTTTTTTACTAGTAAAAGAAATGATGAGTGGGCCAGATATCTTCCTTCAAAAAGAAGGAGAGGGGAGAAAGGTAATTAAAGGTGGTGAATGTATTTGAATGAAAAAGATTATTTAAGGTAAAATTGAATGACCTATGAGTGATAATTTTAAAGAGGTGAATATATTCTGCCAAAAAAATTCTTGAAGAAGAAAGGAGAGTAAGGCATAGAAAAGGGACATTAAATATATGAGTTTCTCTTTCTTGCCACTAGATGACACCATTGACAGAAAACACCTTGTTGCTGTGGGGAGGTGGCGATGATGGTGGGAGCTTGAGGCAGGGAAGATGGGAGAAGGACACTGAAGAAAATTGTATGAGAAAGTGGAAGTTCTTCTCCATAATAGATATTCAAAGCAGTCATATGTCATGTCAATCTTCTGGAGAATGCCTTATTGAGCAAAAAGTACAGCATATAGTCTGTTTAGGTGTCACTTTTGATCTAAATGGCCATCATTGATATTTTTGACAGAGCACAGAATCTTGAGCTTGGCTTTATAGGTCTGGAGTCTGATTCAACTATTACTACTATTTGTGTTGTATCAGGCAAGTCACTTACCCCTTCTGAAACTCAGTTTCCTTCTCTGTTAAATGGGGGTGTATATCTATATCTATATCTATATCTATATCTATATCTATATATCTATATCTATATATCTCAAAGAGATATTGTGAAGAGTAAACGGAACAATAATAGAGGTAAAACACTAAGGATAGTGCTTTCCTCAAAGTTCTTGTTAAATGCTATCATTGTTATTATTATTATTAGGTAGAATCTCTAAAGAAAGGCAGCTAAATTAAAATCAAAGGCTAATGAGTTAACACAGTTTCAAAACAGTAAGAGAGAGACTTTTTAGTTCAGATAACAGATTTATTTTGCTTTTGTTGAGTGTAGACAAAATGCAAGCTTAAATGAGCTCTGCAGGTTATCCTCCTATATGCCTTTTAACTTCTTAGTTGGAAAAAAGAGTTTGTATCCTTGCATATTTTGCTAAGAAGCCATGTGAATACTGTAATATTCATGGTCAACTCCAGGCAAAATATTTCAAGATGACAAAATTTAGCTTGGATGCTTTCTCAGCTCTCATTTCTGTATTGGTGCCCTTCATTCTCTCTTTCCCTTCTTCTTTCCTACCCTGAAATTTCCTTCTCCCCACATTTCCAGAATCTGATTCTGCTCTTTAGCTACCCCCAACCACTCTACAAAACACCCAGCATGCTTTTCCTCTCAAGCCTTCCCAACCCAAAAGTTGCAGAATTACTTCTTCCTCCTTCCTTATTCCCCACGAAATTCCAATTTAGTCAATCTCTCTATCTCTTGAGATCATAAGTTGGATTTGATAATTCATAATAAATTGAGAACGGATATTCTTACTATCCCCAGGAATGTTTGCATTTTGTAAAGAACTAATGAATTAATCCAATTACTGTGCCAACTTTGTACTTCTGATTTCTGGAAGTTGGACATAACAGAAAACCATGTGTTGAAGCTACTCTTAATTTGTGTTTTTGTCACATGCAGCTGAATTTAATTCTAGCTACGTGTAGCTAGTAGAAAGTTATGGTTGAACTAAATAACCAGCTCATGTATAATTGTGAATCCATGAAAGTATATCTTAATACGTAACCTTAACTTTTTAGCAGTGGAATCTCTTACCCTAATGATCTTGACTTGAGACTGGCACTATTCAACAGAACTTTCTGTGGAAGCCACTAGTCAGACATGGATGTTGAGCTCTTAAAGTAGGGCTTTTGTGACTGAAAAGCTGAATTTTAAGTTTTATTTATTTTTAGTTCAAACTTGAGTGGCTACATGTGGCTTGTGGCTATTGAATTGATGCATCCACAGTTTCCCTTGATTTGAGCTATATTTTAAGCAAAGAAACTGAGTACTGAAAATAATCAATGGATTGATGAGGCCAGTTACAGCTAAATGAAGCTACCTCTTAGAAAATTGAAGGAAGGTCAAAATGTTCCTCCCACTTGCCCCCACATTAAGAATATGCCCCAATATGTTGACCTTAAATGTATCACACTAGAATATTTTAGGATCTTAAAACATGGAAGGTAGAAATACAGATTTGTCTCTTTTGGTAGGAGCCTTCAGAAGCCATAGGTGGTGTGTGGTCGAGTTTTTCCTTGTCCACCCCTCCCTCTCCCACTCCAGGTTGACCCTTGACCTTGTGCTGTTTCAATGGCTCCACTGATTTCCAGGCTCATTCATTCATTTCTGGTTAATAACAAGCCTCTTCCTGTATCTCAGGTGTTCACTGAGATTACCGGGCTCTGCCTACAGGTGGCACAGTGTGAGCGTGGCTGGGTAGTCTAGAGCCCTTTCCATTCCAGCCTCCTTGCATTCTTTGTAAAACTCTAAATGGCTAAAACAAATACCCTTGGCCAGTGGCTTAATTGTCATGTGTTCTATCAACAGCCCTCAGAGCCAGGGCAGATATGAGCAAGGTGGACCCTGCTTATTTTCTAACTCTGCGCTAGAAGCACAAGATTTGCAACAGCTGGTGAGGGAAGCCAGGGATTTTGGCTTTCAAATGTATATTAGGAAACCTGCCTTTAATGACTGCTTTCAGATTTAGAAAAGAATTCCAAAACATCCAAGATTTTCATTGAGACCACACCTATTAGACACACAAAAACACATACACATACACCTCCCTCCCCCCCCTGTGCTGGATGCTATAATTTTCTGAGCAAGTGGATTTTCTGATATATGAATTATTTAGTGGAGGGATTTCCCTGATCTCTGCTTGGATTCTAGACTAGATATTAATGCTTGACATATAACGGGGAAGTGTATGAGTGGCTGTGATTATTTTCCAAAAGTGAAAATACAAGGATTGATTGTATAGTTCAGAGCAGGTGACTACAGGTAAGGTACCAGCACCTGGAAAATTTTTGTTCCTTTTGTGAGTAAAGAGAATGTTGGTGCCATCCAGACTTAGGGTGGAATCTTGATTCCACCACTACTAGTTGTGTGATTTTTGGCAATTGTTTCTAACTTCTTGGTTTACTCATTTATAAACTTAATGAGGTTACTAGTGTCCCTGCAACATAGAATGTGTTTAATAAATGGCATTATCACTGTACTATTTCAGATTAGTGAACAAATACATCTTCATTCTTTTCATTAAAAAGCAACAAAATCTTCACTTACATATATTCTTTTTTTTAAAATTTAAATTCTTTATTGTTTAAAGTATTACATAAGTCTCTCTTTTCCTCCATTGATCTCTCCCGGCTGCCCCCACCCCCCAGCACATGCCCTTGCCCCCCCTCTCCCTGTCTGTGTCCATTAGTTATGCTCAT
>NW_005358033.1:264425-270211 GCF_000412655.1 Myotis brandtii | reverse complement strand
TTTTGTTCATCAGTTTATGTTGTTCATTGTATTCCACAAATGAGTGAGATCATGTGATATTTATCTTTCTCTGACTGGCTTATTTTGCTTAGCATAATGCTCTCCAGTTCCATCCATGCTGTTGCAAATGGTGAGAATTCCTTCTTTTTTACAGCAGCGTAGTATTCCATTGTGTAGATGTACCACAGTTTTCTAATCCACTCATCTGCTGATGGGCACTTATGCTGTTTCCAATTCTTAGTTATTGTAAATTGTGTTATTAACTTACATATATTATTATTCTAAGCATACATAATTGCTGAAATAGAACCATAAAAATAGATATGAAGTACATTATTCTATAATTCAAATTAGGTTTTGTTGAGATTGAAAAAGGTGGGGATGTTCATTTAGAAAATCACCTCACAGGAGAAAATCAAAGTTAGAGAGTAACAGGGGAATTTTCTGTTTTGAAGGAGCACAAACCAGGTCAAATGCATTGTTCAGTACCAGGAGCATAGCAGTTCCCTCTTATATGTGGTTTCACTTTCAGTGGTTTATTTCCCCATGGTCAACTGTGGTCTGAAAATATTAAATGGAAAATCCCAGAAAGAAACAATTTATACGTTTTTAAATGCATGCCATATTTAGTGTGATGACATTTCATGCTGTCCCAATCCATCCCACCCATGACATAAATCTTCCCTTGTCCAACTGTATCCACACTGTACATGCTCCTCACCCATTAGTCACTTAGTAGCCATCTAGGTTATCAGATTGGCTGTTGTGGTATCACAGTGCTTGCATCCAAGTCACCCTTATGTTTAATATTGAATCCAAAGCACAAGGGGAGTGATACTGGCAATTTGGATATGCCAAAGAGAAGCCATAAGTGCTTTCTTTAAGTGAAAATGTAAAAGTTCTCAACTTAATATGGAAAGAAAAAAAAAAGGTTGCTAAGGTCTATGGTAAGAAAAAAATCTACCTACAAAGTTGTGAAGAAAGAAAAAGAAATTCATGCTAGTTTGCTGGAAGAGAGAGACCACGTTCACATAACTTTTATTACAGTATATTGTTATAATTATTGTATTTTATTGTTAGTTATTGTTGTTAATCTTTTAATGCACCTAATTTATAAATTAAACTTGATCATGAGTATGTATATATGTAAATAGGAAAAAATTGGTACTACCCTAGGTTTCAGGCTTCCACAGGGCATCTTGGAACATATCCTTATGGTTAAAGGGGGGACTACTGTACAATAATTTACTCTCCCCTGGAATATGAATAAGGACATGCAAAAATCTGAATTTATATACCTACGTCAGGTGAGAGAAAAACCTGCTCAAAAGAAGAATTACACTGGGCCCTGGAAAATGGGGGACAATGGAGCAACTCTCTCCTGGGCCCCAGGGAGCTATGGGAAGTATCAGCACACAGTGTCAGAGTAGGGTGAGGGTCAGTCTGGATGTAGAATGAGTAAATGAAACAGAAGGCTAAGAAATCTAGCTCAGGGGGATCCCAAATAAATGTTGGTTAAATGAGACATTTGGGGTTGCCTACTACTAGATTAATATTAATAAAATATATCACATTCCTCCCAAACAGTGGTTTAAATTAAGGTAAACATTTATTTCTCTCATGTAAATGAAGTCTTGAGAAAGAGAATTTATGAATGCTTTAGCAGCTCTATGAAGTTAGGGATCCAGTTTCTTTCCAGCTTACAAATAGTAAATTTGTCCTCATGGGCCAAGGTAGTGGCCAAAGAGCTACCCAATTCAACCATGTCCCAGACAGTAAGATGAAAAAAGGGAGAAGAGGCAAAGGGTGCATGCCAGCTGTCCTTAAAGGAAATTTCCTGGAATCTGTCACTTAACAGTTCTGCTTACATTTCACTAGCCAGAAACTAGGCCTATGTCCACACTTAGCCATAAGGGAGGCTGGAGAGTGAGATATTTAATTATGTCAAACAAAATCTGGAATTTCATTTTTAAAGAAAAAGAGGAGAATGGATATTCGGTTAGGCAACTAGCAATCTCTATTAGCATCTGTTCATTCTAATCCTACATCCTAACAGAATCTAGACTTTCCTCTACTATGTGTTGTGTAGCAGCCTGAAGTTTGGGCACTTTGAGCTGCAGCGGTAGATCTTGATTGAGAAGTTTGATTTCCCTGCTGTTTCTGAGCATTTGTGTTCATCATTTTCTACCTGCAAAAAGAGGCGTCTACTAATTGACCAAGGAACCCATTCTACCTCCAAGGCAGTGAAATATGTGTATAACATGTGTATTAAGTACATGTTTATATAACATATATAACATGCAATATATTATATAAATATGTTTATATAATACCTCAATATATTATATAAATATATCTCAATGGAGGTTACTTCACCACTTAACCATGTGTCCTTGAGCCATGAGGGGTTAAATGCAAGATTTGTCAGAGTGGTCTGATACCAACAGCAGTCCCTAGACTTGGAGCTGGACATAGTAACTACTTGAGGCATTGCATTGTGCCCCATTGGGTGAGTTCATTTACACAGGTATGGATAATTTTGAAAGTACTTGTATGTGAAAGTGAATGTGTATAAATGTAGGTAGCCAAAGGGGTAGACTGTTGAGAACATTCATTGGTTGTCTCAGCCCTCTTTTCGTCCTTCCTAACACGCTCCAGATTTTTATTTGGGGAACTACACCTCCATCATTGTGTTGTAGCTATACAGAATGAGGTGGGTTGACTTAAGACAATTTAGCTAATCCTATCCCCTTGGCACAATGATTGGACTAGATAACCTGAACCTAAGTTATTCAGTGCAAAGCTCATGATCTTCACTCAAAGATTTTGACATTAAATCCAAATCTCTCTCTTTCTCTCTCCCTCCCTCTCTTCCTCTCTCACTACCTCTCTCTCCCCTTCTTTCCTGCTACCTCTCCTCAACATTTCTTGAATATGAATAAGGAAGCTGGAACCTGAATTGCTACTAACAGCCATCTTTCAATTAGGAGAGGAGTCAAAGAAACTATCTGATACAGATAAGAATAAATTGGAGAGAAGCAGAGCCAGAGTCCTGATCAAACCATGCCTGAAGCACACATTACTGCTGGCCTTTCCACTTAGTCAGCCAATAAATCCTTTTTATTGTTTGTCAATTTGACTTGGTTCATCTGATACTTGCAGCCTAAATTGATGTATGAATGGGTAAATCAACCAGTTAGTACACCGAAGCTTGAGGCCAGGTTGAAATCAGGGGCTCAAACCAGATATAAGGTCCAGAGTATGGAAATCGTCCAGTGCTCCTTGAGTAAGAAGCTCTACTCCAAATGATAGACAAACTAAGATTATACATATTAGTAGAACTTTTTTTTTTAATGGTAGAACTTTTGATAAGCTGTTTAAAAGTTGGGTGGGCTGCAAAATTTTGTGACTATCAGGAAGACTGTCCTGGTGTATAATAAATTCTTGGTAATTTTTATAACTCTCTTGCCAACCTTTAGGTGGGAGAGAAGCCATCCTTAGTTGAAGTAGTTTGTAATTTCCACTTGACCCAAAAGTTGCCATGGTTATTTTACTGGAGTCACACTTGAGTTCTCTGGAAAGAAACTGGGAGCCACTACTGAAATCACAGTGCCTGGCACATAGTGGGTCAATAAATGTTATCTGAAGTTCAGGTGCAGCCAGTTGATTGTTTCCCACCAGACAGAAAGATTAAAGAGCACTTAGGAAAGGGCACTGAAATATATGTAAATACACCAGATTTTCTTATTGTTTCTATATATATATATATATTTTTTAAGTTGGTTATTTTTTTTTAAAATATATTTTATTGATTTTTTACAGAGAGGAAGGGAGAGGGATAGAGAATTAGAAACATCGATGAGAGAGAAACATCGATCAGCTGCCTCTTGCACACCCTCTACTGGGGATGTGCCCGCAACCAAGGTACATGCCCTTAGCCAGAATCGAACCTGGGACCCTTGAGTCCGCAGGCTGACGCTCTATCCACTGAGCCAAAGCGGTTAGGGCATTGTTTCTATATTTTAAGACGTTTGGGCACACAGTTCATTTATGATCTGGAATGGGGTCTAAACTTAACTGGGAAAAAGATAAATAAGTTGGCTATAGCTAGCTCATCTAGAAATGGTTCTGCTTACGGGACTGAATCTCAACATTTCTCTGCACTCAAGAGGGTGGAGGGTTAGTGGAAAGTTTTGCCATTGTTGTTAGCTTGCTGCTCTGTGGCCTAAGGCAAGCCATTTAACCTCTTGGTGTCTGGATTTCCTCATCTGTGAGCCAGGGATAATAATACTCCCCTACCTCACAGGTGTGTTGGGGGCATTAATTAATGTTTGTCTAGTGCTGGGGGATCTGTGATGAAAGGCAAGCATCATTATTGTCGGTTTGCTGCAGGCAAGACTAGATTATAGTCCTCCAGGTGGGTTGCATATGGGAAGTGGTTTTAGCAAAAGATTTTCCCAAATGAAATGCAGGCTTTAAGCTTCGGGGCCACTTCAAAAGAAAAGGTGCCAGTGGGACTTCATCCTCTCCTTCTTGCCTTAGTTGTCTCAGGTTTTATTATCAGGCCGAGTTAGACAACAGCATCCTGGCATTGTATCTTAATTTATTCAACAAGCAACATATAGGTAGTTTGTTTCAGAGGTCTCTGCTCTACAAAGATTCTTTAAGATCCTGATGAAGTAGGTGAGGTTATTGTTGCAGAAAACTGGCAATTTCTGGTGAAGGGTGTTTCGCTTGTAGGGGTCATTTAGTGTGTCCATCTTGTGATAAGTGGGATAGACAAAGGCCTTGTGCTCTAACAGCACCAAGTGGACAAGTCAAATAGGCAAGAGGTTTCAATCTTTTCATTTTGTTTTGTTTAACTCCCTCCTCCTCCCCCTTTAAAAATAGTCTTTTACACTAAAGAGCACTGGTATGTTCTTGAAAGCTTTTAAAGAGGAACATTTTGAGAAAGGACTTCTGGGCAAACAGACAACAGAGTCTGGATACATTAAGGCCTGGGAGGAAAGAAAAAAATCTCACTTTTGAGTACTAAACAAATTCTGGTTTTCCAAAAGTCAGAAAAATGGATTCAATTAGTACACTGTCAAATTAAAGGCAAAGATAACATTTCTTTCCCTATGAGCAGAAGTATATTTTCTCTTATAAATACAGAAGAAAGCATAATGAATTGTTTTGTTAATATTATCAACCCAGGCAATAGGAAAACAAATAGGAAGAATTTTATATTTGGTTAATTCATGCCACTGCAGAACCACTGGGGCAAACATTCTCAGGCAGAAATGCAACTGATGATAGGCTGTTAATGCATTTTGATTCTGTTACAAAGCAAGCAGCACATTCATTCATTCATTTAGCAAATATTTATTGAGTGTATTCTGTGTTGGGCATTGTCCAGAACCCTGGGAAATAATTGATGATTCACACAGACAGGGTCCCTATTTCATGGAACTTGAATTTTGGTGGGGAATGCATGAAGAAATAATTGCAAACACAGAGATCTAAAATGAAAATGGGTAGAGTTTTGTGGCTATGTAGTTTGGATGAGTATGGCGCTCTCTCCAGGAGGTGGCTTTAAGCTGCTAAGGACCCACAGTGGGAGCAGGTGTAAGTCTTAATTTTAGAAAATGACTTTGTTATAATAAAGTAGTCTTCAGCAGGCATGGGATGCAGCTTGTGATGTCCCTCCAATGTAGTGTTCAATTATTGTCTGGCTTCTTTCTCTCTCTTTCTTTCTTTCTTTCTTTCTTTCTTTCTTTCTTTCTTTCTTTCTTTCTTTCTTTCTT
>NW_005358033.1:253062-264268 GCF_000412655.1 Myotis brandtii | reverse complement strand
CAGTGATGAGAGAGAATCATTGATTGGCTGCTTCTTGCACACCCCACACTGGGGATCGAGCTGACAACCCGGGCATGTGCCCTGACCAGGAATTGGACCGTGACCTCCTGGTTCATAGGTCGATGATCAACCACTGAGCCACGCTGGCTAGGCTATTTCTTCTCTAATTTAGATTCCTCCATTATCTACTGTACATAAAGGAAAGTGGAGTATGCCTGGAATCATAACACTAGCTGGCCGGTGTTTGGGGAAGCATTGAGGACCATGCCAGCATGGTTCTTCCAATACTTTGCTCGGCTGGTCACATAGTCAGTCTCTTTATACTTCTGTTTCCTTGCCTTAAAAAAATAAAAAGAAAGGTGAAGTCCTTTTCAGCTCTAATTCTAAGAATAACATAGAAACATGATTCACTTATTGCAAACCTTTGATTTTTAGAAACCTACCAAGATGATAAAAGAAAGTGGCAAAAATCTCAAAAGTGCTTATATTGGTAGCTCAAAAATTTGGAATAATTAGGCAGACAGCTGTGTGCAAAAGTTAGATATCATGAGTATTTTGGGAATGAGTCTTTTAAAATTCCTTGTGTTTTTAAGAAAATGAGAGTTAAAAAAACGAGCTATACAGTTTTCAAAACATTAGAAAAGTAAATAATTTACTATAATGTTTGTGATTTTGTTACATTAGTTTTTCCTGTTTTCACAAACTTCCAGAAATGAATAGAAGTGAAATGTCTTCAAGTTTTGCAGTTAAAAATTCCACTTGCGCGGAAACCGGTTTGGCTGAGTGGATAGAGCATCGGCCTGCAGACTGAAAGGTCCCAGGTTCGATTCCGGTCAAGGGCATGTACCTGGGTTGCGGGCACATCCCCAGTAGGAGATGTGCAGGAGGCAGCTGATCGATGTTTCTCTCTCATCGATGTTTCTAACTCTCTATCTCTCTCCCTTCCTCTCTGTAAAAAAATCAATAAAATATATTTAAAAAAAATTCCACTTGCAACAAAAATTATACCATTAAAAGTAAATTCAGTATGTAAATTTGGAAGGAATAATTTGTATTCTAATATCTCCAACTCTTCACAAGGAATTAAGAGTTTCAACAATAATATTCTAAACGCAATTTTATGAGCAAATGAAATTATGCATCATATTACCTCCTATGGTGCTCAACACTTTTTAAAACAGTTTCATGTTTCTTATTTCATTTGAGCCTTCAGAAGTAAATTGGATAGAATTTATTATTCCCACTTCACATACGAGGAAAAAGAGGCACTGAGTTGGGATTTTCCTGGAATTGTGTAGCTAGTAATTTTAGCTAGAATCAAGGGTCCTGTATCCTGTCTAGGGCTGGGATCTTCCAAAAATGGGTGCATACACAATTTGAGTTTCTCTTCTGTGTGTCACTGTTTTTGTTTGTTTTGCTTTGAATGAAGGACCCCAAAGTTCTTTGAAGGATTTCTAGAAGACTTTGAGGCTGTTGTGTGGTACTTGAGCTTTTGAACAAATTTGGGCAGCTCCGTAAATCTGCAAGTCTTACCACTTCTTTTGCTGTGACCCTGCTCCTTTATGTCCTGCTTATCTGTCAGGCATGACTATTGCTTTTGTTGGGCCACTCTTATCTATTGCTATAATGATATGTTGGTTGTGTTTTCCTTATTTTAGACAAAATCTGGGCAAGAATGGGCCACCTCATTCTGAATTAATTTTAGCATAGTATGATGATGCAAAACTAAGACAAAATCAGTAAGTAACATTTTTTTTTTCGTGGAGTAGAAATTTTTATTTATTTATTTTTTCTTTCTTTATTTTAAAAAATATTTTTATTGATTT
Organism: Myotis brandtii; assembly: GCF_000412655.1. Classification (NCBI taxonomy): domain Eukaryota; kingdom Metazoa; phylum Chordata; class Mammalia; order Chiroptera; family Vespertilionidae; genus Myotis; species Myotis brandtii. Next base: position 262,442 of record NW_005358033.1, on the reverse strand, counting down.
CAGAGAGGAAAGGAGAGAGAGAGAGAGAGATCATTGATTGGCTGCCTTCTGCCTTCTGCATGTCCCCCACTGGGGATCAAGCCTGCAACCCAGGGATGTGCTCTTGACTGGAATCAAACCCGGGACCTTTCAGTCTGCAGGCTCACACTCTATCCACTGAGCCAAACCAGCTAGAGCATCGTGGAGTAGAAATTTTTAAAAACCTGATTTTAGGTATCTAATTATCTTTTGTCTGTCATCAATTTATAAACACTATATTTGGTGTGATGAGGAACAAAGAACTTCTGAGTTTGTGCCACTCTCTAGAACTTTACTGGGACACAAAATATTAAGCCTTTCTATTAGAATATAGTCAAATGATCATATAAAATAGTGTGCACTATTATTTTGAGAATCTGTTATAAGATCTGCTAAATACATCTACAGGTCCAAGAGACTGGAGGGGGCAGAGTAATCTAGGTGAAGGCTATGGAGAAAAGATGGAAGAAACACAAGGGAATACAAGTTGAGTTTAGAGAGAATAACCAGGCATAATTTTGTTCAAAATTTTACTCTTTATTAGCAATAAATTAAAATAAGGTAGATTTTTTTGATGACTCATAAGATAGATGTTGCATGAAAGGGTACTGTATTCAACAGGCACAAATAAGGCAGCCAAACATGGAAAAATGATCATAGGTAGGCCATTTGTTCCACTTGCCTTTTATCTTTTACACCTGTGTTTGAATTCATCCAAACTTGCATAAATCCTTTACACAGCTGTCGAGATTGCACCTGAAAAAAGGCTGAAGTAGTCTCAGATGGGCTAACATTTCATCATTCTGAATACTTAAACCCAAACAGGTTTAAACACTTTGCCAAACCCAAGGATAACGGGCTTCCCATTGATCTTTGCTCTGTTCAAATGTTCAACGGTGAGTGCCAAAATGTATGCTGCAGATTACGTTGGATAGGCTCCCACGATTTTTAGCTGCATAAAAGCTCAAAAATAAGATTTTGTGGATGGCAGGTTCTCCTTTGAAATCTTACATAGAAAGACATACTTTGATATATGTAATGAGATAAAGAGCAGTTGGCTGCTTAGACAAACGCATCGACTGAATTTAATTTTTCTTTTCCTGTAAACAAGTAGTTGAATATGGTATATTTCTGAAAAGGCTAATCAAGTTTCTGATATTTTCACTAGACCGTTTCCGATCTGTATTCTGATTTGCACAATTTTATCACTTTTAACTTGGGTTCTATCTTTAAAATTTTAAAAATTAGAAACACATACATTGACATTATAAAAAAATTAACACAGTACAGAAAGATATAGACTGAAAGGTGCAAGTTCTTCTGTACTCTTTTCTCCAAACTCCCCTCCCCAGAGATAACCCTTTAATAGTTTGATATATATCCTTCCAGATCTTTTATAAAACACATTAGTGTGTGTAATTATACATAGACATTATCATCATATAAACATTGAAATGGCACTATCTTTTCCTTAAACTATTACCAATGTTTAAAAACTTTGCAGACTAGTGAGTGAAAATGGATATCTCTGGGTATAGGATTTGCCCTGGGTAAGGACTGGATACATTCGAACTCTACTTTCAACTTAATTCTAGACTCTCTGCTCCTTGTTCACACTACCAAGAGTTTGAAGGCTTGGTCATCATGGTGCCATCACGAAATGAGTCTGAAAGTTGACCTTAAAGAAAATTTAGGGCTTATCTTCATGGATAGGAGTAAAAAAAAAGGAAATTCCAGTTGACGGAGCTTCTGAAAACAAAGCTATAAACACCACCGGAGTCCCTGGCTTGTTTTCTTGGTCCAGCCTATCTGTGGTTATGATAGAGGAAAAGCTTAGGCCATTTTCATGGCTAATTTAATGAATGTCTGGGCTCCCCCTAGGATTGCATTCAGTTCTACATGCTACTATACTTCCCATTTAGCATGTGTCCACAACCACGCTCAAGTGTTTGCTCTTCCTCCCAGGGGCTCCTTTCTAAGAGAAGAGGTGGATTTCCATCAGAATGACAGAGGCAATCCCAGAGTGGGCTCTTGCTTGAGCTTTATGAATTGATTTGAAAAGAGCTGCAGAGTTTTAACTGCTGGGAGATCTGACTGTAACTTAGCTGGCAAGATGATCCTGAGGCATTTGCAAATGGCACTGGTGGGAAGACAAGGGTTACTGGGTAAGATAGAGTCAAGAGACAAATTGATTCCAGCAGAATGTCTGTGGTGTTGAGTAGTAAGGTTGGAAACATGAAAGGGAACAGGGCTTGGCACTTGGACCTGAGCCAGAAGAAATTAAGAGGAGAGTCATGATGAGATGAAGTGATCTTCATTCATTATGTCATCAGGTGCCATTTCTAGTCATTTAGCCTTGAAGCCTGCCTTTCTATACTCCCTTCGCCGGGCTGGGGCTGGGGCTGGGGCTCTGCAAACGATCCAGCATTGCCAGCTGGCTCCCTGTGAGGCTCTGTCATTCCGGGATGCTGATGGAGAATGGACAACTCGCTCCTTCCTGTTTCCTGCGGGCTTCCTGTTTGCTTCCTGTTCCTGGGACCATCATCCAGCCTTGCATTTTTACAAAACCTGGTAGTTGGTTCCAGGAGCAGCCGTTGAATCCAGTTAGCCATGTTTCCAACATTGACAGGACCTGCTTGTTGTACTCCCACCTCTTACAGCACCAGCTGCAGCCAAGAAGCACCCCCAGCTGAGAGGTCTGGGTTTCCAACCTCACAGTCCCCCCTCTAACGCAGACACCAGCCCCAGCAACCAGCGCCCCTCCTCACAGGTCTGAGGTTTTCAGCTCAGTGCAGCCCCTCTTGCTAAGTTTTAGTAGTTCCAGCCTCTTGTCTTTGTTCTTGCAGCCTTAGGAACTGTAGCTGCTTCCTGGGATTGTTACCTCTGTGATATTTTGAAGCTGTTGGCCTTTATGAGTGTTCTGTTCTTCATATCTACTCAACAATTCTTTATATTATTTCTGTCTCTTTACCAGACCTTGACTGACACAGGGTCTCCCAATTCGTTGTGTAAATAGGAGAACTCATGAGTTCCTGTGTCGTTCAGCAGCGGAGTGAGACCTGCATTATGTGGGGGCAGGGAGAATAGAGGGGAAGGGCTACATCAGACAAACTGGTGGTGGGAAGGAACCAACAGGGGCACAGGGAGTGACAAGAGGGAGCAGTAGAATAAGTAAGGTTTCTCTCCTGCTGGTGGAGAGAACAATGGAGCCATAGGAAACTGGGAAAGCTGGGGAAAGAAATGAGTCCAGGCTCAGGGAAAGGCAAATGGAGATGTTCCAAAAGCACCTGGTAAAATGGAACTGAAATTCAAATGAGAACCAGAGTGGTGGCCTCAGCAGTGAGGATGGTGACTATGGCTGAATTACCTGGGGATGTGAAGGTGCAGGGTCAGGTGTTGCTGGGTAACTTGTAACAAGAGGCTTAAGGCAAAGTGTGGTGTGAGCCCGTGTGCCCATGACAAATAGGGATGGCCTCTTTTATAATACCAGCGCAGGTTAAAAAGGATAAGAACCGTAAGTCCACTGTTTTAACCAGAAGAAGCTTGTAGTTATTATTTTAGACACAGTTACCCTTCACATACGTAGATTTCAGCTCTGGCTGATGTAATCAGGCAGAGCATCAATGAACAATATTGCCTTTAATTTTTAAGATGGAAGCAGATGAGCAAGCTACATAAACAGTAGAGCAGCAGACTATGAAGATTGTTGTCATCAAATAAAACACTCAGCAAAGTTAACCTGACACATTTAATCATATTCACAGTCACTGTTGTGCTACATTATAGTTAGGCACAGGTGGTAAGCAGTTCTTTTATTTATTTTTTTTAACATTTTAAAACATTTATTTTTTTCCACCACCATTCATCCCCTGTATGACCTCTTTCACCCCCACCTCCCCCCTGCCTCCCGAATCAGTTCTCTCTTTCTTGTTTCTCACCCCCACCTCCCCCCTGCCTCCCGAATCAGTTCTCTTTCTTGTTTCTTTTTTGCTCAATCTTTCCACCCCCTCAATGCTCCCCCACCAGAGCTATCAGCCTGCTCTCTATCTATGAGTCTGTCTCTATTTTGCTTGGTAGTTCAGTTTGTTCATTAAATTCTACATATGAGTGAAGTCATATGGTACTTGTCTTTCTCTGACTGGCTTATTTTACTTAGCAGGGACCTGGAGGGGGATGGAAGCCACTTCTACCAGAAATAAGGAGAAAAAGGGGAGTGGGCTGTCCCAAGCTGCAACATCCTTGACTGGAGGTTCGAAGGCTTCATTATACTCCCGTTCTGAGAAATCCCTGACCCAGATCAGCACAGAACTAACGGATGAGACCTTGTTTATTGCTGACTACCAAGGGAACCCTGTGCCCACCAAGGAAAAACAGACACAAGACCAAGGGACTCAGATATACAAACATAGGTTCTTCACCAAGACCCAAGGCACCGACACTTGCTCTGACAGAAACCATACCTGCACCAAGGCACACCTTCTACTATCCCCTCATGACAAGGGCGCTCTGCCTAGCAGCTTGACCCCTGGAGGATGATCCCAACCCCGTTTGGCGCTGCTCTCAGCCTCTCATGCCCTCCCCTATTCTGTCCCTCTACGACCTGCCTCAGAGCTCCTCTTTCACAACTCATTCATTACTTCCGTTTGTGGGGGACTCCCCGTCATGAGCAGCATCACCCCTGAAACCTCCAAAATGTTCTGGATCCATCACACACCTCTCCACTCTCAGCTGGCAAGGACACTACCAGAAAACCAAGGCTTTAATAAAGAGACAGAAATCTTTCCCTCCCCTCCCCCCAAAAAAAAAATCTAATTAACGCTCTTTCACAACTCATTCATTACTTCCGTTTGTGGGGGGCTCCCCGTCATGAGCAGCATCACCTCTGATACCTCCAAAATGTTCTGGATTCATCACACACCTTTCTACTCTCAGCTGGCAAGAACACCACCAGAAAACCAAGGCTTTAATAAAGAGACAGAAATCCTTCCCTCTCCCCACCCCCCTGAAAAAAATCTAATTAACAAATAAATCCCTTTCCTATCAAATTACAAATCTAGTCCTCTGTGGTTTGGCAAGGACCTTAAAGGGCAAGAAGGGAGATGCTCTAGTGCATACTGGCCCTCTAAAAATATACTAACATGCTTTCACTTAAGATGCCTGGTTCAATCCTCTTAATAAGTCAAGATAGTTTAGACTCTGAAGCCAGACTGCCTGGGTTTGAATTTTGACTCTACTATGTACCATTTCTGTGACCTTGTACAGTTCCTTCCTTAATTTATCTTTGCCTCAGTTTCTTTATCCTTAAAGTACAGATAATAGTATCTACCTCAGTGTATTGTGAGGAGGAATCAATGTTTGTAAAGTGCTAAGAACAGTGACTGGCTAAAGGTAAGATCTCTATGTTAGCATTGTTAAATATGTGAAATAAACTCTATGAAGTAACCCTAGAGCAGCGGGTTCTCAGCCTGTGGGTCACGACCCCTTTGGCGGTCGAACGACCCTTTCACAGGGGTCGCCTAAGACCATCCTGCATATCAGATATTTACATTATGATTCATAAAGTAGCAACATTACAGTTATGAAGTAGCAACGAAAATAATTTTATGGTTGGGTCACAACATGAGGAACTGTATTTAAAAGGCCAGAAGGTTGAGAACCACTGCCCTAGAGGAAACTAGGGCTCATAAAAGGTAAATAACTTGCTTGGGGAAGGGAAAGAGCCAGTATTTGCCCCACTGATCTCCAAAGCCTATTTTTTTATACCATATTGGGGGGTAGATAATAATATCAAAAGAAGAAAGGGGCATGGAAATGAAGGCATGAAAGGCAAGTGTTTCAGCTTCTCAACATTGCCTTCCCTTGTATCCAGAAGATTTTATGTTTTGAATGGCTCTTCTGTAGAAACTGGTCCGTGAGCAAAACTGATTGTCCTACGTAAGGCAGATACCATACTGTGCTATGGGAGAAGGACATTGTCACTGATATTCTTCTTCTTTTTTAATCATTGAGGTGTAATTGACATACAATTTTATATTAATTTCAGGTGTACATTGTAATGATTTGCTATTTGTATATATTGCAAAATAAGTCATCATCATACATAGTTATATATTTTTTACCCTTATGATGAGAACTTTTAAGATCTGTCTTTACTGAAATTTTCTGTGTCAATGATCTGTCTAGGGTTCAGGGGCCATTGGCCAAGTCCTGAGGATTTTATAATCTTATGTGAATAAGCATAATTGCTCTAAATATAAAGTCTATGGTTGAAGTAAGAGTGACACATTTTCTCCTTGAAGGAAAAGTCTTTGTGAATATCAGTAAGATAATAGAAGGGCAAGATAAATTTAGTGTGGTTCAAATGTTAGGTGCTAAAAGTGATTGGAACAAAGTTTGTCCTTCCCATGATAAGCTACAAAGAGCCAAGAGACGTACATTCTGAATTTTCACTTGCTTTTGGGATGGTCAGTTTTCTCATGTAAGCAACAGAGACCATGAGATTATAGTTGAACTCCATAGTTATTCCATCTCTCCCCCTTTGTGTAACAGGTGCCTTGGGTGAAATCGACCCCACCCCCAGCTTCAGGAGTGGGTTCTGATTACTCAGCCCATCTTTGTACTCCCGCTCCTTGTCCCAGTGATGGTATTGTGTCAGGGATGTACAGACATTGTTCACTGGTTCTGGGAGTATGTCTATCCCCTTGAATGTGAATGAGAAAGCACGTAGGCCTGATTATTGCTGGCAACATTGTGTTCTTGTGAGGGGAATGGGCCTGATGACAGATCCAACACATGGAGGAGAACAGGGATGAGGGATTATACAGAAATGGATCCAGAGCACTGATCCATTCAGGTGGTGCCTGAAGCCCATAGCACCACCAGACTCTTCAGTTATATGAGCGTTAATTTTTCTTATTTGTTAAACCAGTTTATTTCCCATATAAACCAGTTTGCATGCGTACTTCTTGGGTGGTTATGTGTGTATAAATATCTTAGCAGAGCCTGGTGAGTTCTAAGACAACATCCATCATGATGGTGCAATTATTGTCACTTGGTAGGGGAGAGTGGCAGTGCTACAGATGGTGACATGGAACCAAGCCCCAGGGATAGGGTAGTGGTGAGTTTTGGTGCAGAGAATAGGAATTAAAAATAGAAACAATCACTTAAAACTTATATTTCATCAATCTCTCAGGCTAATTACTAATTAGTTTTCTATCTAATGGGTAACTACAGCTATTAATTATGTTAGCAAATAAAAAATCTTATAAATATGCAGCCTCATATATTCTATAATTTAGAGTCATGAATCAGAAGTAGGTACATGATTTGCTTGTCAATTAAGAGCCTAACCCCCCTCACCCCCCGCCCCAGGACTTCAAGATGTAATAAGGAATAGAATGCAGCAGGGATCTTAAATATTTGTCAACTTTTGGATGAATAAGAAAGAAGATAAAAAATAAAAAAAAACTGAAGCAAATTCAGTTCATATCGAAATGTTCTTTCAAAATCCCTTTCTGAGATTCCAAGTGAAGCTGGTGAGCACTTCTTCATCTGTGCTGGAATGTGGGGGCTGAAATCGGCACATTTCAGCCCCCACACGGGGGTGACAGACTGCCCTGTGCCCACCTGGGACCGCTAAGGGTTGGAGCCTAAGGAGAGGGTGCTATTGACAGTGCCAGAGAAACAGGGAGAGAAGGAAGGGGGGCGTGGAGAGATAATGAGCTTCGTTTCTGACATGTTTAGTTTTAGGAGGTGGTGGGACACCCAAGTAGAGATATTCTGTGGACAGAAAGAAATATGGGACTGAAGAAAGGGTGAGAGGTCAAGGCTGGGGCTGGAGATTTGGGAGTCATCTGCATTCAGGTGGTAATTAAAGCCATCTGACCGAGAGCTTCCAAGAGGAGTGTGCATGAAGGAAAAAAGCCCACAGCCCCGAACTGAGCCTGACCCAACTGAGCCTTCCTGAAGGAAAAGAGGGGGAAAGCCACTGGCAGGAGGTTCAGGAAAGAAATGATGAGAGGGGAAGGAAGAAACCTATAGAATATGGTCCTTACAGCCAAGGGCAAAGAGGAAATGGATGGAGACCCGTTAAAAAGGCTCGTTATAGAAGTTGAAGAAGCTAAAAAGAATGATTAGGAAATTGGAAGTTTCCATCATTTTACAAATACCATTCAAAAGGAAGCTGAGGTCATTTACCCTTCAAAGGACCACAGAATCATTGGTATAAAATGAGTGATTTGGGGGTGCTGAATTCTCAGTGCTTTCCTTTTCTACCTAAAAAGGAAATAATATCAATTTGGGGGGATTTAGGAAGCTGCTAGTCAGTACTCTCAGTGGAAAAAAAAATAAATGAGAATTCTTCACCCACCCACAATGCCATGAATATCATCATAATATTGTTATTAATTTTTTTGAAGATAGTTCTTGAAAGTTATAGGAAAGGGGAGCAAGACAAGGGAACTTGGCTCACTGGGGTCAACAGTACCCTAGGAACGCAAGCAGTAAGAAAAAAAGAAAACTAACTGGGAAATACTCTTCTATAAGTGTAATGTCCGGTGAAGTCACCCACTGCAATGGTGCTGCTGAAAAGTAGCTAAGCAAACTGAACTAAAGGAAAGGCCATGGATTTATGGGCTAGAAAACAGATACTCAGACATTTATTTTTAGTTTTCTCCATGACAAGTCAGTGGGGAGTCACATTTTATGCCCTGATATATCTTAATAATGCCAGGTGTGATAATCTGCTGATTTGCTCAATTCATAGTCCCAAAGGAATTTCAGTGACAAAGAGCTGAGAATCATGTCTCTAATAGCTTGGCAAATTCCTTCAGGCAAGGTGGACATTAATAACGGAGCGATGATAAGATCATTTCCCTCAGGGTCTCCAGAGCTGGCCTGTTGACTAAGGTGGTGCAGGGTAGCTAAGATGACTGCAATTACAACTCTTGCCCAACCATTAAAGCAGAATATAACATGCTGGATCACAGCACTGCTCTGTCAGGCTTAGCATTAAACCCAGCGGTCACCAGTAGCTGTTCCTGGGGAGGAAGGCAACCATATTTCCATAATAAATCTAAATGGTTAGGTAAGACTGACTATGGATGCTTAGCGGGAGGGTTGCAGCCATGGACAAATGGCTTCCTTACACATTAAAAGTATGAACTTTTGCTCTGAGGCATGAAGTTTGCTTTGCTCTATTTTTTTTGCATTTATAATTTAATATAGCATTGATTTTCTAGGTCCCTTTAAAATTCCATTCATTGAATTTGATTGAATTGTGATTGCTGGGGTCCAGCCCCAGCGGTCCAGGGGTTCTCAAAGGTGTGGACGGAGTCGGCGAAGAATGTTTTGCATGGAGACAG
>NW_005358033.1:246974-252526 GCF_000412655.1 Myotis brandtii | reverse complement strand
GAATTGGCTGCATTGCTCCTTCTTCCTTGCTCTTGGTCCTGGGCAACCTGCAGCAATGCACAGGTGCTGACTGCTATCATGACAAGGCGTCTTCATCATCTCCATCTTTGAACTGTCTCTCCTGTCTTTGTGGCTGGAGCAATCTGGTCAGTTGGGATCTGTTGTTGCAGGAATCCATATGGTCTGGGAGCTGTTCTTCTGAAAATATACAAACATATTCTCGACCAAAGGTTAAAGGGAAAACCTTACTTGGGGTCTTTTCTTTAAAATGATCTTCTCCTAGCTTTCCCTGACCTCATGTGTTTTTTCTGGGTGTCTCGCTGTTAGCATTAAATGAAAAATTTTATCTAAACGTAATTTGGTTATAGGATATTTTTCTTTACATGGTATTTTTCCACTATCCCCCCTTTTTTATTTAATTATTAGGAGGCCTTTTGGAAAACTTACAATGCAGTCTAGATAACTTTAAATTCCAACTTTTTGCACAAAAATATGACTGCTTTAGGTTTATAGCATGTTAAGCAATTTTATCATGAAATGAAAATTTTGGTTAATACCTTTTGAATAATTACTTATTTTAAATTAGCCAAATTTAATTTGAAAACTTGACAACTATTTTACTGTCAAATTTAGTATTCTAACAATAATCTTAATTTACACTGTAAATATTAATTGAAAGGATCACTTTACGTCCTTGAGGAGGCTTAAGCATTCCTGTTTGTTAGGCTAGATTTAAATATAGGGTCTGTTAACTTAGCCTGCTGCACGGAGGCAAAAGGAACAACATGACCAAGTGAGATGTGTAGGGGCAGAGAAGGGGAGAGGCTGAAGAGTGGGAGGAGGGTTGGGTGGTTGGGAGGAAAGAATCTGTGCCCACCCTTGAAGGTCACAGCAATCTTTGTTGTATTTCAGAAACAATAGGGAAAGCGAGGAGGGAGGTGGACCTGGTATTTACTGAATGCCTTTCCTAACCCAGACATAGACATGTTAATTCATGAATTCTCACAACTCTTTATGGTATGTATTATTGTTCTATTTACCCATAAATGAATGGAGGCTCAAGTGAGTGTAATAACTTGTCCAAGGTAGTGGCAGAGTCAGGATCCGAAATAAGTTCTCTCCTTCCTTTTGTCCCTCCCTTCCTTCCTTTCTCCCTTCCTTCCTTCCTTCCTTCCTTCCTTCCTTCCTTCCTTCCTTCCTTCCTTCCTTCCTTCCTTTCTTTCTTCTTTCTTCCAATTTGTTAATACTCTCCTTCACCTGTTTTTTTCTTCTTCTTCTTTATTTTGTGTTTTGGCCCCTTTATGAGTAACTCAGAGGCAAGAGCTTGAATTTCCCCAACTGTCTTACCTGTAGCGGACACCCACTTGCACACGTGTGCTAACTTGTTTAACTGTATATCCCTGAACTAGCAAAGCAGCATAATATGCAGGTGGCAGTGGAGTACTTCGGAGGTGCCCAGGCATCTTCTGTGGTTCCAAGTGATTTGCATATACTGTGCTGCTCTATGTCAGCATATGTGGGGGAGATAATATGTTCCTAAACCTGACAACACCAGACGGAGTCTCAGGGCACACATTTCAGATTGGAAGTTGTAATTGAACTCCAGACCTAGGGAGAATGTCTAGAGGACCAGGCAGAACCTGGTCAGAATTCAGGAGGAGATGGGACCAAGCTCCAGTTTCACAACTAGGCCACTATAGGAGTCGGGGTTGGAGAGGGAGGGCTATTCCTGGGGCTTACTCCTGGCCTATTAAATCCCAGTTCTGGTCATGGCACAGGAGTTGGGGGTTGAGCACCTAACCCAGGGACCCCGGGTCAAGGCTGGTCCTGGGATCCCAGGAAGTGGAGGAGATATTGAAGAATACAAAGACATGGAGATCAGGGGAAGAATGAGTCTGAATTTTCTAAAATATATTTCTACTGATTTCAGAGAGGAAGGGAGAGGGAGAGAGAAATAGAAACATCAATGAGAGAGAATCATTGATGGGATGCCTCCTGCATGCCCCCTACTGGGGATGGAGCTGCAACCTGGGCATATGCCCTGACCGGGAATCAAACAGGCGACCGACACTCAACCGCTGAGCCCCACCAGGCTGGGCGAGTCCGAATTTTTATTGCAAGCAAAACACCTGAAATATAAGGCAAATTAAATGGGGAGTGAGGAGTTAAGAGGCTCATGCTTATCAGCACCAAGAAGAAAGGTCAAGGGTTTTCATGTCCCTAAAAGAAGATTTCAAAGAGTTTGGCACAGAGGATGAGCAATAGCTGAATGGGGATGCGTGTGGCATCAGGGGAGATGAGATAGGTGGATCCTCACACGTCACCAGTTTGCTGCCACAGGTCTGTCTGTCCCTTTCTCTGCCTGGTGGGAGCATTATGTAGGGTTTCACCATAGAGAAAAGCGAGAAACTTAGCCCCTCCTACCAGCTCTCTCAAATGCTCTGTCTCAGCTGGGGGTGATTTTGTCTTCCAGGTAGGGTTGCCAGATAAAATACAGGATGCACAGTAAAATGATCACTTCAGGTAAGCAGCCGATACATTTTACTACAAGTATGTCCCAAATATTGTATGGGATGTACTTACGTCGAAGAATTAATCATTGCTTCTTTGAAGTTCAAATTTAACTGCGTGTCCTGTACTTTCATTTGATAAATCTGGTCCTGCTATGCCCAGAGGATTGGGGACATTTTTATTGTCATGACTGGGAGGGAGGAGCTGCTGGCACTTAATCGGTAGAATTCAAGGATGCAGCTCCAAATGTCAATAGTGCTGTGATTGAGAGACAAGCTGGCAGGCCAGTATCTTTGTGTCTGGTCTCAGGACTCAAACCCACCCAAATTTGCTTCTCCAGCATTATGTGTGTTTGTATTTAGGTGGAATTTTTAATTAGCTGTTAATTAGAATGGATGAGAGAATTAGGCATTCTTCTATTCTGACTCCACCACTTGCTATGTGATCTTGCCTAAGTTAATTAACCTTCCTTTTCTTGAATGTTCTCATATGTGAAATGAGGACAGTATGAATACCAATTTATTTTTCTTGAATGTTCTCATATGTGAAATGAGGACAGTATGTGTGTGTGTGTCTGTGACCACTGAATGATTTATTATCTATAAAGTGCTCAGAACATGAAAAACTCAATAAATGTAAACTACGGTTATTGATAACTAGTGTTATTAAGTTAAAAAGGAAAAGAAATACCTTATTCTTCTAAAAATGCTTTGAGTATAGTCCATGATTTCCTTCATTATTTTTTACAAATGCCCCACTTTAAGGTTGACAGATAAAATATAAAATGTCCCAGTAAAGTTTGAATTTCAGATAAACAACAAATAAATTTTTAGAAGTGTATCCCAAGTAACTATGCATGGGGCATACTTATAATTAAAAAAATCATTGTGTTTAAAATTCAAATGTAACGGGGCATCTTTGTTAAATCTGGCAGCTCTGCCCATTGTGGAATGGAGAGAATATGTGTGTGACTTGCCCTCTGGGGGGCATGGCTCAGGAGGAGGTTCCAAGGTGTGAGCTGAAGATGTGCAAAGGGCCACCCTCCTCACAGACAAGCGGCAGAAATGCATCGCTGCCATTTGTGATGTTGCCTAATAACTTTTTGTCACCAAGCTCTGATTTTTCTTTCCACCAATTAATAAAAAAGGCATGGTACTTGAAAGAATAAATAGGCATGCAGAATATTCCAGAAAACCAGCTTGTTCTCAGAGTATAATGATATTCTTCAACTTTAATACAAGGGTCGTCAAACTTCTGAAAAGGGCCAGGTAGTCAATATTTTAGGCTTTGAGTGTCATATCTGATCTCTGTTGTATATTCTTTTCCTGCTCTTTCTCCTTTTCCTTCTCTCTTTTTTTTAAATGTAAAAACTATTCTTAGCTGCAGGCTGTACAGAAATAAGCCAGGGCCTGGGTTTGGCCTGTGGACTGTAGTTTGTGGACCCCTGCTCCAACAGCAGGATAGCATGGAGGCATCATGTGAGGGTCTGATCCTTTTTTTAAATGTATTTTTATTTATTTCTGAGAGGAAGTGAGAGGGAGAGAGAGATAGAAACATCAATGATGAGAGAGAATCATTGATTGGCTGCCTCCTGCCTGCTCCCTACTGGCAATCAAGCCCGCAACCTGGGCATGTGCCCTTGACCTGAATAGAACCCAGTCCGCAGGCCGATGCTCTATCCATTGAGTAAAACCAGCTAGGGCTGGTGTGTTATTCTTTTTTAAAAAATATATTTTATTGATTTTTTACAGAGAGTAAGGGAGTGGGATAGAGAGCTAGAAACATCGATGAGAGAGAAACATCGATCAGCTGCCTCCTGCACAACTCCCACTGGGGATGTGCCTGCAATCAAGGTACATGCCCTTGACGGTAATCGAACCTGGGACCCTTCAGTCCACAGGCTGACGCTCTATCCACTGAGCCAAACCGGTCATGGCATGGTGTGTTATTCTTAATAACAGTTGTTATGTTTATAATTTATGAGGGAAGGGATATTAGCATCTGATTTTTATTAATTAGAACTTATTTAGCATTTACCATAAGCAAGGCATTCTTATAAGTTTCTTACACACATTAACTCATTTAAACTGAATAACCCATTTAAACTTAGATCCTGAGAGGTTAGGTAACTGGCCCAAGGTGATATTGCTAGTAAGTGGTGGAGCTGGGATTTGAACTCATTTAAGTCCAGCTCTAGAACTCACAATCTTACCTATGATACCATGTTGTCCCTTATGAGAGTAGTAAATACTTTTAAGAATGTATAATCTCATCCTCATCTCATTTAACCTTCTAAGTAGTTTTATAGTGAAGATTTCAAACTTACTAAAATGATCAAAGAAGGAACATTCTTGTTTTACTTTACCTGATATTTGGAACTTAAGGATTTTCTGACTGATGGGAGAAAATCAAGTTGGATGGTATCAATTGTGGGTAAGGATCATATAATATCCTGACACAAACAAAGCAGCTACATAGATTTCAAGTACTAAGTACTGTAACTGTGGAGTTTAGGACTCCCCAGACAAGGGATAAATTTCTATGGTTCAGGGAACCTAAGAAGTGAGGTTTTCATTGGATTTCCTAGAAGCAGGAAAGGCTTAATGTATAAATGAAAAGGGAGCAGTTAATGGAAAACTCTTGCCCAACAAAATAGTATTATCAGAGGGGGTCCAGAGAATGACACTTATGAATATTCTCTCACTTTGGCCTCTGGTGAACCTCAAAATATTAACCAGATTGAATGGGGCAATTTTCTTGTTCTCCACTAACCATATCTTGCAAGAACTCTTGGAAAGAGTACATTTTCTTTTAAAATTTTAAAAGTAGAAAATATTAAAAAATTAAAAACAACATTGTTAGCTGAAACATGAAGATGATCAGTCCTTCCTTCCCAAGCTTCCCAGATTTTGGTTGCTCTTCCCTTTTTTGTACTTATTGGATACTAGAGTCCTAGTGCATGAATATGTGCATGGGTGGGGTCCCTCGGCCTGGCCGGTGATCGGGGCCTATGGGTGGGGGCCGGCCGGCAGGAGGAGGGG
>NW_005358033.1:227594-246879 GCF_000412655.1 Myotis brandtii | reverse complement strand
TGGCTGGCTGCAGGAGGTGGGAGTGCGCTGACCACCAGGGGGCAGCTCCTGCATTGAGCATCTGCCCCCTGATGGTCAGTGCGTATCATAGCGACTAGTTGACCAGTTGTTTTGTTTGTTCTGGTTGTTCGGTTGTAAGGGTCACTTAGGCTTTTATATATATAGATGTGGAGTGTCTTCTGGCTTGGATTCCACTGCTTCTGCCACTTACTCCCAAACATCTGGGATCCTGACATGTCAGCCCAGTGGGGTTGCAATTCAGCACAGCACCTCTACCTTTCTGGGATCCAGAGGCAGTTTCATGGTGCCTGGCAGGTTCTCCTGGGTGTTGGCTTTCCTCGATGGAGCCCAGGGTCACCTTGCAGACCCAGCCTTCATAGAGGGTAAAGAGGCGACACCTTAATCTCTTTCCCTTACCAAATTCATTCATTTTTTTTTGTTTTTTAATCAGACACCTCCCTATTTTCTGGATCACCCCTTTAGTTTGTGGACTATATATTTTTTTCTTTAAAAAAATATTAATGTATTTATCCTCACTCAAGGATATGCCTAGTGAGAGGAAGGGGTGGGGAGGGAGAGATAGAGAAATAGAGAGAGAGAGAGAGAGAGAGAGAGAGAGAGAGAGAGAAACATTGATCGGTCTTCCTCTGCTTTCACCCCAACCAGGTTCCAAACCCACAACCCAGACCTGTGCCCTGACTGGGAGTCAAACTGGCAACCTTTAAGTGCACAGGATGATGCTCAACCAACTGAGCCACTCTGGCCGGGCCATGGGCTACATTTTCTATTCTGTTTCCTCTGTGATACTGGGTCCCCAATAATAGAAGCCCTAGATAAACAATCAGCTTGCTACAATATAGCTTTGGTTATTTTTAATGAAGTAAAACATTATGCAGAAAAGCACATCACATAATTTTGAAGTGTCCTGTATTTATGGAATAGTGTAATTAGCCTATTCTTCAATAGAGGTTGTTTTAGTTTTATTTATTTTTCACTCTTCTCCCCACCAGGACAAATCTTGCCAACTCATAAAATTTTAGAGTTGGTGTGTATACTGGTATCTATGGAGGTTGTTTTTTTTAAGTCTGATTTCTCTTCAAGTGCTAGAGTACAGTTTAAATAATTATGTTTTGACTGAAGAAATGTTTGCTTTATTTAATGGGTTGCTGTAGTGATTTAGCTGCATATTTAGAATTATCAAATGATGTCACAGTCTCGAGTTGCTGGAAGCCCTTAGTGTCCATAGGGTGATTCTTTTCCTTTGTGTCTGTCCTTTAAGTAAAGCCTCCTCCATTTATCTTGTTTTTCTCTTAACAGAGTAGTGTTTAACCTTCGGCCTCTGAATGGTCTGAGTGTGTGTGTGTGTGTGTGTGTGTGTGTGTGTGTGTGCGCGCGCTGTGCGTGTGGAGGGTGTTGGTGGGGCTGGAGTATAAAATAACCCCATGGCCCTTTGTGCACTTTTATTTGCCACTGGAAACAAATTGCATTAGAAGTAAAAGAAACATTAGTACCCACAGATGTCCCACTTAATACAATAAAACTTCATGGAATTGAGAGACTTAATTCAAACAGTTTTGATATAATGCTGTTAATTTTCTTAAAATTAAAGCATTATGATTCTGGACCTTAATTAAATGTAAATGATGTGCCATGCTGAAGATTAATTAAATATAGAAGAAACCCTAATAGTTTTTTGGTTAACTTATTAATCTATTTTTTGTGTATTTTGGTGCCCTTATCTATATCATATATTCTGTTTGGTTTCAAGTAGGTAAATCTACAGATATTCAGTGTGATACTTTTTTTTAAAAGATCATCACAAACTCTGAAAGAAAAGCTAAAATTTAAATGAAATCACTTTGTTTTCAATAAACTCACATCGTATAGTGCTAATAATGATTGCTCAACACATACAGGTTGATTTGATTTGTAAGAAAAAGCCCAGATAATATTTTTGAATATTGGTGCAGAGTGCATGCTTGGCTCTCAGACTTCAGTGCTTGTCCAGATAAGAATGAACTATAGACCGCAGGAAGTGATTAATTTTTTTTAGGTATGTAACATGGTCCTTTGAAGGGGATCAGCTTTTGAATCTTTAAGATTACACTTATTGCACTGGTGCTTCCCTTCTCTGTTTAGACATGAAAGTGAATGTCATTGTTGAACAGTAAACACAGGGGAATGACTTTGTGAGAGAAGTATGTAAAGTATCTTGTAATTCAGTAGGAGAATCAAAGTCTGCTTCAGTTCTTTGCATTCTCAGGGATTCTGAAAGGATTACGGTAACAATAGCTAGAACCTATGCAAGGGAGTAACTGAAGGATAGCATTCCTTGAACCTCAGAAACCTGGGTGAAAGGAATTGGGCAATTAAGGTCTTTAGGAAATCTAATGGGGTCATTTCTGAATGCCTTCTTCATGGAACTTGGCAAACTGTCATCTCAAAGATCAAGGAAGGTCACTGGCTTAAGAGTTGGGGGAATGAAAGTGGAGTGATTGTTTCCTGCAAAGTACGTTTAAAGACTCTTAGCTCTTGTCTGACGGTAGTGACAGGGATTTTTTTTTTTTACAATATCAGGGAGCTAAAGATACAAAGCCTCTGTTAAGTGAGCTCTCTTGGTTTTTTGCCTAAGTTGTATCATATCCAAAGAGTCTACATTTGTTTTTTCCCCTCATACATCTACTCAACCACAATTATTTATAACTAATTGAAATTAGCGAATTACCAAATACTAATTAAATGTCAATGATGTGCCATGCTGAAGATAAAAATATAATATAAAAAAGAAAATTTCTTACATTAGTTTAAGTTCTCAAATACGTTCATGCTATTACCAATATAAAATCTTTTTTTACTGTACTGTTTATTTTATTTTTTCCATCACCATTTATCTCCTCTAAGCCCTCTTCTACTCTCCCTTAAATCACCACACTGTTGTCCATGTCCATGAGTTCTCTCTCTTTTTTTACTTTTTTTACTTCCCTCCTGTCTCTCCCCCTTGCCCCCACACCCTCACACACACACACCCCAGAGCTGTCTGCCTGCTCTCTATGAGTCTGTCTCTATTTTGCTTGGGAGTTCAGTTTGTTCGTTAAATTCCACATATGAGTGAAATTATATGGTACTCGTCTTTCTTTGACTGGCTTATTTCACTTAGCGTGATGTTCTCCAGTTCCATCTATACTGTCGCAAAGGGTAAAATTTTCCCATTACTCTGGGTAGGCATGGAGGAATTAGAAAAGGGGAAAAGCAAAGTTATAATATTCAACTCAAGAGTGTTGTACATTTTAAATGGAGCTATGACAGTGGGTCTAAATGAGGATGACAAGGGATTGGAGAAAAATAAGTCATCTGAAGAGAGGTTCAAGGAATTAGGTTGAAGAAAAAAAAATATTAGACACATATATGAGAGTTGTTTTCAAATATCTGAAAGATTATCTGGTAAAAGAAAGAATTAATTCTTCCTTTTTGTAACAGAACCAATGGGTAGGAGTTATAGGGAGGTAATTGATTTTATCTAGGAAACAGTTTGATTTGGCCTGGGAAGGTTCTTCACACTTTTACAAGTATGCAAGGATGCTTCCAGCCATTAGAGGCTTATGATCAAGTAGCGATGTGTTGATAGTTTTTTAGACAATGTCTTTCCTGTACCTGCATCAATTTCAAATCTCCAACTGACTACCAAGACTTCTACTTGGGTAATTGCCAAAACTGATATATTAGAAGCAAATGCATTCATGCATACATCTCCCTTGCCTCTACTCCACTTCATCCTCTGTCTCAGAAATACCTGAGATGGCTGAGTATTTCACTTAGCATGTTATTCTCAAGGTCCATCCATGTTGTGGTAAATGGCAGTGTTTCATCTTTTCTTATGACTGAGTAGTATTCCATTGTATATATGTACCACATCTTCTTTATTCAATTATCTATTGAAGGACACTTTAGTTGTATCCATGTCTTGGGCACCGTGAATAATGCTTTAAATGAGCATAGTGCATGTATCTTTGCAAATAAATGTTTTCAAAAATTTCTGGTGGATACCCAGAAGAGGGATTGCTAGGTCATATGGTAACTCTAAATTTTTTGAGGAACCTCCATAAGTCAGTCAGAAAAAGCTAAGAACCATATGATTTTGCTCATATGTGAGATATGAAACTGAAACTCATACACATAGACAATAGTATGGTGATTACCAGAGGGAAGGGGTTTGGGGGATAGCAAAGGATAAATGGGGCCAAATATGGTGATGGCAGATGATTTGACTTTGGGTGGTGGGCACACAATGCAATATACAGATCATGTGTCAAAGAAAATGTACACTTGAAACCTTTATAATCTTACTAACCAATGTCAGCCCAATAAATTTAATAATAAATACATAAATAAATAAATATAAAAAATACATGAGATAATATATCTTCCTTCTTTGGCTTTCCTGACTTTGTCAACAGTATTACAATCTCTGAAGGTTTGGAGCACAGGAGAGCTTGGCATGAGGGCGGCCACCTGGCAGCTATTGTAACGCAGACATGGCGTGATGGATACTCTCCTAGGATGGTGAAGGTGGGAAGGAAGAGGAAGCTTAAATTTGAGAGGCATTTTCATAAAACATTAACAGGACTTGTGAAATGACAGATGCAGGTGGTAAAAGAAACAAAAGAAGTAGTCTAACACAACCCTAAAACCACACTCTGGGTGACTGGGAGAGTATCCATACCATTGACAAGTCAGGAGATCCACAGGGGGACCATACATCATGGATGCTTTTGAGGGAGAGGAGGAAGTAGAGAGAAGGCAAGGGAGATGTTTGCATAAATGAGTTTGCTGCTAGATGTGTCCATTTGATTTTCAGCAGTTACCCAAGTGGAAAGACGTGATAGTCAGTTGGAGGCCTGGACTTGGTTCAGGTGCAGATATAGCAGATGTGAAAGAGCGCTCTTGGTGGGAGCTCCTGTAAGGGAGATGGGAACACAGGGCTGAGGGGTGAGCCTGTGTAAACCCTATGGTAATGGTTACTTAGGGTCTTTTGGTAATTCGAAGTTTCTGTATCTGTGTATGCATGTGAGGTGATAGAGGGCTACAGGGGTTCTTATTTTAAAACTAGAGGCCTGATGCACAAAATTCATGCAAGAGTAGGCCTTCCTTCCCCTGGCTGCTGGCACCCGCTTCCCTCCGGCACCCGGGATCAGGGCTGGCTTCCCTCTGGCCCCTGGCTTCGTTAGGAAGAATGTCCAGAAGGACTTCGGGTCTAATTAGCATATTATCCTTTTATTATTATAGAAGATTATACTGGAGATTTTGACAGAGTCCTCTTGTTTCAGACAGAGACTAAAATAACAATAATCCCCAAAGCCCCAGTTTGCTAATCACAATATTCCAATGGGCTGGGGTGCATCTGAAAAATCATTACTGTTATTAATACCTTTATAATAATTCTTGCTTTTCACTCTTAACAACCCATAAGAGGAAAAATATAACTTCAAGAAAATCTTACCTTACAAGACATCTAGTAACAAACACTTCTGCTGTTTCATCTACTCTGAGTAGTAGATAAGCACCTGCTTCTATATATTATCCTCACAATTTCTCAAGAATACAGGAGTGACAGCTAAATAAAGGGTAGACTTTATTTTTGTTATTTTATTATTATTATTTTTAATCCTCACCTGAGGATATTTTCCCATTGATTTTTGGAGAGAGTAGAAGAGAGAGGGAAAGACAGAGAGAAACATCGATGCAAGAGAGACACCAATTGGTTGCCTCTTGCACAGACCCTGACCAGGGCCCGAGCCAGAGAGGAGCCTGCAACTTAGGTACATGCCTTGACTGGAATCAAACCCGGGACTTTTGGTCTGCTGGCTGATGCTCTATCCACTGAGACAAACTAGCTAGGGCTATTTTTGTTATTTTTACCCATGAAAATTCAAGTACATTATTTTTTAAGTGACTGACGAATGGCATAAATGGAAACACATTAAATGTGGGGAGGATATAATATACAAATACTCGTTTAATTCCAAGTCCTATTGCACCTGGCTATAGCTCTATCCAAAGGATTTTGGAGATGGAAACAAACTTACCCATAAAATACCAACTGCCCTTTTTTACTTGGGGTATGTCCACACTGGTTTCTTCCATCCTAACATAAGCTACATTCTCAGGATTGGAGCAGAAGTGTTGACTAAGTGTTGAGCAATTGAAAGCCATTGTTTATAGCATAATTTTACCTTGGGGACTGAAAACTTCTGTTTTTCATGTTTCTGAATAATCATCAGGTGATTAGCAAAGCTAAACACATTCCAGTGAGTTGATTTACTTGTCAGCTGGGCAGATATGGGCCATGCTGGTTGGGTAATGATGGATTTAGAACAGCAGGCACCTCCCCGCCAATTTAGTAAAAATGATAATTTCAGAAAGCTCCTGTTCTATCCACAGAAAGTATAAACATTGAATTCTGTGGTGGCAAGATTTCTCAAAAGTCTACTTCAGTTACTCAAAATATTTATGAATGTGTACAGCCTGCCTTAAACTTGTTTTGAAATATAATTCTTATAAGTTATTGTAAACATAAGTCTTTGGTTCAAGCACCATGAACTCTCAGATTAGTGTAAACCAAGCTGGAGCTGTTTAAAAAGAAGACTTTTCTGTTTGCAACAACAGGTATTTTTGTTTTTAATCACAAAACCCATTCCCGGTTCTTCAGGAAGAAGAGCAGTAACAGTTGTAAACTCTGGGACCAGGTGGCTAAACTATACATCCAGGGGATGATGGTCTTCCCCCTCTTGTTATCAAAAATATCTGCAAATGGACTTGTTAGAGGTCAAGTAAAAACCACAGAGAAGGTAACCCTCATCTCCCACAACTGGAAATACCCTGGTTCACATCTGTAACCACATACAAGTATTAGTCCAGAGGAGGCCCCAAGCGGCGTTCTCCATCTCAGTGAGAACATAGCTGCACTGCGCTCTAATATTAGCTCAGAGGACCCGCTTTCCTAAATAGAGGATGATTTAAGGCTCTATTTTTGTTGTTCAGCAAATGCTGTTAGAAGTAGCAGAAGGTTACCCTTTTCCCATCACCTTAATTCCAGAGATATTCACAGACCTGACATTAGGCTGTTGGCTACTCGTCATGAGACTTCTCTGTCACAGTGAATTCAGCTGATGAACTAGGAACACGCTTACAGGCAGATAATAGATGAAAGAGCCTCAAGATAAACGAGGTGCTTATAGAAAACCTGGCCGGAGTTGTTTAAAAGAGGATGGCAAAGGCCGTTAATTCTCATCAGGCAGTTTCAAAAGGCAGTGGGTCCTTGACTTCTTAGGTAGAGAGCACATTATCTTACCTTTTTTTGCAAGAGGGGGGCCCCAGATGTGTGTTGAAAGGGAGAGCATGCCTTTGGAAACTGACACTAAACACCATGTTCTCCAGACGGGAGGAAGGGAAATTCCCCCACCCCCCCCGCACCCCCTCCCGCCAAGTATGATAAAGGACTTTGTAGTCACTTTTGCAGGCTAACATTTTGACCAGGTCACATCGCACAAAATCCTCTTGTTTCTCCACACTCTGTTTCTCCGTCTTTCCCACCCAGAATGCTACAGTTATATCTATGGGAGATATTAACACGAACACTGACCACCTTTTCTTTTCAGGAGCTGATCATATCAAGTTTCAGACTGAACACTGTTCTTAGTGATCTCTTATTTCTATCTTAACCTTTTAGAAAGTAGATTTCAAAATGCAGTTCGAACACAAGTTGTCCACATTATTTTTTCCTACAGAAATAGAGCCAATATGCCTCCATTTACAAGTAAGTTGCATTTTGGATTGCACTGTATCTGTTAGTATAATTTATTAATAGCACTAAACATTTTAAAAACATTTTAAAAAATTTGAAAACTTGGAGACCAAGTGGCAAGAACAAGGAGTTGAGTGAAAGGGCAGTCATTCTGAAAATTGAATTAGGGCATTTCTCTTATCTTACAAATGTAAGTTTATCTAAAGTTTGCCACAGGAAAGACTTCATAGCTTTTTCTTTTCCATTTTGATGCATAATTATGTTTAAAGCTCAGAAAAATGTAGTCAGGATCACATTTGAAAGATAATAAAGGAAATAAATTAAAACATAACTGTCCAGGGGTGTGTGGGGGGATAATAAATGATAAATGGGGCCAAATATATGGTAATGGAAGATGATTTGACTTTGGTGGTGGGCACACAATGCAATATATAGATCATTTATCATAGAAATGTACACTTGAAACCTATATGATTTTATTAACCAGTGTCACCCCATCAAAATTAAAAAAATGAAAAAACACATAATTATCCAAGAAGAAGAGCAGAAATCCATATGTAGAGATTCTAGATAACTCAAAATGCCTTGCACAAGAGAGATTTTCTGTATATTCATCTGCTTCCTCCTATTTCATCATTATTTATTCCTTCATCCAGCAAATATTTACTGAGTGTTTTCTGCATGCAGATGTTGTGCTACATGCTGGAGTTACAAAGAAGGCTTGGACACTACTCTCTACGAGTGTCTGGAGAAACGGGGATAGGAGGTCTAAACACTCAGGGAATCTGAACAAGGTCTAGCCAGCCCAGCCGGGGGAGTCAGAGAGGGTGTCCTGGATGAGGCACACGTGCACTCCTGGAAACTTGGAGACCAAGTGCAAGGACAAGTTAGCTGTGGAGAAGAGTGAGAGGGCAGTCATTCAGGCAGAGGCTGCTAGGAGGTAGGGCAGGAAAGTGAAGGTGTGAGAAAAAGAGTCATCAGGGAAACGCAGCTCCAGTGTGAGGCAAGGGGTGGCATCAGAACGATAGACTAAGTCTCGGATGCCCTTTGGAGGTGCGTAATCAGACCATCAGACACCTGTGTGAAACCTTCAAGAAGCTTCCCACAGCACTCAAAGAGCAGAAATCTAAAAGGCCCTCCACAGTTGGCACTCTGCCACCTCTCTGATCTCTCCCTCCACTCCAGCTGCCTTCAGCTCTTGTCATTCATTCCTCAAACCCTCCAGAGTGTAAGCACTTAGCTCTTCCTTCTCATAGGAACAATCTACCACTGGTAGCCTGGCTCACTCTCTCACCTCCTTCGGGGCTTTGCTCCAATGCTCCCTTCTCAGCCAGGCTTTCTCTGAGCACCCTGTCCTCCACAGTTTCCCTCTGCCCTTTCTCTGCCTTAGTTTCCCCCAGTAGCACTTACTGCTATTAGCTTTCTAATACTTACCTATTGGCTGAGTGAATGTAAGCGCCATGAGGGCAGAGGTTTTAGACTGTTTTGTTCCTTGATGTAGCCCCAGTGCCTAGAACAATTTCTGGTATATAGTATGTATCAATAAATATTGATCAAATACATCCTAATATATAGGGTGTCCCCCAAAATATATACATACTTTTACAGCGGATAGCTCAATTTTGAAAATGAAATATATTTTAATAAACATGGCCTTGATAATTATTTAAAGTGTGTGTATATATATTTTCTGGGGACATCCTATATCTGTCCCTCATACAGAGTTGACTAATTGGCACATGCTACTTAAGAATTTAACTTTGAACATGAAGTAAGACAAAAAATTAATTGCAATACTATAAAATATATTTTGTACATTTTGTTCATTTCATATATAATACATAATTATATACATTATATAATTTATATGTACTTTCTCCTATATGGGAAAATATATGAATAAATATATATATATATATATATATATAATATATCTATACACACACACACACACACACACACACACACACACACACACATACACGCACAATCATGTATATTGTATCTTGTTGCCACTCAAGGAACTTTCCAAGATGCTTTTGACTATACTTAATTTATGTTTTACTAGTTACTTGTATAACCTAATTCCCATGTAAGATGTGATTTCCTATAATTCTGAAGGCAATGCAGAGGCCTCTGAAGAATTTTAAACAAAAGCTTGGAACAATTAGATTGATATGTTTGGAAGGATCACCCTGTATGCAGTGGAAGAATACTTTGGAAGGGGGTTATATTAGGCATAGCATTAGAATGTTGCCATATTCTCCAAAGAGATGATTATGACCTGCATAAGGTAGTGGCAATGGGGATGGAAAGAGAGAAGTAGATAGATCTGAGAGATCCGAGGAGATACGTTACAGAACTTAGTGATGGACCTGTGCACTTAAGCTGGCTATACTATAAAGGCTTACCTTAGTTATATATCTATGCCTGAAAAGGGGTCCTGAAACATAATTTAAAAAATTGTACTTATCTATAAATAGTTTATGGTTACATAAAGCAAATGTTGGCTAAAACTAAACAGGTTTGAATAGACAATGAAAGCAAGAAAACAGAGTAAAATTGAAATAATGTTGTGATTGTAATTAGAACACAAATGTTAATGAAAATAAAGATGCTTTAGTCATCTTAAGCCTGTAGTAAATCATCTATTTAAACTAAGGAAGGTTATGCTTCCAAAAATAATTGTGGTTTTATTGTTTGGGTGTTGGAATATATTTCCTAAAGGTAGGAAGTTCTAAAATGTGGTTAGGTTTATCCCAATTTATTTAAGTCAAAATGTAACTAAAAAGCTATGCATTAACCTAAACAAATAGCAAAAAGACTACTGTTGTAAAAAATGCTAATTAAATAATACAGAAAACATGAAATGCCAACAAGATATTTAATGATATTAATTTTTAATGTAGGTGCTCAAAGACCAGCAGACTTGATTAGATGAAAATAAGGACATAAATGGAGATTGGAGATTATGAAGTGAATTTCTGGGTTCTTTCAAATATTATACCACTGGAACCTCAGCTTACATAATTTAGAAGATTAGGAGTTTTAGTTATGCAATGTATGTCAATGAGTGGCATTGCTGCCAACAAAGTTAATGTATTTTTATTTTAAAAAAAATATATATATAATTTCAGAGAGGAAGGGAGAGGGAGAGAGAGATAGAAACACCTATGATGAGAGAGAATCATCGATTAGCTACCTCCTGCATGCCCACACTGGGGCTCAAACCTACAACCTGGGCATGTCCCCTGACCAGGAACCATGAATCGAACCATGGCAAACCGTGGCCTCCTGGTTCATAGGTTGATGCTCAACCACTAAGCCACCGTGGCCAGGCAAGTTAATGTCTTTTTAGACTATATTAATAAAGGTATTGTAACTAGTATAGGGAAAGTGCAATTCTACTTTACTTTGCTCTGGTCAAATTATATATAGAGTATTGTAATCAGTATTGGACACCACACTTTCAGAGGGACAGAGACAAACTAAAGTGTGTTCAAACTTGATAATTAAGATCAAGTTTGCTGAGTAACCAGAATACACTTAGCTTGGATGAAGTGGAACTGAAAGATATAAAGGCTATCCTGTGCAAGAGGGATTAAAGGGTTCTACAAATTCCCAAGTAAAATTAGAATGAATATAAACTATAGGGAGAAAAACAGGGTAAGAAAAGAGGGCAATACATATATGTATCATCCAGAGAGCAAAGGAAGCTGGTGGTGGAGAAACCATGTTGAATGGTATTAATTCTCATGCTAACCACTGGATGGAATCTTTAGTTCACAGTAATGTGGTTCTCTTCAGAGTAAGATTAATGGCCTCAGGTGGTGAGAGAGCTGCAGCTTAATAATATGGAATACTAATGAGCTACCTGCTTGCCACTGTAGTCAATCCATACATTTTCCCCATAGATTGGGTTGCACTTCAACTATTTCAGAAAGTTAGGTACTTGTCTCATTCTTCAATGTCTTCAGGAAACAAAATCTAAAGTTTTGGGCCCAGATGTTAGCATCAGACAACTTTCACAGTTGCAAAGTTTTCCATGTATTTAGCTTAATCATTTTTTTGGTTCCATTTAGGTATTTAGGAAATCTAATGGAATCATTCTTGAACACAATTTTCTTGTAGGTTGGTCCTCAGTGTGGGAGAAAAATTACTGATCATTTTCAATCAAATGCGATGATGAGGATGAAAGATATTTGTAAAGTATTAAGGGCTATAAAAGTACAACCTATCATTATTGTGGTTTAGATTATATGACTGTTATTATTAATTTGTTCTTCAGAATTTACTGTAATTCCTTAGTCCTTTTTCATCTTTCTGTTTAGTATATGTACCCCGCCCCTCCCACTCACACTTTAGAATGCATTACAAGTTCTCAGGCTGAATAATATTAATTTGAAACAAAAATGATCATGAAATACTACATTCCTCTCACCATCTAACTCTGGTCTTTGGGGCTATTTTACATAAGGTAAACCTAACAAATATAACTTGATTTCGTAGCAAGTTTTGACTATGTTCTTAGATATATAGTAGTAACATGTAGTATGGAAATATTCATACTCTTGAATTCTAAGATAATATGTAAATAAATACAAAGAACAAGAAATATTGTAAAACTCCGTAAGTGAAAAAGATACAGGCATTTGCTAAATCCCATTTTGTTTTTCATTAGGCTAACTATGTGTAGGGTGGGTGACATGATGAGAGATGGAGTTGGGAGAAGTTAAGGAGTGACTGAATTGAAAGATGAAGTTTACCAAAGGAGATTAATGGGGCATAAATGGGGGAGGGAATAACTTGCTAGAGATATGTGAGGGAATGCATGATATTTCTAGCCATTATTGCCTCTAAGAGCAGCTCTCCTTGTGTTCTCTATTTATTTCTTATTTTTAAAATTCACTTTATTTAGTTTCCATCAATCCAAGATATAAAGGAGGTTGTTTTCAATTTAATGGGATGGTTATGAGTCTTCAATTAAAAATTACAGTTGTACTCCTTTTCTATATAACTTTTAAGTAGTTTAATAACAGATCATTAAAAATACAGTATAAGAAAACACCTGACCTTCATTATTAAGTGCATACTGAACTTATTTTCTTGATCTTGATTCATTTGATGGATGGTTTACTCTCCTACCATGCAATAAAAGTTTATAACCACATCTTAGGAGAAGGGTGCCATCTTGATTCCCAAGCCCTGAAAGAATTTCTTATTCTCTGAACATTTTTAGCAACTGGACTGACTCAGCAATCTCTGCTCCCAGAAAGGATGAAAAATTAATCTAGTGACTTTATTAAGTAAAATAATACTTTGTTCTGGTTGATCTCAAGTGCTTTGGATTTGAACATGAGTTCTTGCAGTTCCAAGTTGGGCCTAACTTCTGTACCACAGGCTTCTTCAGATGTAGTTCTTGGAAGGGCCTTACCTCTTTCCAGAGATGGATTTTCTCACATGTTAGAAAGGTTCATGAAAAAAAAAAAAGGCTTGGGAAATTCCATCCATGCCAAATTCCTCTTCATTTGCTTCAATTTCCTGGGAAGAAGCAGTTTGAGACTAAACTTCAAGATGTTCTTTCCTAAAGGGATGCTTTTAATTGAGTAATTCTTGGCCTTTCATTCCACCAAGTCCTGTTAACTTGGAACTGCCTGCCTGCACCAGTTTTAAGCCAATTGAACATGCTATTCGACTGAGGATCCTGAAGGATGCCATGTTTGTTTACCAAGTCTTTAAACATGTGACAAGAACATTGAAGATTCAGGAACAAAAAGTTTTAAGGCAAGAAGAGTAGTTTACTTATAAAGGAAGGCTAGAATTCATAAGAACTGTCTCCCCAAAGGATCCATGGCTAACTAAGGCATAATACTCTCAAAATTTTTAAGGTTATAGTTTGTCTGAACATGGTAGAAAGAAAAAGAACATTTTCCTCACTTGATTGTCATATTGTATCCATTGCAAAAGCATCAGAGAAAAAGCTGTTTTTTGTAAAGGAGATAGGAACTTACCTAAAAGGGAAAGTTTCCTCTATTTGGAGGACTAGAGGTAGACATAGTATCTCTATTTTTGTTTTATTTACATCATGTGCAAAGTCCCCTTCCTTCCTTCCTTCCTTCCTTCCTTCCTTCCTTCCTTCCTTCCTTCCTTCCTTCCTTCCTTCCTTCCTTCCTTCCTTCCTTCCTTCCTTCCTTCCTTCCTTCCTTCCTTCCTTCCTTCCTTTCTTCCTCTGACTATGGGACATGATATTATGTTTCCCCCCTTCTTCCTTCCTTCCTTCCTTCCTTCCTTCCTTTCTCTTACTATGGGACATGATATTATGTACACACTTACTCAAAATGGCAGCAGATTTACTCTCTTAATGGAAAATTGAGCCTTTGCCTGGGAGAAAGCCAAGCCCAATGCCTTTGAATTACAGACTTAGAGTGATCCCGGAGAGGAAGATGTCTCCTTACCCAGTTCCCATAGCTCCTCCATTTACTTTAAGAACACTTACTGAGACACACTTATGACTGTGGTAACTGGCCATTTCTATTCATGGGCCCAAGTTTACTTTCCTCTTTCCTGTGATTCTTCAGATATTCAGCAGCATCTGTGCTGGCTAAGGTTATGTCCACACCCCAGAGAGCAGGCTGATTTTGTTCAACACTTGATTATATGCTATGTAGTTTTAAAATTAATTTATGAGAGAAACTTATTTCTTTAGCAGTATGGCTGTGTATCCCATACATAAGTAAATATTACTGTTAATCTCCAACTACATGAAAGTGATCAAATGAAGAGGTGAAGTGTCTATAGCTAGCGGGCATTGGATTTGTTATTGTTAATATTGCCACTGGTTAACCTGGAAAACCAATGGTTAGAAAAGGTCCTACAGCCAACCACTGAGAATTTGCCACTATTGTCTCAAACACAAAGGAGTTACTATGGTAGTTACACCACAGCCAGTGAATTGCTCCAGCAGGCTCTCTAATGCCTCTACTTTAAAAATGGTAAAGACTGTAAGTTCTGGCCTATGATGTAAAAAGCACTGCTGATATGACTAATGGTATGAATCTATTGCTCAGTAAGAAGGACTTTGAAAATATTTATTTTCTATCTAATCAGACAAATGATTAACTTTTGAATGGAAAGATTAAAAATATAGTTCCGTGACACCAGGGCAGAGAATCTGAATCAAAGTCATTATTCTGAAACTGCTATTGCATTATCTCAATCAAGTTTTTAAAAATTAAACTTCTGAGTTGTGAAATATTAAGCTCACCTCTTGAGTGTCCTTAGCCGTCGGCCCTAGTGTGGGAAACGCAATGAACCCTTTGGCAGCTTACCCAGCAGTATGTGTAGGAGTTGCTTTTAAGCATTCAATTGATCATTTGTTCCTATAAAATGTCTTTCACAGACACTGGCCTCTATAAAAATGCATTTAACATCAAGAGTCTGACTTTAATCTGGATTTTTGGTCTTAAATCGAACTGTTGTGAAAGAAGAAAAGGTGGGCGGAAAGAGAAAAAGAGAGTTAGGTTTGGTTATGGGTGTGTTATGTCTATGCTACTTACTTATAAAAGGAATAGATCTTTCACTTGTAATGAACTATCAACGAGCAATAGAAAAGATAATTAATGGATTTCACTGCTCATAAGATTCAGGCATCATTAATATGATTTAGGAGGGACTTACCAGAGTGAAGCTGCCAATATGGAGTGGTGGGTGGATTGAATGCTCAATTAATAATTTGCAGCTGGAAAATTTATGTATTTTAGTTGCCATAGAAACTGAGATCAAGGAATCTTGCAGCTTTCTTGATGACTGGAAGGGAGGGAAGCCCTCCCCCCCCCAAATAAAAGGATAATTAATGTTCACAAGTACAAGATTTCATGAAGAGAATCAGCCTTTGATTTTCTGATTCAAAGGTTCTATGGTGATTAGCAACAGTCATCAATGAAATCAGGCCGCATGTGTACCTCACCTGATTAGCTTACCTGTTAATGTACTCACTTAAGGTTTCTTAAGCATGTGCTGCGTGAGATACCACTGAGGACTGAAATTTCAGATATGACTAAGATATGTTTGCTGCTAATCTGTTTGCAAGTAATTCCTTGTGTAAAGTGTAGGATGAGGATTTGTAGGTTTTAGTTACAAAAGTAGTTTACCTGTTGCCTTCGTTAAATGGATTTTCTAAGTTAAGACAAAAAAATTGCAAAGGCTTCCCTTGGGGTTGGTTTACTTAAGTGGGTAATGATGTATTTTGCACATTTTCCTGAGAAGTCAGGAAACAGAAGCCTGCTCCCTTTGAAAATGCTGCGTTAGAACATCGTGGCATCTCGGAACGTGGCTATATTCACGTTTGTAAGGGTAGAATAGTTGCCGTTCAAGCATATGTTATTGCCCATAAAAAGAAATCTGTGCTATCACCTCCAAGCCAGCAGGTACCAAATACAGGATGGCCACTTTCCGATCAGTGTGCCCTGGGGAAGGTGAGAGGCCACAGAACCCGTTGGGAACAGTAGGACAAGGCAAGCTAGGAGGATACTAATGCCGGTATCATCAAGTATGAGAGCTGGTCTAATGCAACAGCTAATCAATTATGTGCCACTCAGTACGACCCGCACTGCTTCTTGGATGGCATCTAATTAAAGACATGAGCATTTATGCTGCAAGCATGTGCCAGCCAGATGTGAAGCTGTTCAACCATAGAATCAGAAAGAAGACAAGGCAGAGAGGCAAACTCTGGGCGCCTCCAGCACTGCCCAGAGGCCTTGCCCATGAACATGAATGCCTGGTTCAGGCAGCAGGTGGAGCCTTGTGATGAAGGAGGATCCGCCATGACTGAATGATGGTGCACAGAGGAACTGCCTGGTGAATGGCCTTTATCATGGTCACTGAGCCCTTGATGTATTGGAGTTCCAAGTAGTAGCTCTCTTCTTACTAACGCCAGCATTTCCTAAAGGTTTGGGGCTCGCTGGCCATTAGGTGAACATTCCTCAGAGTTTCATTTGTTTGTGAGCACTGGGTTTTCTACTTTTGACCCTGAGTCTCACCCTCCTCCCACTTTTCAAGTCTCCTTCCAGGTGCTAGGTTTTCTTCTAAGATTTTTCCCCCTCAGGTTCTCTTTGCCATGTCTTCTGGCTATCCAGACACCTAGCTGCCTCAAATCCTTTTATAAATGAGGCGGCACATAAATAAATAGGGCACCATGGGCTTCTATCACTCACATTCCTTCCAGTTTATCACCAACTTTTCATGCTTAAAACATGGCTTCCTTCTCTCTTGTTTCCCATTGACTTTTGGCTGAAAGACGTTGGCACATTTTATATCAGTTGACTAAATACCGCATAGGCAGGGAGTTCTTACACACCTACTTTTTCTTTATTTTTAAAAATTGCAATACAAAAGCATGTAAGGATATAAAGTAATTAAAATATAAAAATGAAAATTATTCCCTGTTATAACATCCCCCATATTCCTGGGAAGTATTCACAGTTGACTGTTGGGTGAGCATACTTTGGACCTCTTCATGGACCAACAAGTGGCACATATTTACATGCATGTGTAACTGAGTGGGTTTTCTAAATAAGCTCCCACATGCTATTAGTGGGCAAAAAATAAGCATTATTAATCCCCAAAATTTTTTAACTAATGTTTCTCAAAATTTTTGTTGTGATTCACAGTAAAAATACAACTTACATCACATTGTATGCATGCATGAAAACTGAAACAGTGTATTTATGAAACACATTTCCCCTTACTACATTTAATTTACTTAAATACTTTCTGTTTTGCTCTATTTTGTCCTATTCTTTCAAATTAAAAATTTTTTTTCAGTGACAATTCTCTGGATTGATGTTATGACCAGCCAATGGATTGTGACCTACAATTAGAAAAACGGATTTAAATGGTCACCTTAGAGCTTATTTTCCCCCCAACAATTCTTTGGTTTTATATTTCTAAATACCCACTGCTTTTATTTGAATAATGTCTGAGTGTATGGAGGTAGCTCCCAGGATTTCGGGTGGTGGAATGTAGGAGCCGCATAGCTCATTGCTGAACATTTTGAGCATAGAATTTTGTATACTTGTGTATTTCTATAGGTTGTGTATTGCTAACGGTGTAAATGCTGGACCAAAAAGTACATGGTTTAGAAACTCTGATTTGCATTGTCAGGTTGCTTTCATAGAAATCATCTTTATGTACATAAATGCATGTGGAGTCTAGAGAAGCCCAAGTAATAGCAATGGAGCATTAAGGCAACACTCACTGTCACATTTGGCTTAACAAATTCACAGCTATTTTGTAAGCATCTCTAATATAGACATCATTATGAAATACGTATTGAAGAAGATATAAAGAGGTGGCAATCTTCTCCTTTCATATTAACGTTACCATTCTTGGGCAAGTCTGGATGGACACCCATCATGTTATGTGTGTTCCACTGATGTGTCCATTTTTAGAACAGAATTTTATGATCTCACATCTCTCAAAATGACTTTAATGTGGCTTTTAAGTAAGTACTCATTTTCTTTTTTAATGGTAGTGTGAGGTAATATTTTTTAAGGGATAAATAACAGTGTGGAGAAATGTTTACTTTTGTTGCATGTCACATGTTTAGTGGCTAATTCATTTGTTTTTGATCCTTTGTATAGAACTGACAACTCAGGCAGGAGGCTCAGGACCCTGCAGCCACCACCAGGCATACCCCTTGGTCCCACAGCTCCAGGACCTGGAATCGGGCCTTGGGTTGTGCGTAGCAAAGCTCCCAGTTTACTTAGCAGGCATCCTTATTTTGGTTTCCAACTTTATAAAATACTAGGGGCCCAGTGCACAAATTTGTGCACCTTGAAAGGAACTGTGGGCCGCGAGGCTGTGTTGGGCACAGGGGTGTGTCTTGGCCCATCCTCCACGCCCCTGTCTGGACCCTCCCTGCTGTGGCTCCCCACTGTTCCCCTGTCTGCAGGCAGCCCCACTTCTGCTGCTGCCGCCACTCCCACGCACTGATGGTGCTGCTGACAGCGTGGAGCGATTGTGGCTGGCACCAGCAGCAGGTATGAGCAGCGGCTCTGGTGCCAGCAGCGGGTATGAGCAGAGTCATCACTGGCAGTGGGTGCGAGAGGTGGCTGTGGGCCCCAATTGCCCCTCAGAAGCAGGGGGAGGGGGAGAAGCCCCAAGGGGCGATCCGGGCTGGGCACTGGCAGTGGGTGCAAGCAGGGCCAGCACCAGCAGCAGGTGCAAGTGCCGGCCTAGACTGGGACATGTGGGAGCAAAGAATTTTCAGTAACCACCAGAGGCTCACCCGGATGACGGGCGCCCCTGCTCACCTGCTGCAGCAGACGCCCACCATGTTCAGCGCTCTGCTGCCTGCAGCTGACGCCCACCATGTTCCTTGTGTGCTCCCTAGTGGTCAGTGCACATCATAGCGACCAGTTGTTCAGTTGTTCCACCGTTTGGTCTATTTGCATATTAGGGTTTTATATATATACTAGAGGCCCA
>NW_005358033.1:204341-226446 GCF_000412655.1 Myotis brandtii | reverse complement strand
AAGCCTCATGTTCGCTTCCAGCTGCCTGGCTGCCGGCCGCCATCTTGGCTGACAGTTAATTTGCATAAGGATATGCTGATTAGCCAATGGGAAGGGTAGCGGTCGTACGCTAATTACCATGTTTCTCTTTTATTAGTGTAGAGGTTTTTGAAAAGTCAGGAAATTACACACACACACACACACACACACACACACACACCCCTACCTAATTTTTCTTGAAAAATTAAAATATGCAGCAACACTGGCTCACCTTCTGTGTGATAATACTTGATCAAAGCCGAGTCACAGCCACCTCCTTTAGATGGAGCTTGAACTCTCTCCTGTTTGCCATTGTGTGGACTCCCTGTTTTGTTTTGTTTTTTTAAATTAAATTTTTTTCTTTTTACCTCCAGCCCCTCTAGATTTGAATTTCAGATTCCTGGGGGTCACATGAATTTATTGGCAAGCTTTCACCCTTTCTAAATTTACTACATGCTAAATATTATAACAAAATGAATTGATTTTATTGCTGCTCTCCCATCCCTACATTATCTGGACATGCTCATTCATTATTCCACTGCCTGGTTCTCAATTCTGGATTCATGTTTGCATCACCTGACAGCTCTTTATTATGCTGAGACCCAACATTAGAGATTCTGGTGGAGTCCAGGCATACATTTTATAAAAATCTTCCCTAGCCCAGCCAGCATGGCTCAGTGGTTGTGTTGATCTATGAACCAGAAGGTGATGATTTGATTTCCAGTCAGGGCACATGCTTGGGTTTCGGGCTCGACCCCCTGTGTGGGGCATGCAGGAGGCAGCCGATTAATGATTCCCTCTCATTGTTGATGTTTTTCTCTCTCTCACTCTCTCCCTTCCCCTTCCCCTCTGAAATCAATAAAAATATATTTAAAAAATCCTCTTAGTGTTTGGAATGTGCAAGTTGAGTTGAGAACTTCTTGTCTGATTGGTACTTTGTATAGCTTTTATTTTACTGAGTAATTCAGCAAACAAAAACAATGAAACACTAGTGTGTAGGCAGATGAAAACAAAAGGGTGCAATTATCACCAGAAATAGCTGGATCAAAGCAGAGGCTGGTGAGCAGATAGACTCTAAGCAATAAGCCGAGACCCTACACCACACTGTCCTGTAGCAGCCTTGAACTCTGCATCAAGGTTTCCAGCTGCCCCAAGACCTTTGGTCGTCTTTGATTAATATTAGAATGAAGAGCCCCTGATGGCACTGAAGAATTTAGTTGCCTTTCTCTGAGCATGAACCTCTTTTTATATAATGTACAAATACATACATTTTAACACTTGGAAGAGAGTTTGCAGAAGTTTATACTGTAGTTTTCCTGTAAATTGCCAGCTCCCCAAATATTTTGTTATATTTAGGTTACATATTTTGCTTATGAATTTTTGGCTGTTTACCACTGTTGACAGCAAAGATTCTGTGAAATTCTGTGCTTGTGACCAGATGTTACTTTTCATGGTTGATATTTATTATAGATAAAAAGCTAACTTCAAAATATAGTTGACCCTTGAACAACATGGGTTTAAACTGAGCAGGTCCACTTATATGTTGACTTTTTTTCAATAAATACTGTAAATGAATTTTATCTTTCTTATGATATTCTATATTTTTATTGATTTCATAGAGGAAGAGAGAGAGAGAGAGAGAAAGAAAGAAAGAAACATCAATGAAGAGAGAGAATCATTGATCAGTTGCCTCCTGCACACCCCACAGTGGGGATTGAGCCCGTATCCCAGGCATATGCCCTGATCGGAATCGAACAGTGATCTCCTGGTTCATAGGTTGACGTTCAACCACAGAGCCATGCTGGCTGGGCCCTTATGATATTCTTAATAACATTTTCTTTTCTCTTGCTTACTTTATGGTAAGAGTACAGTATATAATATATATATAACATACAAAATGTAAGTTAACTGACTTTTTGTTATTGGTAAGGCTTCCAGCCAACAGTAGGCTATAGTAGGTAAGTTTTTGGGGAGTCAAAAGTTATATACAAATATTTTACTACACAGGGGGCATGGAGGGAAGGGGAGCATGAGGGATTGGCAACCCTAACCCTTGTGTTGTTCAGGGCCAACTTTAATTACTTTCAGGTTATTATAAGAAGCTATGTTAGATCAGCATATGCTAATAAATGTCCTACCATTACATCCTAATTCTTGAAATCACACATTAAATAAATTTTATGTTGTAATTCTAATCTCTAGAAAATATAATTGACCCATTCAAATATGCAATAAACTTCTATTAATTGAAAGCCATAATTCATTTTAATATCAGTAATATTTCCATAACAAACTGTGATTTTATTAAATAAAGCACTCTAAAGGAATTTTAATTCAAACTTTCTTTTTTAAATCGGTGTAAATGGCTCAGCAATCCCAGTTTCTGCATTTATTATTTTTTTATGTTAAAGAAATTTTATGCTTATGATACATTATGATATGATTCTATTATAGATTTTTACTTTGCC
This sequence comes from Myotis brandtii, assembly GCF_000412655.1. Taxonomy (NCBI): domain Eukaryota; kingdom Metazoa; phylum Chordata; class Mammalia; order Chiroptera; family Vespertilionidae; genus Myotis; species Myotis brandtii. Next base: position 223,960 of record NW_005358033.1, on the reverse strand, counting down.
TTTAAATTATACATTTATATTTTAATTCTGCCTTGGACAGTAATACCAGTATATATTGAAGAGTATTTGAAATTCATGCAATTTTAAGAATTTTATAATTCATATTTGCCACTTAGACCAGTCTGCCCCAATTACTTCAGTTTGTTGAGCTTTTGTTATTTTTATTAGCCAATCAATAAATCAATATTTGAAGAGGATTTTATGCAGATGCAAGTAACATAAACCTTCCTTCAAAGAGGATAATGTCAAAAAGCTGTACAAAAAAAAGATACTATAACAGTATGGTAAGCAGTGAATTAGTAAAAGTAAAATGTTCTTTTCCTGGATTTTGTGATGCTTGTGGCATGTCAGCTTTTCAAAGTTTGTCATTTCTTGTGATTTCTTTTTCATTCTAAATAAATATTCATACTCAACTTTGTATCTGTAATTTTGTATTTGTTTTCTAATGTGATCTCTGCCCCCTCCCTGCCTTCTTCTCACCTCCCTCCCCCAGTGTGTAAGCTTCAAGCCCCACTCAACCTAAATCCACTCCTATCCATGGCCACATATTTTATTCACTCCATGTTACTGAAGAGCCTGAGGCATACTATTCCTGGAGATCCTCACCAGGATGACACCAGGTTGAGTTCAACCAGCTAAAAAATAACCTCACAATATTATCCCCCATCTACCACATACCCTCATGGGTGCCATTTAATCCATGTGTACATTATGGGAGATTCGGTCAAATCCAGTATTTTTTGCTAATATCCTTATACTTTGTATAGTTATTTTAATGTATAAAGCTGGTGCTACTAAAGGAAATTAAAAATGAAATTATTGTAGAATGACTTGCATTCTTGTCATTCTATTACTGTAACAGAATTTTGCTAAGGATTGACATTTGAAGTATTTATCAGTATTTAGGATATATAATCTATTTATTTAAAAAAAGAAAAAAAGTACAGCAAATTGTAAATCTAAAAATACTACAGTATATAGGAAGATAACATAGCAATTTTATTTGTAACTTTTGGATACATCTTCATAATACCCTTTCTCTCCCATTTTTTGGCTGCTTATTCTTTGTCACTTCATATGGGAATAGTTTTATAATGTTTTTCTAGCAAGAGAATGTAAAGATAATTGTCTTGTCTCTAGCATGGCTAATTAAAATTTATTTTGGTAATGCAATGTAAATTTTTACAATTGTCAGAACTGGAAAAATTATGTTTCTTTCATAATGAGCTGTGAGATTTGGGAGAATTTTCCACGGATTAACTTTTGGCCCTCTATATTTCATATTTTATTTTTCCCACGTACTTCTATGTTGAGCACCAGGGGGCACATGTGACAGAGGGGAAGATGGTGTGGAAAGATCAAGAGCTGATTACAGTTAAAATGTCTTTCTTGTGCTAATTCAACAAAAACTTATGACCACATGGACACATTACTAGGGCCTCTCCCAGGGTTTTAGAAGGTATCTGTACAAGTGAGAGCTCCTGGAAGCTTAAGTTTCACTGCCTTTATTATAAAATTCCCAAATAACAACAGAATTAAAATTAGAAAACAATCTCAAAATTCTAGATCAAATCAGATTAAATTTAATTCAATAAAAGTAAAACCAAATAGTTAGGGTCAACATATAAATTTCCCAAGCATGAGTTAAAAGGCATGTGGTGATGGGTCAGAAATTTTAGTTGACCTCTGGTTTATTATGAATCAACAGTCTGATGCAAGCATAGAAATGGCTAGCAGAACAGGCCACATAGTAGAAGTAGTTTCCAGATCATGAGGTCTACTAATTCCTTGAAAACCTGCCTTGGTCAGAAAGCAGCTGCAATATTATATCCAATTCTGATGCCATTGTTTAGGAGGCGTAGTGACTGATTCAATAGTATCCAGAATAGGCCATTCCAATGGCTAAAGATAGTTTCAGTTCATGGCACCAAATGAGTGGTTTATTAAACCTGAGTTGTCATCCTATAAAAGAGAATTTTATACAAAAGTTGTTTTGAATTGCCAAAGTGGGCAAGGAAGAACACCAATTTGTATTTTATCACAATGTAAGAAATCGTTTTCTGATATTACAGTTGCTTGCAATGGACTTGGCCATCCCTTCTACATCTGAAGGAGCTGAAGTATATATAAAAAGTGTGACCAGATACCCGTATCAAAGAAGGGATTTGTGTAATGACAACACTTAAATAGCACTCACACTTTGCCAGGTACTGTTATAAACACTTGCAAAGGGTAAATGGCAGGAAGAGATGGCCCTTTGCCTTCTCTCTCTCTCTAATATTTGGAGGGTCTGAGGAAGTGATTTTTAAAAACATTTGCTTTGGCTGACACACTAAGACACTGATATTTTTCCCCTTAGAAATTCCATTTTCATGCCTATAAGTAAGCATTTCTGATTGAAATGACCCATCCCAGTACTTTAAAAATGTTACATTTTTAGGGAGGGGAGAGTCAGAGTTCCTGGAACTTTTCACATCATCAATCTTAGTTTAAGATTTCCATATAATGTGTAAGAGTAAGTGTGACTCTGAAACCAGACATCCTGCTTCTTAACTCCACCACTTAAGCTGTATGTCTGTGCCTCAGTTTCCTCATCTATAAAATGGGGATAATAATAGGACCGCTACAAACAGACTGATGGTTGCCAGAGAGGAGAAGGGTTGGAGGGTTGAGTGAAAAAGGTGAAGGGATTGAGATGTTCAGAATGGTAGTTACAAAACAGTCATGAGGACATAAAGTACAGCATAGGGAATATAGACTGTGATATTGTAATATGTCTGATGCCAGTTGGGAACTGGAAATATCAGGGTAATCACATTGTAAAGTATATGATTGTCTAACCACTATGCTATACACTTAAACTAATACAAAATAATATCAAGTTTAAACTGTTATTGAAAGAAATTAAAAAGGTTAAAAAAAATAGGACCACTTCATAGGACTGTTTTGAGGATGAAATGACGTATTCCATGTAAAACACTTAGAATGGTGTTGGGCACATAGTAAGCATTTCATAATTTGCTTTAAGTTCTAAAATTCTTGCTTCCAATAATGTTATTTGTTTTTATTTTTTCATTAATTAATTAATTCATTCATTCCACACACATTTGTATTGAGTGCCTAACTTGGATCAGAACTGTGCTAGAAGTTGAGAATCTAGTTGTGGACACGACGACATGGTGTCTGACTTCATGAGTTTATAACCTAATGAATTTTTATGTAGCCAATGTCAAAACCAAGGAAAGACATTCATCATAACTCAGCAACTTACCGATAATGCTCATTAAGTATAATGAATAGTACTCCAAAACATGAGTTCTGCTAAATGCTTCAACATCTGTGGTCCTTAATTTTACTAATATTGTGTGCGAGCGCACGCGCATGCATGTGTGTGTGTGTTTTGCTTCTTTAAGAAAGTTTTCAGTCATGAGGCTGATTAACAGGCAGCAGAAATCAAGCATGACTACCCAATCTCTCTGTGACCATCCAATCTCTCTGGTTATTTTATTTTATTTTTTAAAATATATTTTATTGATTTTTTACAGAGAGGAAGGGAGAGGGATAGAGAGTTAGAAGCATTGATGAGAGAAACATCAGCTGCCTCCTGCACACCCCGCACCGGGGATATGCCCGCAACCAAGGTACATGCCCTTGACCAGAATCGAACCTGGGACCCTTCAGTCCACAGGCCAACGCTCTATCCCCTGAGCCAAACCAGTTAGGGCTCTCTGGTTATTTTTGTTGTTATTTTACTGGTAGGTGAAAATTGGCTGGGAAAGTATAAATTGGGAAGACTGGGCTCTGGAACTTTCTCCTTACTGGTGAACTTCAATCAGAGAATACTGTTAGTTATAAGCAATCAACTGAACTGCTGTGATCTATCAACAGTGAAAGGTATCTATATATATAAAAGCCTAAGCGACCATCCTACCATTTGACTGGTAGCTATGACGTGCAATGACCACCAGGGGGCAGACGCTCAATGCAGGAGCGGCCGAGCTGTGGTGAGTTGGCAGCTGCCGTTCAGGTGACACACCTGGAAACAGAAAGGAGGCAGCCCGATTCTGGGGTGCATCACCCAAGAACCGCCCTCTCGCAATCAGGGACCCCTTGGGGGATGTTGGAGAGCCAGTTTCGGCCCAATCCCCGCAGGCCAGACCGAGAGACCCCACCAGTGCACGAATCCGTGCACCAGGCCTCTAGTGTGAGTAATAATGAGAACATTGGGGTTCATAGCTTATTGGTTAACCGAAGTCTTTAGCAAGCTCTCCAAGGGCCATCTACTTTTTAGTAGAGACTGAATCTTTTTCCAGACTTTAAAACATGATGGAGTCTTTATTATTGGCAAATTAAGGGATTTTGAGGTCTTCTCAAAAAAAAAAGTTACATGCTGTTAATTGAACTGTCCTCTGTTAACACTTTAAGTAGAATAAATAGACTTATGTTCCTGGGATTTGAGCTTGAAATTTCTTGGACTTGGGTAAATGTTAAAACAGCTACTCAGATCTTAGAGCCATTTCTTTTGTATTCCCAATTCAAATTGGAAGCTCAGCTCCTAACGTGCCTTGGCAAGTCTCTCTTGTCTGCAATTAACACGTTCCGTTTAACACCAGTTCATCAAATGTCATATCTGCTATTAACTTTGTTTTGCTACATACCATGACCATATGTGCTTAACAGTAAATTTGAATTAAAGTGTTATTTCGGAAAGAGTTTTTCCTTTTCTTTCCCCATTTCTTGAGCGAAACCATGATTTTGTGGCAAAACTACTATGACAAACTAGTGATTTTCATTAAACATTTTAGTGACAAACATTCTTTCTTAATTTTAAGTATAGAGTGAGGGGGTCCAAGAACTTGTGTACCAATTTCAAAATGTCAGCTACACCCTTGTTTTTATCTGTTGCTCAAGCCAGTTGGATTCTTTAAGATCTTGAAAGAGACACATTTTTTCTTTTGATTAGTAACAGTGCATCAGACTTAAGTACAGTCAATCAACCAAGCACATCCAATCCAGACCCCAACTCCAGAGCACTAATGTACATATGAAGGGGTTTTTAATTTAAAAAAAAATTATTGTGGTAAAGTATATACATAACATAAGTTTAAGCAGTTTAACCATCTTTAAGTATGTAGTTTAGTGGCATTAAGTACCTTCACATTGTTGTGCAACCCATCACCATCCATCTCCAGAACTTTTTCATCTTCTCAAACTGAAACTCTGTGCCTTTTATTAAGCAGTAACTCCCCATTGCCCCCCCACCCCGCCCCGCCTAATCCTGGCAGCCACCATTCTACTTTCTCTATGACTTTGTAAGTGGAATAATATATTTGCCTTTTGTGTCTGGCTTATGTTACTTAGAATGTCTTCAGGGTTCATCCATGTTCTAGCATGTATCAGAATTCCCTTCCTTTTTAAGGCTGAATAATATTCCATTGTAAGTATATCTGTTCACTTGTTGATGGACACGTGGGTGGCTTCAGTTTGGGGCTATCACAAATAGTGCTGCTCTGAACATGGGTGTATAAACATCTGCTTGGATTCCTGCTTTCAATTCTTTTTGGGTATACACCAGGAGTGAAATGGTTGGATTATATGGTAACCCTATTTTTAAAATTTTGAGGAAACATACTGTTTTCCATAGCGGCTATACTTTTTCTTTTTACATGCTCACCAAAAGTGCACAAGAGTTCCAATTTTTCCTCTTCTTTTCCAGGACTTGTATTTCTTATTAATAGCCATTCCAATGGGTATATATGAAGGCTTAAAAATATCAGTATCCTACTGTAGCTTTTATAGGCAGACACAAAAGACATAAAATTAAATATTTTACTGGATATATGCAAATCCATAAAAATTTCTAGCTATATGTTCCTGTTTTGAAATTAACTTCAAGTATAGCATATAATAAATAACACATTTTAAGTATAATAGGATAGTAGACACCTTTACTAAAAGTGTCTAACCAGTGGTGGAAAGAAAAAGTAAAGGTGGACAGTGGAGGACCTCCAAATGGAACTGGAAAACTTCCCAACTGGTATTTCCAAGGTACCAACTAATGGTTGGGGTGTGTGAGTGCTTTTCAAAACACATAAAATATGTTATGATGATGAAACTTTGTAACTTATATTAAATAAAAAGGGAATATGCTTAATAACACACTTTTTTTTTGAATTCAGAATATATACAGCAATGTTTGTGTGTTGTTTTTTTATGAGCTATAGTTAAAACCCCATAGCTTTGGTTTTACAAATACACTCAGTATATGACAACACATTCCTCTGTTTATACTCTTTTTTTCCCTCAGGCTTTTCATCGTTTTCAAGGTTCATTACCCTGACCCGAACTCCCAGTTTTGCCCTGGTAGAAAGTGGATTACTTCATTAGCAACCCAGAAGTGCCAGGTGAAAATCTATCTAACATTTACCTCTCTGGAACAAATATGCCCAGGTTACTGGGAATATACACATGTGGTATCGTTTTTCCATTATTTGGAACATACAGAACTAAATTAATAACAGTTCTTACAAGACCCTGGGGGTTTGTGTGAAAGAATTTTGATCTCCTTAGGAAGGGCTCACCAGTACTCTCAGGAGAGATGCACTTGACTTTTGACCTCTTTTCAAAGGCACCTGTGTGAGCTTTTAAAATCCACTACCACCAATTATCCACTTTCAACCTGAAGTGTTTAAACCTAGGGCCACATTAACTGAGCTTAGCACATAGCCATGTCATTGTAGACTTCCTGATGTGAGGCGATGTCTTGACATAGTTAAAAGGGAGTTTAGGGATGGGGCATGAGATTAATCAGGTCCTCCTACTGACAGCTTCAAACAAAGAAGCCTTTTAGCCACCTGGTTTGTGTCTCTCACACCTGCATTCAGATTGCTGGGACAAAGCTTTGTACCATTGCCTTGATCCCATTCTTTTCAGGTACTTGTTTGTAGCTGCTTCTTCGCTTAATGGCTCTTTGGAAAAGACAGCATAGAAGATGCAAATAAACAGCTTCCTCTCTCAGGAAAAGCAGTACTGGTAGAATTGTAGCCATTTAGAAAATCAGTTCCTAATGGACTTATGAAATCCTGTGTGTACTTCTTGAAGACTTTTGGACAGGAGATATATTGGAGTTATACACATAATTCTTTCTTCTATCATTTTCTTGCAAAAATAAACCAGGGTGAATGTAGATTTCTCTTTCCTTGCTTCACATCATTGTTGGTTGGCTTCTTTGTCGGTAAATCTGGCTTTGATTTTTATCTCTGAACTTATTAAATTTAATATTATTATTTTTTTTTACTTATGATGCCGAAGACTTGAGCATTGGAGGACTAAGTTATCCCGGCATGCCAGGAGAGTAACCCTGTGAAAGTGAGATTCCAGTGGTCCTGCACAGCCCTTTAGCCTAGGCTCCGCATGCTGCAGAGTTTCAACAACAGCCAGTGACTGCATTGTTCACCGTAACCAAGTAATGCAGAAATATTAGAAGCCTAGTTGAGTTCATATTCTATGCCTGGTTTAAATCACTGATGTTGTAAGATCTGGCCATGGACTAAAAAAAATTCCAAATGTTTTCTGGTTCTAGTTTTTGATATTTTTTTTCATATGAAAAGTAAAACCATACAGAATCTCTTGATTGCACAATGAAGCACAGTTCCAGGGCCATGCTAATAATTTATCCCAGTTTAGCCTAACAGAGTTATGCAATGGCTATTTCAAGTACACTCATCCAACCCATTTGATCTTAAGGTTCAAGAGTCATTTTGCTGAATAAAGAGTGGAGTCTACTCTCCAGTATGTGTTTGGCAGGTGAGGCAACCTGTTACTCTCCTACAGAGAACTGGATTTCTTCAGATTTCTGCTTTCGATTGTTTAACTGCTTGTATTTCCCGACTAGTTGCCTGGTGCTCCATCACTGGTGACCATCCATCATAACAATGAGAACAGCAGCAGAAACAACAACAAAGAATATGTGTCAGTGTGTGCCCGGTGCCAGGTACTACGCTATGAATTTTATGTACTTTAGCTCACATACTTCTCTAAGTTACCTTCTATGAGAGAGATACCAGACCCAGCTTGATGATGAGGAAACCGAGGCTTAGAGAAGAAAGTAACTTGCCCAAAGTCATGCACCTCTTAAGTGGGAGAGCCAGAATTTGAACCCTGGCACTCTAATTCTAGAATCCGTGCTCTTAATTAGAGTCCTAGAAGAGAAAAAAGCCCCACATCGGAGCTAATTTTTGAAAACTAGAACTATTTACATTTTACATTTAGGAAATTAGCAGAACAAGAAGAAACTGCTAGTGATGTGTGTGGAAGAGTTTGAAGCATCATTGCTTTCTGTCTTTTATTTTTTTAATTAGTAAGATTATATAGAGTGAGGAAAAAGGGATGTGATATTCCCTCCCACCCCACATACTAGTATACCCTTATGATGTGTGTGGAAGAGTTTGAAGCATCATTGCTTTCTCTTTTATTTTTTTAATTAGAAAGATTATATAGAGTGAGGAAAAGGGATGTGATATTCCCTCCCACCCCACATAACTAGTATACCCTTGATGATAATGGAGAGTTCCTTTCTAATACAGTATACTGGAATTAACGTATTTTTTTTTTGCTTTAAAAAAATCTTCATTGTTGAAAGTATTACATATGTCCCCCTTTTCCCTCCATTGACCCCTTCTATTCATTTCCTTTCCATTGATTGTAGAAACAGGTGTTTTTGTAACCTTTCATGGAGCATAGGTGATGTTATTTAAAAAGTTACCAGAGTGATGTTTGCATATTGGTGATAACTGTAAGATATTTTTAAGTTGGTGATCTATCTTTTCTTGTAGATAATGTCTCCCATATCAGTATTTGTGAGGAGTGTCAGCACTGTGTGTTGGAAGGCTGTTGAGAAATAGCTTTGGTGCATGTGTGTGAACATCAATCTGTTTTAAATCTTCAGGCCGGGGCTTGACTCTTTCTACTTCTGTTTCACAAAGAAACTGGTGGGGGGGGGGGAAACCCACGTAGTAACAAACAGGTGCACCATATCTGTGGCTTCACAACCTTCTGAGTCATTTAGCAGATTTGCCTTGTGACACACTGTTCCTGGTGGAGTTTTTGTGCAGACACACATGAATATCAAAGGGACACTACAGAGATTCCCAAGAGGGGACACACACCAATGTCACCAAAATGCTGCTTCAGGAAGCCAAAGGCGCAAGGAGACCATAGCCATTTCAGAATCGCTACAGATAGAAATGGCTACCCAATTTACCCTCCCACCTCCTCCTGTGCCTGCCACGCTCACCTCTATCAGCAAATTACTACACCACCAAGAAAGGATTTTAGAAATCAGAGCTGGAAAGACCTCTGGGTCAAGTCCTTCATTCCTTTGTCAATCCTGGGTCAGCTTTACCCCCTGAGCCCTCTCTAGTTTTTCCTCAACTTGAAATGTCTCAAGCCTAAATTTTCTTTTCTCCCCATTATCCCATTAATTCTAGTTATAACTTCTTTTGTCATGCCAACTAATTCCCCTCTGTCCTTTGCACACAATTATATCATCTTTAGTCCTTCCTTAGATTTCATTCCTTTATTTTCCCCCCCTCGTAAGTCAACCCCTCTGGCCATTCAGTCATTCTTTCTGACGTGCTCTGAACTCTACACACTGTGCATCTTTCTCACTGGGAGGTCCCCCAAACTTGAATGGGTCCTCCTGAGTGTGGTCTCACCCTGAACTAGATAATATGGGCTACTTTTGTCTGAGCCTTCAAAAAGTGCTATATGAGTTTACTTTGTCGATGAGATTGCCTTTATACAGAGAATTTTTACTTAATTATTTATAAACTTTCATCTGTGCTGAGGGCATACTGCTCTAAATCAGACTGTCTAGTAGAAACAAAATATGAGTCAAGGTAATTTTAAATGTTCTATTAGTCACACTTAAAATAGTAAAAAGATCATGTTAAATTAATTTTAATAATATTTAACTCAATATATCAAAATAATCGTTTTGGTGTGTAATCATTATTAACAATCATTAATGGGAGATTTAAATTTTTTTTTTTGCTACATTTTGGAAATCCTGTGTATGTTTTATAGCACAACTCAATTCAGATACTACATATTCATCAGAAATTCAGTACCGGATCTGTATATACATTTCATAAGTTTTACTGTTGAAGAAGTAGATTTATATACCAAGTTGTTTTGAACATACTTAAAATAACCAAATAACCAAAATTCTCAATTTTTAAAATTAAATTTTAATACAAAGGAAATCACATTAAAATTCAGCTCCTCAGTTGTACTAGCCACATTTCAAGTGCTCACATGTGGCTAATGGCTACCATTTCGGACAGTGCAGCTCTAAATCTGTAATAATTCTAAGTGCTTCCATCTCACATGTTGTTCAGCTGCCATTTCCCCAGGGTGAATGTTGTCTTTTAGGTCCTGGATCACATGAACTTTTGAGGGGGAAGAGTAGTATTTTTGTTTCTCCATTTGAGTTTTGATAAGGCATTCACTTTGTTGAATATTTTTATAATTAAATTTTTACAGGTTAGGATGCAATGGTATGATTTTTAAATGCATACACTATCAGCACTACAAAATTCATACATCACCGGTGTGGCTCAGTTGGTTGAACGCTGTCCCATGCATCAAGAGGTTGCCAGTTCCAGGGCACATGCCCTGGTTGTGGGCTCCATCTCCAATAGGGGGCGTGCAAGAGGCAGCTGATTGGATGTTTCTCTCCCTCCATCTCACTTCCTCTCTGTCTCTAAAAAATCAGTAAAAACATATTTATAAAAAATAAAAGCTCTTAGAAATCAGAAATGAAAAGCCCTATAGGACATGTGGGCTTAAAGATAGTTGCTAGGTCATGGCTTTATACTGAAATACAAATGTTTTTTCTTTACTCTGTCATAGAAACGCTGCTGAAGGAGAATATATTAGATTATCTCACAGGCTTTACCAATATCTGTAATGTGGGCCAATGATGCTGAATCTCATTGTTTTGTTAGTCTTTGCATTGCACACTTAGTAATTTAATTCAGATTGTGTTATAGGACTTCTAATCATGATGGGTAGGCCTCAAGCATTCCAAGCAATTTATTTCAAACAAATTCTTTAGAAAAGAAATAATTTAATATGATGCGGATTCCTAGCTAATACAAAGGTACACTCTGAAATTTGTATTATAAAGAGAAGAGGCTGTCTCCAAAAGTGGGGCTGGGCACAATTTTGAGGGGCTTAATAAATTTGGGTTGATTAATGCTATTAACAAAATAGCTGATTAATGCTATCTATCATTCAAAAAGACTCTGTGCCCCAGTCCTTCCCAGAACCCGAGTCCAGCTTTTTCAAAGAACATTTACTCCATTCAAGTGAGGGAAATTTTTAGCTTATCTATTTTCTTAAGTACTATTTCTCAACTCCTCTGATTTTTTTTCTCTCTGCTCCTGCATGCAAATCTCCTTCCTTCCTATTACACAAGTGCACACATTGCAAACACTTTTCCTGAAATGATATTTTACTATTCTTGCAATTCTATGGCTCCTATAGTCTCCACCTGCTTCACATTTTAGATTTTAAACTTGCATTAAAATTATTTCACAAGGTTGTCTTGATTAAAGCTCAATATAATAACACTAGAGGCCCGGTACATGAAATTCATGCATGGTGGTGGGGGGGTCCCTCAGCCCGGCCTGCACCCTCTCCAATCCGGGATACCCCGAGGGATGTCCAACTGCTGCTTTAGGGATGTCCACAGGCAGTCGGACATCCCTCTCCCAATCTGGGACTGTTGGCTCCTAACCGCTCGCCTGCCTGCCTGATCACCCCTAACTGCCTCTGCCTGCCTGCCTTATAGCCCCTAATCACCTCTGCCTGCCGGCCTGATTGCCCCTAACTGCTCCCCTGCCAGCCTGATCACCCCTAACTGCTCCTCTGCCTGCCTGATCGCCCCTAACCGCCTCTGTCTGCCAGCCTGATCACCCCTAACTGCCTCCACCTGCTGGCCTGGTTGCCCCCAACTGCACTCCCCTGCCAGCCTGGTCGCCCCCAACTGCTCTCCCCTGCTGGCCTGGTTACCCCTAACTGCCTCTGCCTCAGCCCCAGCCACCGTGGCTTTGTCTGGAAGGACGTCTGGATGGATGTCTGGTCTAATTAGAATATCTATACTTTTATTAGTATAGATAAAAAGAAAATAAGGGAAGAAGGTGGTTGGAGGTCACACAGATAATTTTGTTCATAAGTCTATAAATACATTTGGAGTGGTGTGCACTATCATAAAGTACTTTGTAACATTTAAAGTAGAAGTTGGACAGGAAGACATTTATTTCACAAGGACAGCTCAATCCATATCTCTGTGAGTCTTTAAATTTGGAACACTTTGGACTTCTTCAACAAGAACCGATTTCACTGAACATCTTTCACCTCCGTCCAAACTGCCCTGACTCAGTTTCTCCCCTCTAGCTTCTTGTTGTGTTCTTGAAATGATCAGTTTCAGCTAATAACAATGCTATTTTATATCTATTTGCTATTTTACAGTTATGAAATTACCTTAAAGATATTATCTCATTTCAAATCCACAGCAACTTGTAAGGAAGGGCAGATGTGCATATTTCCATTTGTCAGGTAAGAAATGGAAGCCTAGCAGTGAATTCACCTGCCTAAAGACACCAGTTTAGCCACATTCCCTGATCCTTTGATAACAAGGCCATTCACCTCTCCATCCACCAATTCACTCATACTCTTTCTTCAAAGGTTCTGTGATGACTGTTTCCCAGCCACACACTCTTTTCTCTGCACTGTACTGCTAGTAAAGAGATACCATTCCCATCCTATACAGCATCCTTATAGTACAACCCCCACAATAAAGGCTAAGGGATGAGCCCAGGAAGTCTCTATTTTACCAGGATATCAATTGCAGTGACCCACTAGAAGTTCTTTTTGGTAGATATGGATAAATTTAATTCTATAGGAAATTAGTTTATACCAATCATTCTCAAGATGTCAATAAAAATGTGGCTTGTCTTAATCACTGCTGTAAACTAGTAAATTTTCTCTCTGTGCTTTTAGTTCAATATGAATGTCTGGGTACATATGTATTATATTTGCTAGTAGATTAAAAGCACTGGCTTCTATTTACTCTATAGTTCTACCCATAAGCAACTCAGATTTGTGTAGATCATTGCTTAATAGGTCACCCCTCTATATTTACAACCATTTTAGTGCAGCGAATCACATGATTTAAGTTAAATTTCTGTTACTCTGACTTCTGTGTAAAATATGGAACAAAATTCTTTTAAAAATATATATATTTTATTGATTTTTTACAGAGAGGAAGGGAGAGGGAGAGAGAGTTAGAAACATTGATGCGAGAGAAACATCAATTAGCTGCCTCCTGCACACCTCCTACTGGGAATGTGCCCACAACCAAGGTACAGGCCCTTGACCAGAATTAAACCTGGAACCTTTCAGTCCGCAGGCCGACACTCTATCCACTGAGCTAAACAGGTTAGGCTGGAACAAAATTCTTAATAATTTTGAGAATAAATCCTGCCACTGTCATCACCCAAGAGGCAAGGGCCACTCAGCATCTGTCCTTAGTTGATATGTGAGGCAGGGGGCACTGGGCAAAGGCTTCTGAATGAAACAGGATCATATATGTGACAGTGATTTGCACACTATAAAGAGCTGGCCAGACAGACACATTTGAGCATCTTTGTTAAGGGAGATGGCCCTTGTAAGGGAAAGTGGACAGGGAGTCATATTATCTGAAATTGATAGATTCATCTAACTTCTTTAAGCCTTAGTTTCCATCTGTTCTACTTTTTCCCCCCATATTAATGTGTGATAGAAAGTTCCCATGGTTCAGCAAGTCACTTGGAAGCTGCAGTTTTTATTTTTATTTTTTTAATGGTTTTATTCTCTGGATATTTACATTTTTTGATTGTTAGGTGATCTCTTCTCTCTACCCACCAATCTCTGATCTTAGTTCCTCTCATTTGTAATGTATCATTTGTATATATTTACAGCTTGAAATTAGACCATATTCAATTATTACTTACGTACCACTTATAAAGTTTTCCCAATAAGTCAGCTACAAGGGATCTATGGGAATTATTTATTTGCTACTATGCAGCTGCTTGGTTTACTGAGTCTACTGCTCAGAGTTCATGTCACATTAAGATTGCTCCCCAAACCTGTATTACGCACAATTAATTCAAGGGTGACAATTTGATATCTCTTCCATTCTTTAACTTAAAAAGGAAATATTTCAAAAGGCTTTTGTAAAATTATTATATACTATGACCAAGTGAAATTTATTTCAGAAGTACAGGCTGGTTTAATTTCCAACAAATTAATCAATGTAATGTAACAATAAAGAACAAAATTGACATGCTTATATTAATAATAACAGAACAGCACTTGACAGAATCCTACAACCTTATATAATAAAAACACATAGCAAACTAAAAACAGAAGGAAATTTCCTTAAGTTGACAAAGAGTATCTGTGAAAAGCCTACAGGTAATATGCTGAATGGTAAAATACTGTCTGCTCTTGCCAATTCTATTCACAAGTACTGGAAGACCTAGTGAGGCCATAGTAATCAAGGCAGTGTTGTACTCATATAGTATAGACATATAAATCAATAGAATGAAATTGAGAAACCAGAATTAAACCTTTACATGTATGATTTTTGACAAGGGTGCCAAGACTTCAATGAGAGAAAAAAATTTTTTTCAACAAATGGTGCTGGTACAACTGGATATTCACATGCCGAAGAATCAAGTTAGAGTATTTCCTCATACTGTTCCACAAAATTTTACTAAATTAACTCAAAAGAGATCATAGGCCTAAATACAAGAGCTAAACTATAAACTATTAGATGAAAACATAGGAAAAAAATATGCATGACCTTGGGTTCGGTAAAGCCTTCTCAGATCTGAGACTAAAAAGAACAAGTGACAAAGAAAACGATGAATTGTACTTCATCAAAACTAAAAACTGCCATGCTTCAGATGATACCATAAAGAAAGTAAACAGACAACACACATCTTGTGAGAAAATATTTGCAAACCATATATTGATAAAGAGCTAGATCCAGAATATATGAACTCTTACAACTCAGTCATAAAAAGATCACTCAATTTAAAAATGGGCAAAATGTTTGAAAGATATTTCTTCAAAATGGCAAGTAAACATATGAAAAGATGCTCAAAATCATTAGCCATAAAGGGAAATGCAAGTCAAAAACACAGTGAGATACCACTTTATTCCCACTAGGACGATTACAATGAAAACATAGATAACAGTAAGTATTGGCAAGGATGTAGAGAAATTGGATCACCCATAAATTGCTAGTGGGGATAGGAAATGGTGTGGCTACTTTGAGCGTTACTCAAAAGATGAATCATAAAGTTAGTATGTTACCCAACAATTCCACTCCTAGATATACACCCCAGAGAAATAAAAACGTATGTCTACATAAAAACTTATATATAAATGTTCATAGTAGCATTATTAATAGTCAAAAGTGAAAAGAACCCAAATGTCCATCAACTGATGAATGAATGAATAAAACGATATAGAAGAGCATTAGGCATGATTTATGAAACTAGTCATTTTATCAGAAAAGGTGAACTTTTGGGTAATAGAGGCCATAAAACAATTAAAAAGAGATTCCAAATTGCTCTAATAGCCAGGGAAGAGGACCATCTTAGAGGAAATACGTGGAATGGAGGATAAGGTGCTTACATGGCTGAAGGCGATGAGGGAGAGAAATCTAAAATGGATATGAATGGCCCTGGCTGGTGTGGTTAAGTAGGTTGGGCATCATCTCATGCATAGAAAGGTTGCCAGTTCGATTCCCAGTCAGGGCACATGCCTGGGTTGTGGGCTTGATGTGTGGTAGGGGGGCATGTAGGAGGCAGCAAATTGATGTTATGCTCTCACATTGATGTTTCTCTCTTCTCTCTTCCTCTTTATCCAAAAAAATAAATACACTATTCTTTTAAAAAATGGATATGAATACTTGCAATATCAGCTCCCTAAGACTCTTGAAGTTGAGTTGCCGGGAAGAAGAGAAATGAATCCTTTGCTTTGGACAAAGTGCACTAAGCCTGAGAGAAAAAAACATATGAAGAGAGTATGAGAATGTTTTCTGCTTATACATTGTTACATTCTTTTATGGCCACCCTGTTTTTCAGCTTGCTTCTAGACTGGTGTTGCCTTCTCTGTGGCCTTTTCACAAAAATATGGACCACTTTGGAAGGGGGTGCTCTAAGAAGATCCTGGGGAATCTTTTTGAGACAATGCTCATAAATAACTTGAGAAAACTGTGTTTCATCAGCAACACTTTGAGCACCCGGGTACAAACTATGGATAGATGTTGTGCAAATGTTTGGCAGAAGGACGGACTTTCCTTACTTTTAGGCGTATCTGTGGCTTTTTGATACTGTAAACAACTGACACGGCCACGAAGGAGTAGTGTATCTGAAATTGTTTATACAAAAGAATTCCATCTGTCAGTCTGTTTACAGTTCACATGTGAATGGGCAAACCTTCATAATGAGAGACCTAGGGAAAAAAGAAAGAAAGAAAAGCTGGGATATGCTGCAAATAATTGTTTCAACAGGGTGTATTGAGAGTTTTCGTCTTCCATGAAGAGCAGTTTGGATAGGAATTACGCTCGGTGATGAGGCTGTGGTAATTCAGTGTCCATTAAAGTCAAAGATTGGAAGGCTTGAGCTTGCATTTGGTGTTTCTCTGTGTGTGGTTGTGCAGAACTCTCCAAGGCTGGGTAAGAAAATTGGACCAGAAAAGTGTTTCACCTGAGGCAAGACCAGATATTGACCCTGGCACCAGAGATGACGTCCTTTTCAAGAGCATTGAAATATATTTACCATAAAAGACATTATGAGTCTCTGGCCTAAGGTAGCCTTGCTTAGTTTGTCCTTTTATCTTTTCTGTCTCTCTTTGAGTAACAGTTTACTTAGACTTTACAGCCCTTACCCGCTGTAGCCCAGGCACTTCATTTGGTTCATTCAATGGACAAGGTGTGAGAGGTAGGCACAGAGAAAACACTGAGGTAGCAGGAATGTTTGTGTGGTGATTGATGTGCTAATGTCCAAGGTTGTATTTTGAAGAACATGTTCTTTTAGACATGCTCCATAGTTGCTGAAAGTACAGTCTCATGATTTCAAACTTCATTTGGTATAGATTTTTTTAAAAAATGAGAGCATTCTGTGAATATGATATAAAAGTTTTCAGTTTAAAAAATTGGTTTGAAAGGATGAATTAAGCAGAGTCATAGTTCATAATGATAATCATGAACCACAGAAAAAAATCATCAAAGAAATAATCTTTGCTGAAAAATGAAACACAGGGGCAAGCCTGCCTTCAAATCACCTTCAGAGTTACTTATCTCTACACTAGAGGCCCGGTGCACGAAATTTGTGCACAGAGGGGTATCTCTCAACCCGGCTTGCACCCTCTGCAATCTGGGACCCCTCAGACATCTCTCTTGCAATCTGGGACCACTGGCTCCTAACCAGCCTACCTGCCTGCCTGATTGCCCCTAACCACCTCTGCCTGCCAGCCTGATGCCCCTAATGGCTCCCCTGCTGGCCTGATCGCCCGCTAACTGCTCTCCTGCCAGCCTGATTGCCCCCTAACTGAGCCTCGGGCTGCTGGGCAGCTGCCATTGGCGGCTTGCCTGAGCTTGCAGCTGCCACCCCCAACATCCCTGAGCCTCGGGCCAGCCCTGGGCAGTGGCAGCCACCATTTGCAGCTTGCCTAAGCCTCAGGCAGCCGCTGAGGCTTTGTCCGGAAGGACGTCCGGATGGTCATCTGGAATATGTCCAGTCTAATTAGCATACTACCCTTTTATTAGTATAGATATCATATCATATGTATCTGTGTCTCTTTAATTTTTCCTTTTGGCTTTTCCGTGAATTCTCTACATAGACTTGGAAACTTCCCTTGGTGATGTTTTCTGGTTTGTTAGTATTTTCACCCCAGGGCAGTTTTCCTGGTATCTAATCTAATAACCATGCACTGCCTATTTGATCCTTACTCTCTTCTTTTTGTCAATACAAAATTAACTTTTAAAGTTGTTTAATTTATATTGGTCTAAATCTTTCTTTTTCATCAAATTGCAACCTTGGTAGATCATAAGTCTTTAACTTTGTAGGATCATCAACATAGAAGAAATTTAGGCAGATAAACTTCATTTAGGTTAATGAGTATTTTTCTTAAAAATATCATTTGAATTGATTGGGTTGTTAGAGTGTCAAAATATCTTTATCTTCCTCTCATCCCCCTTTCTCTCTTTTTTATTCTCCCCTTCCATTTCCCCACTTCCCCATTTATTTCCTTTCTTTCCACTGTTTCTTCTCATCATCTTACATTTCTTCCTTTTTCAATTATATATTGAGTCCCTACAAGGTGCTAGGAATTCAGAAATAAATCCAACCAAAGCTACCCTCCAGATATTCCCATCTGATGGGTTACACATTCAAGAACTTGGATGATTAGAAAAGCATAAGTGCATCCACAATACAGATGGGAGGAACACTTAACTCAACCAGGAGGGTCAAGGGAAGGCTCCTAAGAGGTGGTGACATTTGACGTGAGACTTGTAGGAGGAGTAAGAGTTGGCCAAGCAGATGAGGTTGGAAAGGGCATTCCTTGCAAAAAGCATAACATCTTCCAAAGACCTGAAGGAAGAAAAGTGGTTTCCTCAGTAAACTGTCAGTAGTTGCATTTGCCAGGAGAACAGGTTGCAGTGTCTGTGAGGGTCGGAGATGGTGGGCAGGGGACTCAAACATAATTGTAGAGAGTTCAGACTTCATCTCTAAGATAATGGGGAACCATTGATAAATTTTATATTGAGGGTGTGTGATGGGTGACTGGAGAGAAGGGATAGAAGAACAAATATTTGTTGAACACGTATACATATCAGCTCTACTGCTAAGGACTTTGAGCATGTAGATTGCATTTAATCATCTCAACAATTCTGTAAGTGGATATGATAATCTCCATATTACAGAGGAGGAAACTGAAGTTCAGAGGGTTTTGTGTGTGTGTGTGTGTGTGTGTGTGTGTGTGTGTGTGTGTGTGTGTGTGTGACTTTTTGTTTTTATCTTTCATCTGGTAAGTGTCATATTTGGAATAAGAACTGTGATCGAGAGAATTTTGAGTTTCTTTTAATACCGTTTTTCCAAGCCCGAGGGAAAACTGTAAACATTTTAAAAATATCATTTTCATTAGGAAATTCTTTTATTTTTTAAAGGACTTTTATATCTATTCTGTCATTTGGAAGGAGCAAGATGAAACAGAATTTGGCATAGGATTAACTGAGCGAACTTAGCATTTTCAATTGAAAGTAAGATAATTAAGTTTTATTTATGGAGCCTGTTTCTCCAAGAACAAATCAGACCCCATTTGCAATGCTTTCCTTCTTCCTCTCAACCTTGAACTTTATTAATCATCTTCTCCCTGTGCTCTTGGGGTGTAATTGGAGGATTATTTTTTTTTTCCAGTTTAAAATTCGGGATATTGAAGCAGAGAAGAAAGTGACTTGCCTGTATGCAACGGAGCACATAGTGTGAAGAACTTGA
>NW_005358033.1:189892-204328 GCF_000412655.1 Myotis brandtii | reverse complement strand
TCCTTCCTTCCCTTCCTCCCTCCCTCCCTCCCTTCCTTCCTTCTCTATCTATCTATCTATCTATCTATCTATCTATCTATCTATCATCTACCTATCTACCTAATATAAAACCCCAAACACCATAATGCAGCCTGCTAGTTGGCATTAAATGAGAGATGATTTCAGTCAATGTACAGTTAACCATTACGATGCTGCATGAATGATAAAAAGCCTGCCAAGCTCGGTGCTTAGCAAAAAGCATTGATTCTATGGAATCAATATCTCTGTGTTGGAAGAAGTTTTAAAGATATCTAATTCATCCCCCTCATTTTGCAGAGAAAAAAAAATTGAGACCCAGAGAATTTACATGATTTGCACGAGATCATACAATTGGTTTATGGAAGAACTAGAACCAGAACTTGGGTCTAATGATCACAGCTGAGGCCGGGTTTACAGGTTGAAAACAGATGTTAGTTTTGTAAAATATACCTTACCTCTGTCCTCAGTCCAGAGCTTTTCAGATATTCTGAGTTTTTTAAAATCACTATAAAAACTAGCATCAGAATAAAGGAAAAGAGGCTATGTGGAGTAGAAGAAAGAAAAAAAAGGAGAAGGAAAGGAAATGCATGCTCAGTGAGGAAGGAAACACCTGCCTTGTTGATTGGCTAAGCTGAACTTGTTATCTTCTCTCCTACTGGTTCCTCCCCCAGCACTCATTATTTGAGTGGGTGGCACCATCTCCCCTATTGGCCAAGAGGTAATGGGGTGCCATCTATGACTTCTTTCCTTTTTTTTCTTACTGAGAAACTACTCCATTGTGCCTACTCCATCACAAATCCTGACAATTTTACCTCCTAAAACTGTTCCAAATCTCCCCTTTTCAGCGAGTCCTGTTACAATTCTAAGTCCAGGTGTTCACCCTCTTTCACATGGGTTTTTCCAATAGTCTCCTAACTGTTCTCTTGGTCTCGATCGTGTTCTTCTCCAAGTCCTCTTTCAGTCCTTTGCATGAACCTATAACATGGTTTCCCAATCTTTTCTGACTTATTTACCCTTTAAAACTTAAGTGTATAATCTCTTGATCCTCCTTGGAGCTTAATTTTTATGATTTTTTTAAATGTGTGTAGTATAGAGTAAAAAAGCTGCTAGGTAAATCAAATATTTTAAATTATCTTATGGGGGGGTGTTGGGGTGGCAGGATTGAACAGAAAAAATGTATAATCTCTTGATCCTCCTTGGAGCTTAATTTTTAGGATTTTTTTATGTGTGTAGTATAGAGTAAAAAAGCTGTTAGGTAAATCAAATATTTTAAATTATCTTATTGGGGGGGGGAATGTTGGGGTGGCAGGATTGAACAGAAAAAAAAGAGGAAGAACTCATGGACATGGATAACAGTGTGGTGATTGTGGGGGAGAGTGGAGGTGGAAGAGAGTATGGGGGGATAAATGGTGAAGGAAAAAAATAAATAAATAAAAAATGTTTTATTAATTTTAGTTTGAATCCAGTCTCAGTAACATTCATTGTATATATAGACCCATTTTGCCTGTTCCCATTTCACCAGTAATGGATTTGATTTAATTTTCTTTCCATAAGTAATGTAGTAAAATGCATGATGTAAGATAAATACATTGAAAATATTGTACTTGAGTCTGAGGGCAAATACACAGGAAAACGTGAGTTGAAATGTAATTATTTGATGACACAAAAAATAGACAAAATTGCTTTTACCATCTAATATTTGTAATTCTTACAGTTGGTGCTTTAAAAGCTTACCTGGTTGGATTTTATGATTTTCCTGTTTCCTTTCTAAATCTAAATCTGTGAGAAGTTTTGAGGTTGCTATTTGCAAGTGTTTCCATACAAATAATACATTTCAAATATGAATAATATTTATTGCCAGTAATAAAGCTAAATCAAGTAATAATTGTCACTAAAATTTTTTATAACTTTGGGTTTTGAAATACCAGGAATTTCTTCACATAGATAAAAATTGTGATGAAAGGAATGCCCTTTGTGACTATGGTGAAGATAATACTGCAGTGAATTTGCAGAATTATTATTTTTATGCTCCTCATTATTGTTATAATTTTAATATCAAGCTTCCTTATTTTTTTAACTTTAACTCAAGATCAGTTGAGTATATACGTAGATTTTCATATGTACATTCATATTCATATAGTTGTATAAATTTAAATATGTGATTAAAACAAATGAGAAATTGTAGGCAGTTAAGACTCTCCCCCAGTAGTGTCAGAAATACAAGAATAATAATGGCTAATATTTTACATCAAAAAGAAGTCCTATGATTAGGGGCATTTTGTATATATGAAAACAGATTCAGAGAAGTTAGATAATTTGCATGAAATCACACTGCTAAAATGATAGAGCTGTGTTCCGTTTGATTTTAGAGCCCACATTCTTAACTATTTTGCTTTATTGCTACCGTTGAGTAAGTCCTAAGCAGGCTCATGATGTATACTTGGAGGCTCTTGATGGGTGTTCTAAAGGGGTAGGAGGAGGCAGAGCCCTAAGCCAAAGTTTTATGAAGGATAGAATCTGTTTCTAAATTTCCTTTAATCTGAGGCTAATAAATTCAAGTAGATTTGTTTTTTAATTTGTTTCTGTAGTAAGAAACATTTTGAGGGGGTGGCTAGAAAGGTTAGAATGGTTTCAACCAAAAGTATTAGAGAATTTTTCGTATGTATTTTGTTAAGCTATTACTTATGATCAGATTTAAAGTTTTCATGACCAATTTCTCACCAATGAAAACAGTTTTAGATGAACTATGTTTTTTTTTAACATAATTTCAATCATTTGTGCAGACCTCTTAATGCTTAGCTAACATGCTCTCCACCAATGGTGAAAATGAATCAGAAAATGTTTTTTATGTTTTTCACAGAACATGACTTCTAACCTCCTTCAAAGAAAGAAACTGCTTTCTCCCATTTTTTGCTCTTTTTTTCCAAGGGGAATACAGTGGAATCTCAGTTCTCGAACTTAGTTTGTTCCAGAAAGTTTTTCAAGAAGCGATTTGTTAAAAAACGGAATCATTTTTTTCCCCATTAGAAATAGTGTAAATTGAATTAATTCATTCCAGACCCCAAATGATTCCCTGTTTTAACCTTTCTTATATACAGTACATGCCTAGTGTATAGTTTAATCCAGGGGTCCTCAAACTACGGCCCGCGGGCCACATGCAAATACAAATATTGTATTTGTTCCCATTTTGTTTTTTTACTTCAAAATAAGATATGTGCAGTGTGCATAGGAATTTGTTCATAGTTTTTTTTTTTAAACTATAGTCCGGCCCTCCAACGGTCTGAGGGACAGTGAACTGGCCCCCTGTTTAAAAAGTTTGAAGACCCCTGGTTTAATCTATGAACAAACAGTTCTTTTCTTAAATTTGAGCCTTAAAGGAATCCCTTCAGTACTCATTCTAGGGGTGTCTTTCAGGAGGTCAGTTTGCAGCATCTTCCCTTGCTGTCACTGGCTATCTGCTTTATTCAAATCAACAATAGTTTTTCTACCTCTTCAATTGCTTGTGATCAATGTTTCTTTCACATCATTAGCAACATTAGCACTCTTGGTGGCCTTATTATGTGTTAAAATTGTGCTAATCATCCATTTGCCAGCAACAAAAGCAAAAAACACACACAAAAATATTCACAGCACAATTTCCTGAGATTTTAGAGGTAAACTGACTCATACCAGTACATTCTCTCCTTTGTGGCCTGAGAGTTGCTTTCTGTTAGCTGATGTATTAGTAGGAAAGGGTTGTCAGGTTGAAAACCCAAAAACTGAAGCTTATTCAACAACTGATACATTTTTCCCATGAACAACTTGGTTGAGAACTGAATTGTTTGAGATGGGAGACATTCAAGAACCAAGGTTTGACTGTACAAAAAAATAAAATAAAAAATCAACTACCAAATAGAGAGCAAGTTAAATCTCTGAATAGATCGGGATGCATTTAAATTCCATAGAAAAAATATATGGTTTACAGCAGTGCATTTACAGTACTTAACACTTTTCTTTACATTCCAGGATTGTGTGCAGCTTTCACTGATCCATTAGGAATATTAGGAACACTAGAGGCCCAGTGCATGAAATTCATGCACGGGGTGGGGGGCGGGGGAAGCATCCCCTCAGCCCAGCCTGCAGCCTCTCCAATCCAGGACCCCTTGGGGATGTCCAACTGCTGGTTTAGGCCCGATCCCCAGGGCAGTCAGACATCCCTCTCACAATCCTGGACCACTGGCTCCTAATCACTCACCTGCCTGCCTGCCTGGTCGCCCCTAACTGCCCCCCCTGCTGGCCTAATCGCCCCCAACTGCCCCACTGCCGTCCTGATCATCCCCAACTGCCCTCCCCTCCTGGCCTAATCACCCCTAACTGCCTCTGCCTCGACCCTGCCACTATGGCTTTGTCCAGAAGGATATCTGGAAGGTCTCCTGGTCTAATTAGCATATTACCCTTTTATTAGTATAGATCATACCTTTCGCAGCCTGCTTGTTCAGTCATTTGGTCATTCCTCACTAACCCCCCTGCCGGCCTGGTCATAGGCAGCCATCTTGTGAGGGTGTGATGGTCAATTTGCATATTACCTCTTTATTATATAGGATATCATTTTTAGTCAGTTTTTCACTAAAGTTTCTCTCATATGAAAAATAAAGAAAATTACTTTAAAATATTTGTTTACATTTTTATGAAGTAAACTGGAGAATTTAAGAAATTGCATGTAAAAAGTTTGAATATATATCTATATATATACTAGAGGCCCAATGCACAAAATTTGTGCAAGAGTAGGCCTTCCTTCCCCCAGCTTCCAGCACCAGCTTCCCTCTGGCACCTGGGACCCTGGCTTCCCTTGCAGTCCGGCTTCTTGCAGAAGGTCGTCTAGTCTAATTAGCATATTATGCTTTTATTATGATAGATAGGATATGACATACTGCCATAACCATAACATATCTACCAGTATTACTCTATGAGAATACGTATTTCATGTGATAGGAAGGCATCTAATACATTACATTGTATATGTTGTAAGTAGTAGGAAATACTGTATTCGTAGCAATAATATACACCCTGTGACTTCCCTTCCTGATTTGGGAATGGTTCCCCAGTTCTTTGAATGTTTCCTGGCCCCTGATGTATTTGGAAAGAAAATAGCTCTGAGTTTGGAGAAATTAAATTACAATGATGATTCTAATTCGACTGCCTCCTGTACTTCCAGCCAGATAACAGGAAAAACATCCCAGGGCCAGCGCCTCCTGTGGATGAGCTCTGGAGTGAGGGCCTGCATCCCAGCGCTGGGTGGGTAATGGAGACTGGAGGCACCTCAGGTCCATCCTGCTGTCAGCCCGGCGACTGGGGCCCTCTGCTCCCAGCTCCTCCCGAGCCCTGGTGCCTCCTAATGGGGTCCCGAGGCTGCGCTCCTGATCCTGCTGCCCTCTCCTCGCCAGGGACTGGGGTGCAGCGGTGCAGGGCACAGGCATCCCATTTTCATTAAAATGTTCAACCCGCGCCCACTCCACCGGTGTCCACAGGTGACCGGGGGGCAGACAGTGATCCCGGAGGTGCTCGCCGCCCCAATCCCTCCCCCCACCACCAGAGTTCAGTCACAATGATCGGGGGTGAGACAGCCCTGCCAGGCCCTGTGGCTGCGACTTGGACCCGCTTTCTTAACCAGGGACCTGGCACTGGGTGGGTGGCAGTGGCACTTCCTCCCCAGCCCGCACTGGAATGGGTCCCTGTGGTTTCAGAACCAAACTCCAAGGGCCTCCCCGGGCGGCAGCGGCCCTGAGCCTGCCGGCTCTCCCTCGATCCCATAAAGTCTTGCTTCTCACACTTGCTTCTCACACTTGCTGAAAACCTTCTCGGTCCACTTGCCATAGTAATTAGTTTGGGCTGAAAGGACTGGGGGACTCTGGCCACCCCCCTGGCAGGGCTGAGGGGACTGGGCACCACCATCTTGTGGCTATGGGTGCCGCCATCTTTGTGATGGTGCGATGGTCAATTAGCATATTCCCTATTTATTAGATAGGATAAAAGCCTAAGCAACCGTTAAAACCACTCCACCACTCCACCAGTCGACCGGTTGCTATAACAATGCACTGACCACCAGGGGGCAGACGCTCAATGCAGGAGCTGCCCCTGGTTGTCAGTGTGCTCCCACAGCCAACCTCCCACGGCCGGCCAACCTTCTGTGGTCCTTTCCCCCGGCCGGCCCCAGCCTTGGCCCCGATCGTTCCCAATGGGGGAATGGGCGAAATTGCCCCATCGGCCCCGATCGCCAGCCAGACCAAGGGATCCCACCCATGCATGAATTCGTGCACTGAGCCTTTAATATATATAATCACTCATATGTTTTAAGAAACATTCAATTCTTGAATTTAAAATAATTCTCAACTAGCAGGAAACTGAAAACCAATAAGAACAGTAAAGATATTAAAGAGATGAATTAGGAGTGAGAATTATGTGTGTGTGTGTGTGTGCGCGCGCGCGCGCGCACAGGTTTATTTAATTTAATTTATTCAATTAATTTTTTGTATCTTATTTCAAACTTGCTTTCTGCCCTGGTCTTCCCGACATGTCTAAAAATACAAATTCAACATTAAAAGTATATCAAAGCAGTTAAAAAAAAGTCCCTTTGAGAAGATGACAGGGTTGTCCTGAAGGAAGGCCAGAAGAAGGTCCTGGGCTGTCTCTTTCCTCTTCCTAGGGAGGCGAACCTGGGCAACCCTTAGACTGGTTTGTTATCATCGTCTAATGCTACATAGGAAGGGAGGTGTGGATGCTGGCACCAGTGTCAGGAAACCAGAGCTCTCCCATGATGAGTGATGAGCTCTCAGGGATGAATGGTTTTGGAGGGGATGGGTGGGGCAGTCATGGGGGTTAGGGGAAGAAGGGACAAGGTGAACTTTCCAATGCTCAGCGTGAGCTGTCAGTTCCTTCCACTGCAGGCATTGTGTGCTCTCAGGCTTCCTCTCTCCCTGCCATCCCAGGAGTGCTGGGCAACAGCTTCCCTCCTCCTGGCGAGGACCCTCCCTAGCGCACTCATCAGAAAAACACAGCCTGGCTGCATTACATCAGCACAGGGTGGGGCCTGAAGAACAAAACAGCCCCTTACTGCTTTGAGTGGGAATGATTCAACTCCATTCAGGAATGGGTCAAGGGGAAAAATTCACAGTTCAAACCTAATAATTTTTTCCCCCTTGTTTGCAAAGAGTTTGAAATGTGAGTGAGGTAGAGAGCCAGGGCTGTTACAATCTTTTGCTTTAAAGGTGCTTCTGAAAGAGAATATCTTTGATATTCCTTTGGAATACTTTTTGCTTTTCTATACTCATCTTTCAAAAAAAACCCAAAACAACCCGCTTTAGTTTTTAATAGTCCTTGTCACGATGGAAAGAGCCAGACTCCAGCTGTTCTTCCCAAACCTCTGGGAGAGGCCTGGTTACATCTCATTCTCATAAATCTTGAATCCAGTTCTAGCAAGTCTTTAAGCCTGACCCTGACATGCCCAGGCAATGGATGATTAGAAACAGGAGAGGTGGAAAAGCCCAGTGCCAGTTTGTGTCCACTTAAAGAATACATCATCTGGCAATGGCCATTTCAGCATGTGGAGCAAAGTGGCACATGTCCGTCTGTATCAAGCAAGGCAAGGTTAGAGACTTGCAATTTTACTTTCATATTTTTATATGACTTTACCAAGAAGACCAAGGTCAGGGCAAGCCTGAAGATTTGTTGACAATATCTGGGCTCATTGAGAGAAGTCTCTGCTATCCATAAAAGTATTTGTTGTGTTTTGTGGCGGAAATATAATTTAATAAATATTACATAAATTATTTATCACTTTTACATACTTACCAACATATATTATATGCCTATATCAATTATTGCAATATGTGAATATTAAATACTTATTGATATTAGTTATTTAATATTTAGTAAAGTTAAAACATCTCTATATATAAAACCCTAATATGCAAATAGACCGAATAGCAGAACAACTGAACAACCAGTCGCTATGACATGGTCTGACTAACTAGGGGGTGCGTGCGGAACATGGCAGGCTTCGGCAGCAGGCGGCAGAGTGCAGAACATGGCAGGCGTCGGCTGCGGTAGGATGGTGGAGCAGCCAGACCAAGGCAGGGAGCTGGTCGCTGTCATTGGGGCAAGCCCCTGGTGGTTACTGAAAATTCTTTGCACCCGCCCGCTTGCACCTGCTGCTGGCGCTGGAGCTGCCACTCGCACCCACTGCTGGCACCCAGTGCTGGTCCTAATCAGCGCCATCAGCGGGTGCGAGTGGTGGCTGCTGGCCCCAATCACCCCTTAGGGCTTCTCCACCTCCCCCTGATGCTGAGGGGCGATCGGGGCCGGCAGCTGCCTCTCGCACCCACTGCCAGCGCTGGCCCCACTTGCACCCTTAGCCGGTGCCAGAGCTGCTGCTCACACCAGCTGCTGGCGCCCAGTCCAGATCGCTCACCGCCTTCAGCGGGTGTGAGCAGCGGCTGCTGGCCCCAGTCTTCCTTGAGTGCTTCTCCACCTCCTCCTGCTCCTGAGGGGTGATTGGGGCTGGCAGCCACCGCTTGCACCTGCTGACAGCGCCGGCCCCACTTGCACCCACTGCTAGCACCGGCCCCAATCGCTCCATGCCGCACTGAGCAGGGCCAGTGCCATCAGCATGTCGGAGGCCGCGGCAGGAGGAGCCGGGCAGGGGCACCGAGGATGGGCTGAGACCTGCCCCTGTGCCCACTGCGGACTCCCAGCCCACAGTTCCTTTCAAGGTGCATGAATTTGTGCACTGGGCCCCTAGTTTAATTAATAATTGAATGTTCACCAAAAACTTTGGGTGGGCTACATGACTTGTTCTGGTCAAAGCATGTTCAGATGAAATGATGGTATGTCAGTTCCTGGCTAAGGTAGTTGAAAGCTCTTACTCAACCATTCAGCTCTCTCTTCCTCCCATACTTCAACTGAGGAAACCACATGTTGACCTGGTGGAACCACCTGGTAGAAGCAGATGGCCCTGAATCACCATGGGAAGAAAAGGTATTATGGGGAGCCTTAATAGGCTTCATGTATGCAAGAAATAAGTTTTCATGTGCAAACTATTGAAATTTCTAGTTTTTTTTTGTTACTGAAGCATAACCTAGTCTATCCTAGCTAATACATCTTTCGCCATCTCCCTGATGAAAAATAAAAGCTGTACCAAGTAGGGAAATTAAGTAAAATATTTAATGATAGATATCATATCTTAAGATCATCAAATACCTGACTAGGGGAGTTACTGAAGCAACACTGGGAAAAAGGCCATGAGAAGAAGGTGGCACCATCCCAATATTTCTTATGTCATGGAAAAGTGAAATATCAAAACATTTTAATATTTAGTATTTGAAGTATTAGAAATTGTTGAGAGGTAAATTGCTACAACATTTCTGGAAGGCAGTTTGGCAACACATATGAATAATTAAATTGTGCAGAACTTTTGGCCCAACAATTTTATTTGTAGAAATTGATCCTCCAGAAATAATTGGAGAAGTGTGAAAATGTATATGTTCAAGGATGTTCATTGCAAAATTAGTGAGGAATTATAAACATCCTAAAAATCCCAACAATAGGGGATTGCTCAGATAGCTAATTATTTTATTTCTAAATTAGAATACTCTATAGTTTTAACAACAAACAATAGATTTATATACATTGACATGGAGTGATAGGCACTCTGGAAGGCAGCCTCTGAGATGGCCCCAATGATCCCTGCCTCCTGGTATTCATATTCATGCCCTGTTTCAATCCCCTTCCCTTGAATTTAGTGACTTGCTTCTAATGAATAGATTTGACAAATGTTATGGGATGACAGTTTTGAGATTAGGTCCCCAAAAGGCTAGCTTCTGTCCTGCTCTCTTTTGCTTTCTTACTTGTGTACTCCTCGAGAAATCAGTTGCCATATTGTGATTTATAATAACAACGAGAGGCCCAGTGCACAAAATTCATGCATGGTAGGGTCCTTAAGCCTGGCCAGCAATCAGGGCCAATCTGTGGGGTGACTGGCAGGGTGATCAGGGCCCCTGCTCACACCCACCTTGACTGGCCTGGCTCTGCCCGGTCACCAGCCCTGCTCCCCGCTGCCGCCTCTGGTCAGGGCCTGCAGGCTGGGGGCAGATCCTGCATTGAGCATCTGCCCCCTGGTGGTCAGTGTGCATCATAGTGACCAGTCATTCAGCCGGTCATTCCACTGTTCGGTCAATTTGCATATTATGGTTTTATATAGATAGATAAGAGATATTTCTTTGGCACAGAGCTCCTAAAATGATTGGAATGTCCTAAGTGGTAAGAACAATTAGGAGTCTTTTGTTATATTAATGAGGTGACTTTTGGAATTCATCACCTAAGGATAGGATCTGTTTGCCAGGGGACCCAACCATGTAATTAGAGGGTTGGAACTTTCAGTCCCACCCCCTGACCTCCACAGAGGAGAGAGGGGCTGGATGTTGAATCAATTGAAAGTGGACAATGATTTAATCAATTATAACTATGTAATAAAGCCTTCATAAAACCCTGGAAGGGCAGGGTTCCAAAACCTTCCAGATTGGTGAGCAAGTAGAGATTTGGGGATAATTGCTCACCCAGAGAGGGCATGGAAACTCTGTACAGCTTTCCACATACCCTGCTTTATGCATCTTTTCCAGCTCACTGTTCCTGAGTTATATCCTTTTATAATGAACTAGAGGCCCGGTGCACAAAATTCATGCATGGGGTGGGGGGGTGTGTCCCTCAGCCCAGCCTGTACCCTCTCCAATCTGGGACCCCTCAAGGGATTTCCAACTGCCTGTTTAGACCCGATCCTGGTGGACATCCCTCTCACAATCCAGGACTGCTGGCTCCCAACCACTCACCTGCCTGCCTGCCTGATTGCCCCTAACCACTTCTGCCTGCCAGCCTGATCACCCCATCACCACTCCCCTGCCAGCCTGATTGTTGCCTAACTGCTCCCCTGTCGGCCCAATTGCCCCTAACTGCCCTCCCCTGCCAGCCTGGTCACCCCTAACTGCCCTCCCCTGTAGGCTTGGTTGCTCCCAACTGCCCTCCCTTGCAGGCCTGGTCCCTCCCAACTGCCCTCCCCTGCTGGCCTGATTGCCCACAACTGCCCTCCCCTGCCAGCCATCTTGTGTCCACATGGGGTGGCCATCTTTGACCACATGGGGGTGGCCATCTTGTGTGTTGGAGTGATGGTCAATTTGCATATTACCACTTTATTAGATAGTCTCAGTAATCTAGTAAGTAAATGTTTCTCTGAGTTCTGCGGGCCATTCTAGCAAATTAATTGAACCCAAGAAGGGGATCTGTGGAACCTACAGTCTATAACTGTGATCAGAAGCATAGGTGACAACCTGACTTGTAATTGGCCCCTAAAGTGGGGGTAGTCTTGTGAGACTGAGCCCTTAACCTGTGGAGTCTGGTGCTGTCTCTGGGAAGACAGTGTCAGAATTGAGTTGAGTGTGGGACACCCAGCTGATGTCAGAGAATTGCTTGTGTGGGGGAAAATCCACACACACACATGGAATTGGATGCAGAATCTAACCTATGGACTGTCCACATGTCTGTCATCATACTTGGCACATATTAGACCTTCAAAAGACATGTATTAAATATATTTTATATATTCGTGTATTCTGCAAATATTTGCCAAACACCTATGCCAGGTATTGTGTTTGCTCTGTGGATACAGTGTTGAACTAGTGGGCACTCATAAAGAGTACAATCTAGGGAGGGAGACCAACATCAAGAGAGCAGAGAGAGCAGCCTGTGGGAGAGTTCCAAGATGAGGATGGTCTTGGAGTGTTTGGGGAAATGAGTAATGAGTGAAGCAGAGTGAGAGAGGGGGAGGTGGGGAGAGGTGAGGCTGCAGAAGTGGACAGAAGCCACATGAAGATTCTCAGTTTTATCCCAGGTGCCACATGAAGCTATAGAAAGGGTTTTTAAATAGGCAAGAACCACTTTATTTTGAAAAATTAATCTGACTGCTTTTTGGAGAATAGGTTGGCACTGGACTAGAATGAAAGCTGGTTACGAGGCGATGGCACTGGTCTGTGTGGCCGTGGAAAAGGAGGGAAACAGTGAGTTTGATATATATTATGGAGACAGTATTGACAAGGTTGATGATGGATTGAGTATAAGAGTTGAAAGAAGGGAAGTGTCAGAATGACCCCTATATTTCTGTCATTATAGCACCATTCACTGAGTTGGGGAACCTTGGGGCTGCTGTCTGAGGAAAGATGAAGAGTTCACATTGAGATGCCTGAGAGATAGACATTCAAGAGGAGTTTCCAACTAGACTGTGAGATATTGGGTCTGGAATGCAAAAAAAGAGGTGTGAGTTACAGATAACAATCTGGGAATGATTAGCTTATAGATGGTTTTTAAATTCCTGGAGGGATATTTCTGGAGGGGGAAATTCAGGGAACAGTCAAGGCTGGGACTTGTGCTAATACATGGGAATATACTGAGCACTATGTTTGGTACAGAGGAAACAATAAATGTAAGTCATCATTACAGTTTATATCAAATATTGTTGTTAGTGCTGTTGCTGTCATTAGTAGAGACAAAGATAGAAACCATGAGAACATGGTGTCACAGAAGCTAAGAGGAGAAGGTGTATAAAGGATGGGGCCAAAGCCACAGAATCAAGAGCTAGATGTGTTGCAATGACTGCTCATAGAGTGATGTGCCTATGGAGATCTAACATTCTCTGGGTTCTGAGAGTACAGCATCATTTCTGATTGACTTACTGCCATTAAACCACCAACAGTCCTTTGCCACTTAACCCAGGTTTAGAAGACTCTCAGGGTCCTCTTAATCATCTGGGCACATTCTCATCTATAACCGAACCAAGAGAGAAAGATGACTTTTTTTTCTGATTTTGTTCAGGATAGAGTAAGACCTAGACATAGATGGACTAGGGCTACTTACCAGTACAGAGTGTGCTTTGAGGAGCTCAGAGAAAGACCTTCCATCTTGCCTCTGATTCTCTCCTGATTGGGGGAGGTAGAATGAAGTACCTAGAGAATGGGCTGGTGATGCTGAACTCATTAGAGTTAGGCCTTCCTATGGAAGGCCTACGATAACCAAGAAGTGTAGCCAAGACACTGGGAACTGTGTGAGTATGTTGTGTGTGTGGTGTGTATGTGGTGTGTGTGTGTGTGTGTGTGTGGGTGTGTGTGTGTGTGTGTGTGCGCGCGCGCGTGCGCGCATGCGCGCGCAGATGCTTCTGTATGTATGATGAGTGAACAAAGAACAGTACAGCATGGGAAAGCAAAGGAAGGAGGAGGAAAAATGACTACTTAAGTTTCTTTAGTGGCTACTCAGTCCTAGCCAAAGCAACATTGCAAGTTGGACGGTCTGCAGTTAAGCACTGTATCAGCTATGAGGAAGGACTGTCATTTCATCACAGGATCTCATCAAAGGATTCCTTGGCACAAGGTGAGATTGGGATTTCTTAGATACTGTATATTGTACAGGTGGCCTCATTTGAAGAAAATTCACTAATTGAAAATCTAAATTCTTGAAACAATTTCCTGAATTGGATTCTGATTGAGGGCAAAGATCATGTCTTATGTTTCTTTCATATCCTTCATCCACTAGGCCCTCCATAAATACACATTGTTTCTGTACTAAATAATTCATCTCAGGGTTCTTGGAAATAATGAGCTCCCTAGCACACTAAAGATACTGTTTTATTTTCAAAGATTTCCTGGCAACTCTTTAGGGGTGTATCTATTCTATAGTCAAAAATACATCTGTAGACAATTTTAGTTCAAGTGCATATATAACCAAACAGAATCAAATTCATGCATTCATAGTGACTTATAATGACATTGCTCAGTTTGGCAGTTTTATTTTAATAGGCGAATATGTACTTTATAATCAATAATAATTCTATTCCTATGGGCATAGGATGAAAAAGGAACATAAGACATACTGCTTATAGGAAACAGGTTACTTCCAATTTGAGTTAACTTTTCCAAGAAAATAGCTATAACCTCTTAGGTATTCTCTTCTTGGCTCTTAGAAGAGTAAATTTGTGGGGCCCTAGGATCCACTCAAAAGAGAAAATGGATGTCCTGAATCTGAAGAACTTGCATAATTAGAGGTGACCAAATTACCCGCCATGCTCTTCCTCTGTTCCAGGAGAGCAGGGAGACTCATGTCGTTGTAGTGGTCCTCAATCTCCAGGGGAGGCCTGGAGCCTGCTATGGGCTGTGCTGACTTGCTCTTCTGCAGTTTCAGAGCCTGATGCACACACACCACTCCAGCAACTCTGCATGGCCAATGGGAGCCTTCTTTCTTCAAGTCTGAAAAGAATGAGAGCTTTCACCTCCAGAGGAATCTTTATTTTGTGAAATTAACCCCATAAGTTAGGAGGCCCCTTTTCAAAAAGCCTTTCTTCCCTCCCTC
>NW_005358033.1:167270-189838 GCF_000412655.1 Myotis brandtii | reverse complement strand
CTTTCTATTGAATTTATTGGGCTGACATTGGTTCAAAAAACATAGAGGTGTCAAGTGTACAACTCAACAAAGCATCATCTTCACACTGCATTGTGCTCCCATCGCCCCAAGCAAAGTCTCTTTCTGTCTCCATCGCCCCCACTTTGTCCACCTCTACCGACTCCCCACCCCTTTCCCTCTGGCTATCACCACACTGCTGCTGTTTCGATGTGTGTGAAAATCTATATAGATTTTTTTTTGCATAATCCCTTTATTCTTAAGTTTAGATTTTAACTTCTGCTACTGTCGGGCTTATGGTTGAGTTCACAAATGTAACCTTTCTTTTGGCATTTCTGTTGAATTTCAAGTTTCAGAGGCAAGAAGGGGAGCTAAAGGATGTTATCCTATAAAGAGCTGGATTTATTTGGCTCTTTGGTTTTCTAACTTCTCTCAGTGTGTCTCCTTGTACCTTTGCTGTCATACATTATGACCACAAATATGCCTCTCCCTGATGGAGTGCTGTGAAGCATGTTCCCAGAGAGACAAGTTGTTTGAAGTAAATACGTTCTCTCCTTGAGTCATGCTAAGAGCAGACTTTTATGCACTTATACCTGTGTGGCCACCCAGATTGTAAGTGTCTTGGAACTTTGGGGCTCATAATTCAAGGAAATCACTTTTATGCACAAATGAGAAATACATCCCTGGTTTGTGCACCACTGAGGGCTGGGCCATGAGGAAATGGCAGCCACAGCTCACAGAGGAACACGAAAACCACAGCTTTGCCTGCAAAATTGGCTGCTTGAAGCAGAGTGTGCTAGCACTTTGGACAGGTTGTATGTTCAAATTTGCTAAATCATTTATAGGAATCTCTTTTAAAAACAGAAATCTTTCCTTAAGCGTCTGTGTTCTGAATTAGACACATCTTTATTTAAACTTCTTCAAGTTTGATTATTATGGCAAAGTGCAGGTGCAAGTGTGGAAAAGCAAACATTTGAGAAAAACCATGGTCTTTATAGAGCAGCAGGGCTCAGTTTTCAATCACTTGATGCTTTCCAATGGGTGAGCAAAGAGCTTAAAGAATTGCATTCTCTTTTGGACAATGAGATTGTAAAATAGTCCTTTATTTTGACTTGTGAAAACAAGTAATGGAAAGCAATTTCACCAATTCTCTTTAGGCACAAAGGTGTCATGGAAGTCCATTCAAATGGACTATTACTCTGGAGTATGAGTGGAAGCTGGCTGCAGTTGGCCAGGAAGATGGTCTTGAAATCCAGCTTAAAAGGAATATCTGATCAATTTCCCAGGTCTGGGCAGGTGAGGAGTCAAGTACATGGAAGGCTCCCTATGCAAATGGAGCAGGTAGATCTCAATAAGAAGGAGTATAGGTGTAGAGAATTGAATGCTGGTCCTTGAATGAAAGTCAAGTTTTCTTTCTTCTTTTTTTTAAAACCTTTATTGTTGAAAGTATTACGTATGCCTCCCTTCCCCTCCCCCTCGCCGCCCTGTTGACCTCTGCTAGCCTGCCTCCACCCCCCACTCCAGAAGGTCAGGTTTTCTTTGCTTGCTGTTCTGTTTCCTATTGGGAGTGGGTAGACCTGAGTTGATACATTTGAAGAAGATGATACATTTGTGGGTGATGACAATGAAGATGTTGATGACGACGATAGCAAACACTTACCTGATGATTACTATGCTTGCTCTTCTAAACATTCGATATATTTTAACTTCTTAATCCTCAAAGTGACTCTATGACATAGATGATAGTATATTTCCATCTTCCAGATGTAGAACATGAGATAGAGAGTTTATATCACTTGTCTAAGCACAATACATGATGGAGCCAAGATTTGGACCCAGGCAGTCTGTCCCAAGAGTATAAGTCCATACTCATAACTCTGTTTCTTGGCATATAGTGTCCAACGTAATTTGGCTTGCCTGTTAAATGCTTTTTCTGATGAACCCACTATGCGAGTCAACTTGGAAGCATAATGGTTCAAAATACCAATGTTCTTTCAGCAAATATCTCCGGCAGCTGGGAAAATATAAAAATAGTCAGCTTCTATGATTTGATGTATGAATTGGATCCATTCTTATTTGCCTCAAGGATGTCCCTTGAATACTTCTTTTGCACTCCCCTTAAGCATAGGCTGGTGCTTAGGGAAAAGAGATCCCTGGGAATCTCTTCAGACATTTGATTCTAAGATAGTTAGCTCTTAAGACCCCATGGTGAGTGACCATTAGAATAACAGTTATCACTTACGAAGCACTAGCCACATAATAGGCTCTATTCTATCATTTTACCTATATCATCTCCCTTACTCTTTGATCTGACTGATGAGGGAGGTAGTATAATCCCCACTTTACAGATGAGGAAATCGAGGCATAGAGAGTTAAATAATTTGCTTGCTCAATGTCATAAAACAAGAAAGTGATAAACTTTGGATTTGAACTTGGGTCAGGAAGACTCTAACGTTCTTGTTCTTAACTGCTGCAGTACCAGTGCTTTAGAACTTAGTGACATGCGTATGGATAAGAATATGAAAATTACTGTCAATTTCCCAATCATGATCAAAGAATTTATGATTTTTTTGGTGTATCAACTTGTCTAGGCTGCATTTCATTTCTCAGAAGTCACTTTTTTGTACATTTCTGGTGACAGGAGAACCACAGAACAATTCTTGGGAGATTTGGAGGGGAAAGGAAGCAGCTGCCATCTTTTTTTGTGTTTTTAATATTTTTATTGGTTTCAGAGAGGAACGGAGAGGGAGAGAGATAGAAACATCAGTGATGAGAGAGAATCACTGATCGGCTGCCTCTTGCACGCCCCCGACTGGGGATTGAGCATGCAACCTGGGCATGTACCCTGACTGGGAATCTAACCGTGACCTCCTGGTTCATAGATGGATGCTCAAGCACTGAGCCACACCGGCAGGGCAACAGCTGCCATCTTGTAGCTCACACATGTTGCTGATCTGCTGAGACATCTAGTGACTGGTCTGAAACTGGGCCTGTAACTGCTCTACTTCTTCTGGACCCTGCTTCAGGTTCTCTGAGGCCAGGTGTGCGTGTGTTAAGCTCCGTGATGAAGGATCCAGCTTCTGTCTGTCACCAAGGTCATCACAGGTTTTATCCAAGCTCCAGAGATCCCAGCTTGTGCCTCTGGCTTTCATCCTGCCCTTGATATCCTTTGCTTTACAGCCATCTTCCACCTGACTGCCTGCTCTGTGGACATCCATCTTCAACATCATATGTGGAGACAATAGCCTTACCGAGATTGTTTATCCAACCACCGCAGTTGCACAGAGCCTATTTCCTGGAACAAACCCCTACTGGTTCTGATTCTCTAGTTGAATCCTAACTGATACGATCCTCTGCAGGTTATCTCTATCACATGAATCATGCTCCAGCATCAAGACCATTACTTGTGCTCTATATTCTATAATGCTTCTTATTATATTTACCTATGAGAGACTCAAAGTAGGAACTCATCCCATTTTACAGAAGAGGAAGCTAAGGTTCTGTGAGGTTTGGGGACTTTCCCACAATTTGCACAGGATTAGAACTCATACCATTGGACTTTGGTTAAATGTCCTAAACTTAATCTGAGTTTCAATAGCATGATTTTTCAAAACCATGCACATGCAAGTTGGCGTGAGATCTTTTTGTCAGGGTCAGCCTTCTTCTGTGTGTAGTTTGAGCTAAGATTTCTCAAGTGAAAGTCAAATTATAATGGAGCTTCATTTGGCATTTCTTTCTTTTTATGTTTAAAAATAACCTGCTGTTATGGACTGAGTGTTTTTGCCTTCCCAAATTCTTCTTTTGAGATCCTAACCCCTCAATGTGATGGTTTTAGCAGGTGGGGCTTTGGGAGGTGATTAGGTGATGAGAGTGGAGCCCCATTCATGGGATTAGTGCCTTTATAAAAGAGATCCCAGAAAGCTCCCTCATCCTTCCCACCATGTGAGAACACAATGAGAAAATGGCTCTGAACCAGGAAGCAGGACCTCACCAGATACCAAATCTGCTGGCATCTTGATCTTGGACTTCCCAGCCTCCAGAATGGTGAAAAAGAAATTTCTGTTGTTTATAAGTCATCCAGTCTATGGCATTCTGTTATAGCAGCCTGCAATGATACCTGCTGTTGAATTTTTTTCAATAAGGCTCAGGCATACTATTCATATTTTCTTGTCTTTCATAGTTAAGGGTAAGAGAACCCAATAGTGCTCTCTCCTGACCAGGCACCTTGTAAATGAAGCAGACCAATTAGAGGAAAATCACTAATATAAGTCTTTTTGTGGCTTATGAAATGGAAGTGATATATTTACATAGGAATTACACGTTCTGGATGAAGTTCTAAAGGAAAATAAAACATATTACTCTCTAGCCCAGGGGTGGGCAAACTTTTTGACTCGAGGGCCACAATGGGTTCTTAAACTGGACCAGAGGGCCAGAACAAAAGCATGGATGGAGTGTTTGTGTGAACTAATATAAATTCAAAGTAAACATCATTACATAAAAGGGTACGGTCTTTTTTTTTTTTTAGTTTTATTCATTTCAAACGGGCCGGATCCAGCCCGCGGGCCGTAGTTTGCCCCCGGCTGCCTAGCCTGTGGATGAAGAAAACTTGGTTTTCTCCTTTAAAATGGAATCTTCTTTGAAACAGTTTTTGGCACACATGGACCACACATAATGTTCAGCCCTCTAAAATGTAATCTACATGAGACCCGAGATCTTATCTGTCTTGCTTATGACCATCCCTAGCACCCGATACATAAACAATGCTTAGCGCATAGTAAGCACTCAAAAAACATTGGCAGAATAACTGGTTTTTAGTTGAATGAAGAGAAATCTTTGAAGATTTGTAAAGTTTTAAAAAAATTATTTCTTATAATAATAATTAATACTGACATAATATCTTATTGCTTGTTTCTTCATTTTGGAGTCATAAGTTAATGACAGTGAAATGATGATGATGATGATGATGATGATGATGATGGTGGTGGTGAAGATGATGGCAAACATCTACATAGCAATTATTATGTACCATGAACTGTTTTAAGCATGTTTTAATAGGTTAGTAGTGAAATGAGGTCTTAATCTACATAGTATGGGTCTAAAGACTGCTCTTCACCACTGAACTGTATTGCTATCCTATGATTATTATTCATAAACTAGAGACCTGGTGCATGAATTCATGCACCAGTGGGGTCCCTCAGCCTGGCCTGCGGGATCAGGCTGAAACTGGCTCTCTGACATCCCCTGAGGGGTCTCAGATTGTGAGAGGGTGCAGGCCAGGCCGAGGGACCCCACCAGTGCACAATCGGGGCTGGAGAGGGATGTTGGAGGTTGGCCAGCCGGGGAGGGACCACAGGGGGGCTCCAGGGCGTGTCGGGCCCATCTCGCTCAGTCCCAATCAGCTGGACCCCAGCAGCAAGCTAACCTACCAGTTGGAGCGTCTGCCCCCTGGTGGTCAGTACACGTCATAGTGAGCACTTGAGCGTATCATTAGCATATTACATATCATTAGCATATCATTAGCATATTACACTTTGATTGGTTTAACGGCTAGACACTTAGCATATTAGGCTTTTATTATATAGGATGCATTGGATTATAAACCCAGTTTAAGTAATAAATATGTTGGTAGCCATCACCAATTTGTGGCTATTTCATTCCAACTCTTTTTAGAACATATGTGTATTAGGCATGTCTACACATGTATACATATAGGCATGTGTATATACATATAGATGCTTACTTCTTATGACAAGTGTCTTTCTTAGACAGTACATAATAATCACATGGAATTAGTCATAACAAGGGTGAATGTCTCCAAGGGTTGGGGCTGTCCTCTCATGTAGCTGCACTACAGTGCTTACTATTGACAGAAATTCCCAACTGTTTTTTGAAAGAAGCTGAAAAATGTGAACAGGAAAAGAATGAGTGGGGTCACATTGAAGCTTTGGTGCCACAGGGGTGGGAAGAAAGAGAGAATTAAGGAAGGGGTATTTTGAATAACTCCCTAGGTGAAATCACCCAATAGACTTTCAATGATAACAATCCTCCTTAAAGTTTTAACAATGGAATGGGAGGGAAGGAATTTTTGAGATACAAGGGTCAGGACCACTCTTGGTATGATATGTGTGCGCATAGAGCTTTTAGAAAGGCAACTCTCTTGAGTTAGCTGTCATATTGAAATGAATTAAAAAATATAGTAAAGGAATAATTTTGAAAATTTGGGGTCTAGCTAGTCTCTTTATCTCATTGTTTTCATTCCCTCCCATCCCACCTGCACCCCCCTTCTCCACTGTTTGTTTTAGCTCCTCTGCTTTCTTGCTCATCTGCCTTTGAGTGATCTGGGTTCTGCCACATTACTTTGGTCATCACACACAGAGACCATGAGCCAGAGTCCAGCTCATGGAGCCCAGTGGTTCTCATTTGTTAGAAATAACAAGGGCTTCTAGTGCTGTTATAAAGCTTATCTGCTCATGTTATTTCTCAATATCAAATCACAGTAGAAAAACAGAATTCCCCCTGCTTAACACAGGTAGGATTACACTTTGGAGCGTTGATGACTTAAGCAAAGATTTTCCACCTACGGCCAAGTGATTGATGGCTTATCCATCTGCACATAAAACCAATGTTTGAATCTTGGTTTGAATGGGTCATATCACCTGCAGTTTCCAAACAACTGCATATTTTCTCCCAAAGTATAATACAAAACAATGAGGTTAAATACTTACAAGTTAGCTTTTCCTTTCTCCCCTGTTGAACAAACATGAAGGAGCCCATCACTGGTTAATTGTTCTGTGTGGCTCTGTGACGGGCCATGGGAGGGTCTCCAGATTCAGTCTGTGGTTTGTTCCCCTGTTGTCTTCTCACAGCTGGAGAAAGAAGTCCATCCCAGCAGTCATCAAACACCAATTTCATTATCATTTAGTTCTAATTATGTAACTAGGTAGAATGAGTTTTTTACTTCCCTTGGAAAACACTGTTTTTGTGTTAAATAAAAAACAAACACTGACATATATTTTTGTGGGTTTTTTTTTTTTGGTTAAATTTCCATCAATTGAATCTTTGAAGTATCAAAGACATGCCTATATGAAGTATACATAGACATGTGCATACACATATAACTATAAACACACACAAACTGTGAAATCACTTCTGTTTTGAACAATTTTCTAATTGTGCCATGTGCAAATGTCTAAAGAGTAGTCAACATGCTATTTGAATTATGCTACCTCTTGAGTCCTCATTAGTGCTCACCTAGACTGCTGTGATGGATTCCTAACCAGGCTTCCTGCTTTCACCCTTGACTCCTGACAGCCATTTTCTATAGCAAAAGCCAGAGTAATTTAAACAAGTAATTCAGACCATATCACTCCCCTGCTTACCACTTTCTGGTAGCTTTCCACTGCAATGGGAGTAGAATAGAAATGCATTATTGGGGTCTACACAGTCAATACATGACATGAATCCTGCCTTTCTCTCTGACCTCACCTTATACGGATACTTGATCTTCATTCTATTTTTGGATCAAGACCCTTTCTCCTTCAGGAGCCTTTCTACTTGCTCCTTCCCTTGCCTGAACCTCTCTTCCCCAAGATATTAGCATGGCCAGCTTTTTCTTTTCATTCAGATCTTAAACTCATATGACATTTCCAGGAGAGGACCTCCCTGTCCACCATTGCTAAAGTCATTGCCTTCCTCCACTCTCTATCCTATTACTCTATTTTATTTTCCTAATAGAATTTATCACTGTCTAAAATGATCTTCTGTATCTTTTTAAAAAATTAACCTTTATTGTTGAGATTATTACAGATGTCCCTCTTTTTCCCCCCCATAGCTCCCCTCCACCCTGTTCCCACCCCACCCTAGGACCTCTCCACCCTATTTTCTGTGTCCATAGGTAATGCATACCATATAAGATCTTTGTCTAATCTCTTCCCGAAGCCCTCCACACCCACTTCCCTCTGAGAATCATCAGTCTGTTCCATTTTCATTCCCCTGACTCCATTCCATTCACCAGTTTATTCTGTTCATCAGATTTTTTATTCATTTTATTTTTAGATTTAATTGTTGATAGAGATGTATTTGTTGCCACTTTGGTTTTCATATTTTTTATCTTTACCTTTTTTTTCTTCTTCCTCTTCTTAAAGAATACCCTTCAGCATTTCATATAATACTGGTTTGGTGGTGATGAACTCCTTTAGCTTTTTCTTGTCTGTGAAGCTCTTTGTCTGACCTTCAGTTTTAAATGATAGCTTTGCTGGGTAGAGTAATTTTGGTTGTAGGTTCTTGCTATTCATCACTTTGAATATTTCTTGCCACTCCCTTCTGGCCTGCATAGTTTCTGTTGAGAAATCAGCTGACAGTCATATGGGCACTCCCTTGTAAGTAACTAACTGTTTTTCTCTTGCTGCTTTTAAGATTCTCTCTTTGTCTTTTGCTCTTGGCATTTTAATTATGATGTGTCTTGGTGTGGTCCTCTTTGGGTTCCTCTTGTTTGGGGCTTTCTGTGCTTCCTGGACTTGTAAGTCTATTTCTTTCACCAGGTAGGGGAAGTTTTCTGTCATTATTTCTTCAAGTAGATTTTCAGTATTTTGCTCCCTCTCTTCTTCTGGCACCCCCATAATTCGGATGTTGGTACGCTTGAAGTTGCCCCGGAGGCTCCTTATACTATCTTCATATTTTTGGATTCTTTTTTCTTTTTGCTCTTCTGGTTGGGTGTTTCCTGCGTCCTCATATTTCAAATAATTGATTTGATTCTCAAGATCTTCTAGTCTGTTGAATCCCTGTATATTATTCTTTATTTCAGTCAGTGTATGCTTAATTTATGACTGATCCTTTTCCATTTTTTTGGCATTTTCTCTAAGAACCTTGAAAGTCTCACTAAGTTCCTTGGAGGTTTCTGGAAGACTCTTGATTAACCTTATAACTGTGGTCTTGAACTCTATATCCAGTAGTTTGCTTTCTTCCATTTCTTTCATTTGTGACATGTTTCTTTGTCTCCGCATTTTGGCTGCTTCCCTGTGTTTGTTTCTATGTATTGGGTAGCTGCTAAGTCTCCTTGAGTTGATAGAGTGGCCTTGTGTAGTAGGTGTCCCATAGGCCCAGTGGCTCAGCCTCCCCAATCATTTGAGGTAGACACTCTTGGTGCACCCCTTTGTGGGCTGTGTGCACAGTCTTATTGTTGTTGAGACTTGATAGCTGTTGGTGTCACTGGGAAGAATTGACCTCCAGGACAATTGGCTGTGGGGACCAGCTGTGACAACAATGGGAGAGCTGCTATGCAGGAAACACCCTTATGGAGCAGGACTTGCTTCAGTGGGGCTTTGGTGCTCACTGAGTCTGCCTCCCTTCAGTGTGTCACTTATGGATGTGAAGTTGTAATCTGGTATGGTCTGATTACACTGGGTATACTGGCTCTTGAGTCTCCAGGGAGGTGCAAAGTCAGCCACTGCCTGGGGCAATCCAGCAGGAGCTACAGAGAGATCTGCAGATTCCTCCTCTTTGTATTGGGGTTGGAAGTGCCAGATGAGGCCCAGCTGTGAAGCAAGGCAGGCTGGTGCTAGTGCCAGGTCTTGGGCCTTTTATTGATAGGTTTGGGGCTCCCTGACCCAGCTGCAGATTGTTTGACAGGTTTTTACCCTGAGCAAGGACAGGACATTCATATGCAAAAGCTGCTGGGCACAGCTTGGGTTGATTGTAAATTGGATGGGGTGGGGGTCTCAGGGAATCACCAGGGTGGAGCAAACATAAATGGCTGCCAGTCAGCCCTGCAACCAGGGAGGTCCCAGCACAGGAACAATGCGAGCACCTCTGTCTGGAAGAAAGCCATCCCAGAGTTCCTGCCCTGATGCCAGACAGTCCAGTTTCTCTCCATATGTTTCTGGGTCCCCCAGAGCCTTGCCTGGCACTGGAGCTCAGAGGAAGTGGAAGCTTGTAAATTCAGTTCGTGGTGCTGACCTTTTAAGAGGAGTAGCTGGGTCTCCAGCAGCCTGTGTGTCACTCAGCCCCAATCCACACTGGTTTTTACAGCCTATAGTTCTTACTGCCCCTAGGGACTTCTTTCTCCAGCTCTGGGATGCTGGGCTGGGCATCTGGTGTGGGGCTGGGACCTCTTGCTCCCACGGGCAGCCTCCGCAGAAGTGATCTCCCTCCCAATCAAAAAGCGGCCCACATGAGTGCCCGATCAGCCGTTCAGCACCTCTGCACCTCCTACCAGTCTCAGTGTGCTTTCTTCTTTACCT
Source organism: Myotis brandtii (assembly GCF_000412655.1). Classification (NCBI taxonomy): domain Eukaryota; kingdom Metazoa; phylum Chordata; class Mammalia; order Chiroptera; family Vespertilionidae; genus Myotis; species Myotis brandtii. The sequence continues at coordinate 179,603 of NW_005358033.1, read as the reverse complement.
CTTTAGTTGTAGTACTTCCACTCAGCCAGCTTTCTGGTGGTTCTGGATGATGGTTGTTCTGTATTTTAGTTGTAATTTTGATGTTGTTGTGGGAGGCAGCGAGTACAGGTGTTTACCTATGCTGCCATCTTGGTTCTCTTATGTATTGTTTTTAAAAATGATTATTATGTGATACACACATAGAAATTCAACTGCTATGAAGGCAGTATCTTTATGTGTTCTTCCATTACTGTACTTCAGTGCCTGAAATCATAAAGGCATATTCTAGGGGCTCAAAGAATTATTTGATGAATGGATGAATAAATGACTAATTCCACTTTAAAGACAGTTTGTGGAAATTTATTGACTTTGTGCCAGCTTTTTTATTTTGAAAAACTGTAATCATAATTACCATTGCTGATTGGTACTTAGGGAATATTTTAGTTGGAAATATTGTTCAATCATGTCTTCCAAGGAGACATCCCCTTAGCAACATTCCTAATAAGATGTCATGTAGTTTTTATTAAAGTATTACCATTGTTGAAAAACTCACTCCTTATTTATGCAGCATGTTTAAATACTAGCTAATTCTATTTTGTTCTTAAAATAAAATCTTCCTATTATGGTGAATCTCAGTCTTAGTTCTATCTTGAGGTGTTACACAAAGTAAGTCTTCTATCTTTTCCACACAGTAGTGCTACCCCATATAGTCTATCAGCTAAATTTCTTTTATAACCTTGATGATTTCTTTCATGATACTCTTACCAGACCCTTCACTGTTGCAATATTTTTTTAAAAAACGCTTGCTTCCTTCTCTTTTCGTCTGATGCACTCTTCTGTGCCAACATTCCTATTAAATTCTGCCACCCAAAGTGGAACACAATATAAAGCCATCTGAGTATGGAAAAAAATACCACATCAAGGGTCATAAAAGTCATAAAGAGTTTGAGCATCATGAGAATTCCCTGGGAAAGAGTGGTCATTTTTACAAATGAGACATTTTTTTTCCACTTTGTCCTTTCTTTTAACCATGGTATTCCCATAATTATAGACTGGAGAGAAAAGAAGGTTGTGACCCATCTTTCTTATCGTCCACACTTTTATTTATCCACCATAAGGATAAATTTCTCCTTTGTATCTCCATGAAAATGGATGGGCTTTGCAGGTGTCACTCTTTCCCCTGGGCCCTCCGTAGGATACATTCTCTCTGGGAGAAAGGGAGTCATTGACCCCACTCTCAACTTCAGTAATGACCACAGTACAAATGCTGAATTTAGAGTAAGAAAAAAGTGGTGTCTCTCTTTCAAATAGAAAAGTTATCAAATGGATAATCTCCCCTCCTTGGATTTCTCTGAATGTACTTGGTCTGTACTCTTTGCATGGCATGTGAGTCACTTGGCCATGTTGAAATGGCTTGAATGCATTCCAAGAAACCATTGAAGTAAACAAACAAACAAACAAACAAGTAAAACCATATTTAAACATTTTTAAAAGTTGGCCAAGGAAGGCTTATATATTTTTCTGTTCCAAATGCAGGTTTTCTTAAAATCAATTTCTGTATAGTCCAGTTATTTTTTGAAAGCCAAATACTTTTGATTCTATTATCTTGAGTAGTATTGATTCTTTTGTGAGAAAATAGAATTCTTCAATGAACAAGGAGTCTTCTATAAGCACTGTTGTCCCAATAATGGGGTAACTGATTGTATGAAAGTCTATGGCTTAGGAATCCTTCTGCTGTTGGCATATGGGCAGGGAGAGAGAAGGTGGCTTCACAAGTCTAAAAATGACATGGATATATTTTCAGTCACTGAAGTACTCATTGCCAATGTCTTACTCAGGGCACACAGTTTAACGACACTTTCTACTTCCATACCCACCGCTTCGCTGGCCTCTTGTGACTTCTTTTCCTACCCAGCATTGCTCTTAATCTCGATTTCAACCATATAAAATGTCAAAGCAGTAGTGATGGTGGATAGAAGCTATAAAATTTACTGGAGTGATGCTCTGAATACCGCATTTAACCAGTCTTACTAATAGACCACCTCCAGCTCTCCTGGTACTTCTTTGAAGATCTGAAGATCAATCAGTATGGAACCCAGACTTCACTGAGCTAGAAATTCCACATGGATTCAGTTCAAGATTTTTTTTTTTACCTTCAGAGAGGTTCCTCTGTCACCATTTGGTCATATTTGCAGGAAAAGAAAGATCTCCAGGCTTATCATTGATTATAGACATTTGTGTTTAAGGTTTTTGGAATGGATAATTTAAATACTTTTATTTTTTTCTGATGGCCATGGTGTAGTTATATGGACAAGGATACTCCTCTGTGATCTTTTCTAATGAATTATCCTGAATGGAATGCAGGGAATGGGGGAGGAGACATATGCAAGAGGAGCAGTAAGATGTTGATGCTGCCTGGACCCAATAATGTTGTAGAGACTGGAATGAAAATTCAAGGAGATGAACTACGAAGACTGATGAAGTCCGAGGAAATTATTCTGTCATCTGTTAATAGTCCTCCAGGGAGAGGATGCACAGTCTGCTAGAAGAGAAGCCAGAGAAGATTTATTTGGTAATGTGTGGCCCATCTTCCATTACTGGAGAAAATTAGATCTAAAACTATGAGGTAGAGCTGACAAATGGATGTTGTAGGTCTTCTCTTCATTACTGTAATGGCAGTGCTCATTGTAAAAATCGAAAGCTCCTAAAGGCATACAAAAACTCAGAGATACACACATCTTAAAAATCACACCTCTTTGTTAAAGATCATGGGCTTTTCCAGGAGAGTGTTTTATCATTATTGCTCATGTAGAGATTTTTTTACTTCAGTGTTCTTGAAGACTCTATAAGAATAAGAAGATAATAAAAATGCAATAGTTGTAGTAATTGATATTTTGTGCTTAAAATCTTTAAATTGAAGCCTTTATCTTAAAACCAAAGAGCTAGTCTCTTGTGAAGTAGCCACTGATGTTTGGTACCCATTCTAGAGATAGTACACTAGAAGGAACTTAAAACAGAGTAAAAATTACACATGGAAACAAAATTCTGTTATCTTCATTAGACAATTTCTTCTCCTAGGATAAATCAAGACCACCAATAATTTATTTATTTTTATTTTTTTAAAAATATATTTTATTGATTTTTTACAGAGAGGAGGGGAGAGGGATAGAGAGTTAGAAACATCAATGAGAAACATCAATCAGCTGCCTCCTGCACACCCCCCACTGGGGATACGCCCGCAACCAAGGTACATGCCCTTGACCGGAATCGAACCTGGGACCCTTCAGTCCACTGGCCGACGCTCTATCCACTGAGCCAAACCAGTTAGGGCACGGCCACCAATAATTTAAAGATAGCTTGTGTGATAGGAAGGTGGGAGGCAGAAGAACTGATAGCTTTAATTTTCCTCTGGTTGCAGATAGCCAGAACTATAAAATGTGGCACTTGTTCTTCTGGCTTTGCACTACTCATTTCTTGTCTAGGAATTTCAACAAGAAATGAGTAGAGCAATGCCTACCATTGTTTCTTCTTTAAACTCTGACTCTTTCTTATGTCTATATGGCTACCTTTCATAGTTGAATTTGGCTTGGATTCAAATCCCAGCTGTCACGTCCAAGTTGTGCAGCATTAGGGATGTCACTTATCTTAGCCAACTATTAGCTTGGAAAACAAGGTTCAAGGCTAGTTTTATGTGTTACCATTTTAATGGGAAGAGTCATCCCAGAGAAACAACAGTGAAAGAAAAAGAGTGAGGCAGCGAAGGAGGAAGAGCAAATACAAAGTGGTACATTCCCAAGCTAGCCACAGCTTTGTGGCCAGTGCTGTTGATCACTCATTCTTTAAAAACATCTTGAGAGAGGCCACAGGAATTATCATCTCTCAGAAGAGTCTACCTGTGGGAAGAAAGAGGGAAGGACTTTTCCACCAGTTCCTATCTCCCATTGGTCAAAGTTTGCCCCACGACTCCTCTGCATTTCTGAGTTATACCAACTGGTCCTCCTATAGCCACTGTGGAAGGTCAAACGCAAGATAGCAGCTGTCTCTTTAGTGTGAGCCACAGCATACAGGGCACACAGCAGGTAGCAGCAAGCCTGCTGGCCAGCCTTCCAGCACACTGCAGAGCCAGGTGAACCAGTCCATGTACATGAATACCAAGAGGGTCTCATGGCATCTCATACCACAGTGACTAAAACAAAGCCTTGGCAAGAATCAAGAGACGGCTCTGGGTGGGAGGAGGGAGGAAAGATGCTTTCAGTCATGTCCATAATGACCTCATATTCCAGGGGCAGCTGCTGCAGACTGCCCAGGTGGCCCAGCACACAGGCTGCCACCACTAAGACAGAGATGAGCTTTCCTCCAGCAAAGATCAAAACCTCTCCTGTGACCTACCAGACTGTGTTTGGAAAGCTTCCTGAAGGATCATGAGCAATAGGAAACCAGTTCTGAGTAAAGCCAGGGCAGGGAGGTAGCATGACCTGGGTCCAGAAAGGAGGTAGCATGCCCATCCTTTCTAGACCTTGTCATTTCTATGGGTAATGAACAGTAGCTACTATTATTTTCTCTTCTTTCTCACTACATGCTTCCCTCTACATCTTCTCTCTCTAGCCATCTGCCCTGCTCAGTTCTGACTACTTGGCGAGTACTTGGAATCCCCTTTTTTGCCAGACTTCCTAAATTGCTTCACTTCTGGTTTTCAAGGATCCTCTTGTAGGATACTTTTTCTGATAGAAGGAGAGCGACTCTTTCATCTCCCTCACCTTCCATGCAGAATATATGAGCATGTTATTTAGGTTCTCCTAAAGATTTATTTGTTTGTGGCGTTGGCAATGACTGAAATATTATAGGGATTGTTATTGCCAATATTATCTCATGGAAGGCAGGTAATGTTTAAAGGACTCTCTTTTTTTTTTTTTTTATTTTTTTATTTATTTCAGAGAGAGAGAGAGAGAGAGAGAGAGAGAGAGAGAGAGAGAGAGAGAGAGAGAGAGAGAGAGAGAGAGAGAGAGAGAGAGAGAGAGAGAGAGAGAGAGAGAGAGAGAGAGAGAGAGAGAGAGAGAGAGAGAGAGAGAGAGAGAGAGAGAGAGAGAGAGAGAGAGAGAGAGAGAGAGAGAGAGAGAGAGAGAGAGAGAGAGAGAGAGAGAGAAAGAAAGAAAGAAAGAAAGGGAGAAAGAAACATCAATAATGAGAGAGAATCATTGATTGGCTGCCCCCCGCAGGCCCCACACTGGGGATCCAGCCTGCAATTCGGGCATGTGCCCCGACCGGGAATTGAACTGTGAACCCCTAGTTCATGGGTTGGTGCCAAATCACTGAGCCACGCTGGTTGGGCTAAAGTTTAATGAATAGTAGAGTTCTCTGCATAGGAGCAAACATATCACAGCTTTTGGTTATTCTTAATAATAACCAAATTATTATTAATGCTCCTCACTGCTACTGTTTTCATTTTTTTTAAAAAAATATTTTTATTGATTTCAGAGAGGAAGAGAGGGAGAAAAACATCAATGATGAGAGAGATTCATTGATTGGCTGCCTCTGGCATGCCCCCCTACTAGGGATCGAGCCCACAACCTGGACATGTGCCCTTGACTGGAATCAAACCTGGGACTCTTCAGTCTGTAGGCTGATGCTCTATCCACTGAGACAAACCAGCTAGGGCAGGGGTCCTCAAACTTTTTAAACAGGGGGCCAGTTCACTGTGGACTATAGTTTAAAAAAAACCTATGAACAAATTCCTATGCACACTGCACATATCTTATTTTGAAGTAAAAAAACAAAACGGGAACAAATACAATATTTGTATTTGCATGTGGCCCGCGGGCCGTAGTTTGAGGACCCCTGAGCTAGGGCTTCATTATTTTTTAAACTAAGATTCATTAATGTCACCTTATTTCCTCTGACCTTCTCGCCTAAGGAGGGTACTCTTTCTGCTTAATCCCATGACATGAGACTCCTTAATAAGGTAACAAGCTGCTCCACAATAGAGTAATAGATGATTTGTGCCACCTCTCCCAACCCCCAACTCCTAGGGGACTGATTTGACAGTCAGGGTTGCAGTTTGGGTCCCAGGAGCCAGAGCTGGGTAAGGAGAGGAGGAAATTACCATCTAAGTGTCCAAAAGCGGAACAAGTCAACGATTCAGATCCACTCTCCTTTGGGAACATGGAAGCTTAACACTAGCACACACAAGTACTGCCTGTAAATACAAGGAGCTGCCCTTGGGTTGGCCAATGGGGGGCAAAGTCAGGAGTTAGGAGCTGGGTGGAGCCAGAATGGTGCAAGATCAGGAGCAACAGAGGGAAGTGTTGGACAATTGCAAGAGTGTAGCTGGAGCATGACGACCTGCCTTTAATGGCCACTGGCTAGACAGGAGTCAGCATGCCAGTGTGTGGGGAATTCAAAAGTATAGCATCTGATTGGGGTAGATCAGATGTACAACTGGAACTGCCCATGTGGAAGGGACCTTTTAACAAGAGACACACCTGCCCTCATGCCTCTGGCTGCACACAAGCACTGAGTCATAGACTGATGGGATAGAAACATATGTGTACATAATTCCAATTTGGTCAAGGAAATGATCCAGCAGCCTGTGAATTTTCCCTCTCACCTCGGCTTTCTCCCTGCTGTGTGATGCACACATTTCATAATAAGTAAATGGAAAGAGGAATTTACTACCCCTCCTCCATGTACACCTTGGCCCGTCTTGCTGTAGAGAAGAGCTCTTGTTTCACACTGTCACAGGGTATTTCATGTGCCCTTGGGTAGGGAACCTCCTTTTCTTGTTTGCAGCATAATGAGTTTTTAGCTCACAGACTGGGTAGGGAAGGGATGTTTGGTTCATGTCAAATTTACTTGGAACTTTGCTAGCCTCAAAGTTCATGTCCTGGAAACTGTAGCTCTTCTCATGGTTTGGATATTTTACATCTACACATTACATTCAGAAAGCCAGGGTTTCAACTCATGGAAAAAAATAGCTAAATTGATGACTAATTTTACATCAGAAGCTTTTCAACCAGAGAAATCGTGTGCTACAGAGTAAGCAGAGCCACCCCACCCCTGGCTCCCTGCCCTTTGCTTGGAGCAAGATTTTCAAGTGTGCCTTTGCGAAAGGGTGGAGGAATGGTAGAGTGGAGGCCCAGCTGCCTGGACCCACACAGCAGATGGTCCAGCAGAGACACAGATGGCCTGAGGCTACTGTCCAACCGGGCACTACTGACCGAGGCCATTGAATCATGCAGCCACTTATTTTGCTGAAGAGGACTGTTTAGGGGATAATGGGGTGCTTTTTCTTGCATTAATATGTCCATTCTAGAAGGTTGTGACCCATCTTTCTTATTGTCCACACTTTTATTTATCCACCATAAGGAATAATTTCCAACTCACTCTCCCCACTTCACTCCTTCGCCAGAACATATAGAAACATCCATGCTCAAAATGAAAGCCTCTTGTTTTCTTGGCTGAATATCAAGATTTGTCCAGATTGTCAACTCCTTAAGAGGGGAGAAGCATAAAACCCAGCTGTAGAAACTCAGGAGTGACCTAACATGATCCAGGTGTTTCTAGTTTTCTTAGGAAAGATGGCCAATGTATATGCAAAACCCAATGGACTGTATCAACAGGATACTGCCTGATAACACTAGGATGCTGATCACAGTTTGGATGGTGGGTCTTGAGTGAGTCCACAGTGTGTGACAGCTATATCTGATGTGTCAGGGTTGGTTTTGCAGTGGTATTCTGAAAGTTTGTGACCTTGCATTTATGCTTCCCCCTATCTTACTCAATGCTCATAAAAATGGATTTGGAAGCAGTAAACTTGCAAAGACAACATGGGATTGTGGAGAATGCAGGGAGTGAGGAGAGATGGGTTTTAGTCTCAGTTCTGCATCTTGTCAGCCATGAGACTGTGGGAAAGTCTTCAATTTTTCTGATCCTCATTTTTTATCCATAAAACAAATGAAATAATACTTGCCCCTAATGCCCTATTATAACATGAAAGCATTGTGTTGGGGACAGATTTAGTCATACGAATAACTTAGACAAAGCCATGGATAAATGTGTGTATTAGTGTTCTGCAGGCCCATCTGTTCAATCTGTAGTCACATTCTGACCTTCTATCCATTGACCAGATATAATTTACTATATTTTTAAATTATATTTTTTAGTGATTAAAGTTGAACTCATTTGGCAGTATGAATTAATTTTCCAGAATGAACACCAAAGCCACCTGCCATAATCTTCCTCATCACCCTCAAATGACACCTACTTCTCAGGGCACTCTGAGGTCTTTTAACCTGGAACACTCCCCCTTGGTTCCTGTGCTTTCCCAGTACTGATTATGTCCCTGGCAGCTCTTCTGGGAGGTTACCAACTGTGGCTAATGGTCATCTGGGAACATCTTGTCAGCTCTGTACTGGCCCCCGCCCCCGCCCCCCTTACCTTCCAGAGTGCCACTCATGTTCATACACAGTGAACACTTTGTGAGTTGAATCAGTACATTTCTTTAGTAGCCTTTGCATGGGAGGGAAAATGGTAGTGACTGCAGAAAAGCATCTGGTATCGGTGGAGGACACCATAGGGAAAGAAATCAGTGTAAGAGTCAGAGAACTGGATTGTAGTCCAAATTTTGCCACTGCATTTTTGTCCATGGCTTTGGATGCATCACTGAACTCTCTGAACCTTTGTTCCCTCCGTTTTATGATGAAAAAATAGGATGAGTTGGCCTTCAAGGCTCCTTACAACACTAAGATTCTAACATTTCCTGTGGTATGCTACCTTCATTTAAGCTGAAGGTAAGGTGCTGAGAAGAACTTCAAACAAATCGAGAGATGTTTTAAAATAGGAATCACTCAACAAGGGGGATAGGAATATGTTCTATTTTGAGTAATAAGGATTAGTTTACATAAATATGGGATTCAGGGTAAGGAATTTGTCAAGTTTATCTGTGGACGGTTTACAATAAAAACCCTAGCATTAGAGGATTAATCCAAGATTATCTCCACTTGGGATGTTGTACAGATTTCAAAATATATTCTGTACATTAAAAATAGACATGGACTTGAATTTTAATAAATTTTGGTGATAATTATTATTTTATAATCTTGCCACACTTCCCCCCCTTTACTTTTCATATTAGAATAATTTAAGTTATCCCTGAAGCTTGAAGTATCCTTTAAAATAGCATTGTATCAAATGTACCTTTTTTTGTGGAAAAGGATAGAACACTTTAGCACGCATTGGGTTAGTTTTGGTTTCAAGCTGCAGAATCTTCTCTTATGGAGTCAAAATAAAGGTCATTGGTGCTTAATTGTATCTTTGGGTATTATGTACTAAAACAGATGATTTTATTGCCAGGTCCTTTGTAACTTATTGAGACCACTGTAATATGATCTTGTTGTATCATACACATATAAACATTTCATTTCCCTCTCTATTAATTGTACTGAATCTGCAATGTAAATTTGGCAATCTGGAAGGGACCTTAGTCATGTTTACAATCCCTTTGTCAAGATTGACTTTCTGTCTATCTTCTAGAGGACCAAGAAAGGAACTCAATAGATTTCAGGGTTCTTTTTCTTTTTTTCTTCTTTTAAATGCCATGGAATCTTTACCAGAGGAGGTCAACCCTTAAATGAGTGAACTATTTCCATTGTCCAGTTGTCCAAGGAAATTTAAAGCAGAGGGTGTTTTTTGACAGCTTTGTTAATGTAGCTTTTTTCTTCCTTGCTGGTAAATCAAGCATAATTGAGGTCTAGTGTTGAGCTTTAAATATATTCTTGAGACTTGAAAAGGAAGCTTGATGAGGCGTGTACTGCAGCATAACCTCTCAATTATTCACACATTTATATGGCTGTAATCGCCAAGGCCTCTCGTTGTAAACATTAGGAACACTTTTATAACCAGACATTGATATGAGCTAATAGGCAGTGAAAGGATGGAACTGCACATAGTAATCAGGATATGGTCAGGGTCATCAATCATAATTAACATCATCTTTGTTCATTTCTAAAATGTCTGATATAAGTCACAATATAGGTATTAACCTAGTAAATCCCAAAACGTCAACTCAAAGAGGCAGATGTGTTTGACAATGAGTCTAAGCCCCACTGCTACTCCCTGGCTTAGTTGAGGACAAGTTGGATGCCATTTTTGCGGCTTGCTCCTTTAGATTCAATTAACTTAAAAGGTCTGGGTCTATCATTCAGCATGATCTAACAGCTGTGTTCATTAAACTGTCCAAATTTAGGTTCTTCTAGTACAACATCTAACGAGATGGGAGGAAAATCCTGTAAAGATGTCATTAGTGACCCTTACCTCCCTTTGTCCTTTCCTCCCTTCCTGCCTACTATCCATTAATTAATTGAATCATTCAGCACAAACTAATTGAGTCATTACCTTGGACCAAACTCTATACTAGGCACCAGGGGAACAATGCAGGCATGCTCTCTCACTGCCCTTAGAGACCTTAGGTTCCAGTACCATAAAGGTAGATTTTGAATATCTTTGAAGAAGTTTATTCTAGGCATTACCTCTAAGTTCTAAAAAAAATCCCGCAGCAATGAGTTAAAATGTATTCTTTTAGAATAAGTCTGCGTGACTCACTTTCTGTTGTTTCTGTGGGGGATTGAGAATGGAGTTGTAAACTAGAAGATTGCTGGCCTTTTTGTTCCTTTCCTTGAAACAGTTGGGGAGATGGCTGAGGAGATAATAAGGGACTAGGCAATTGCTTAAAAACAACATTTTGAAAGAAAAACCTCCACACAGCCTTTCTGTGCAGTTTTCCTATTTCTTAAAACCTCTTGGGATGGGCAGCAACAGAGGTATCTATTTCCAGATTAAGTGAACGAGAGATATGTGTGCTTAAATTCTACCAAGGATTGAAAATAATATATAATTTGTTATGCATCAATTAATATAAGCATAATTATGAGTAACAAATAACCAACAAGAACACAGCTGGTTTGGACATTCTTTTCTAAGTTCCTCCTCACTAAGGACTGTTAAAAACCCAGATCAAGGATAGCTAATAACCCGTTAGTATAGACCTTGACAATAATGACATGCTAATAGCAGCAGTATCTTCTCAACATTGTGCTTCTCTCTAGGGTTCTCCACTGGCTGCTATTCCTCTTCCAAGTGTCACCCTTACCCTTCTATAGACTAGTCTGACATGGTCATTTTCACGTAGCAGGGCCCTGTTGTTGTTATTGTCATTTAGGTTTAATCAGTTTTGTTTCCAAGGATATCTTCCTCTACCCACTTTAGTCTGAAAAATGCTTGCCTCTAATTATTAGCAGGGAATGCCTCTTTTTTATGTGCACTCTTATAGTCTTAGATTTTTTTCCTTTTAACCAAAAAAATACAAGGGACGAGACTTTTGCCTTTGAATTGTTTCCAGATTGAAGTGAAAAAAGAGTCTCCCATTCATTGGAAACACAGTGTCTGTCACCCGTCCTGTGTCTGCTAACCCCTGGCAGCAGCAGCTTCCTGGGGTAGTGTTTTGCCATTTTCATGCCCTCGGTGTTGTGAGATGTGCCCTTGCACAGCCAGCCGAGGCCCTGCTACATCAGTGACTCCATGGCCCAGCAAGGCCAGATTGGATTGATGGGGCACCTCTGGTCTAAAGATGGCCTATCAGGCTTGTCCTGACCTCCAGCAGGTGTGTCTGGGTGAACAAAAGGAGACATCCTCTCTCTGTTCTCTTGGAATTTAGAACTGAGGAAATTCAGAGCCTGAGCAGGTTAGCTTTAGGAACTGAATTGAAAAGCCATGAGGTAGACTTGGGACCGGGGCAGCAATTATGGGCTGAAATTATGAGGATGAGGACCAAGAAAATGGGGAGAACAAGGCAGAAATGCACTGAGAAAATGTGAATGGGGGCTCCATGCAGTCCCTGAGAGAAAGGGAGAAAGGCAGGCAGGCAGACACACACAAGTTCATGCACACACACAGTGCAAAAGCCACCTCAATTCATGACTGCGTTCTGCTTTCAGTTTCAGTACACCCAGGCCTCTTCCTTTGGGGCATCTTGACTGAGCCATCTTTGCCCCTCATGACAAATGAATCTTGAAAACATCAGTGAAATCTGATGAACTTTCTTTGAACATTATAGCACTATTTATCTACACTAATAAAAGAGAAACATGGTAATTAGCGTACGACCGCTACCCTTCCCATTGGCTAATCAGGGAGATATGCAAATTAACTGACAGCCAAGATGGCGGCCGGCAGCCAGGCAGCTTGAAACTAACATGAGGCTTGCTTCCTTCAGTGACGGAGGAAACCAACGTTCCCCGCCTGCCTTGCAGGCCTCTGAGCCTGCAGTTTGAACATTGTAACAAACATAGAAGCTAAAAAAAA
>NW_005358033.1:91702-166539 GCF_000412655.1 Myotis brandtii | reverse complement strand
GTGGCATCACAACCTCCCGATCCGCCCTGCTCTTTGCATGACAGGGGGCGGCGCCCCAACTCCCCAATCGGCCCTGCTCTGAGCCCGACCAAGGGCTGCACCTAGGGATTGGGCCTGCCCTCTGCAGGCCTAAGCCAGCAGGTCGTTATCTCCCGAGGGGTCCCAGACTGCAAGAGGGCACAGGCCGGGCTGAGGGACCCCCCCTTCCCCCCCGAGTGCACAAATTTTTGTGCACCGGGCCCCTAGTATATATATAAAAGCCAAGCGACTGGGACAACGGAACGACTGGAATGACCGGTTGCTATGACGCACACTACAGCAGCCAACTGGCATGACCAGGGCCCCAATAGGTGCCCCCCAATCTCCTGCGGCCCCTCCCCCTGGCCAGCCCTGCCCCTACTGCCCCACCGCCCCGATCGGGGGCAGGGCCAACTGGCCATACTCCGGCATCCCCTCCCCGCCACTGGCCTGGCCGGATCGGCCCCCATCAGGGTGGGCTCACCAGACCCCACCAGTGCACGAATTTGTGCACCGGGACTCTAGTAATGAATAATATTGCAGCAACCAAGAGAAATTAACTTAAAGACATCTGATGTAATTGTTGCCCTCTTGCTACCACCTGCCAACTGTGAAAATTTTTTCTAAATGCCTTGACATTAGGATGTAGTTGGAAAAATACTGAAAATTGTTCCCTTTTAGTCAATGTTCATTAAAAAAATCAGATAACATCAATAAGCACTCAGAGGTCCATGTTATGTAATCCTGTGTTGTTTCATTTTAATAAATGCTTTAAGGACCTAGTAAGTTGTTATACATGACATAAAATAGGCTATGATGAACTTTGGTGCTGAATATATGCTCTGAAAACCACAAGACATTTGTGTTTCATTCTCATGGTGTTATGGTTGCCATTAAACTGCTGGTCGGGGGAATACCCATTCTGATGGCAGTTGAATGTAGAACTCTATCTCCTTTGGGGTAGAGTGAAAGAAGTTCATTTGGGAACATTTACTAGTACATTAACTGTTCATTTTTGTGATGGCTTCTCTCTGTAGGGTTTGGTTTGGCAATGGGGTATAATAAAGCTTTGATTTTGACAAGTGTAAGATAGGACTCCTTAGTAAGGTAAATCTTCCCCAACAAGTTGCTGTGTAAAATTTACAGTATCCATGCTTATTCGCATACTTTTCTTACGCAGTGTGCTCATCGTTTATTAGCTTCCCATGCTTTGGCCATAATTGTTCTTTCCTCTGTCATCACTTAGTTGTCATGGAAAGAAGGGATGACTTAGGCTGGAGTGGAACATAATGCCATCCCTACACATGAGATGGTAAATAACTTTTAGTGACTAACAGGCATATATGTGTATTATCAATATCCATACATTTAATTGTCTTTGGTCTATATTCGCTACTCAGCCCCTTCAAATACACAGAGACACACAGACAAACACACACAGGAGAAAAACACATCCAACTTGACATTAATTGAGTTAGAAACTGTGTTTTTTGGTTGTTGTTGTTGCTCAGACAATGAGAAGGAAAAAGTTCCTGGGGTGGGATTATTCTAATGGTACTTTTTTTCCTTTTAGAATTTTTAACGACAGCAGGCACACTGAATTCAGTGCTGGAGGCAGCCCCATCCTGTGAGGAGATATTGTTTGTCTCATTAGCACTGTGGGAGTGCCATGAAAGGGTCCATGACCTAGAGCTCATCTTGCTTTAATAATGGTTTAACACTCGTAAAAGACTTTTAATGGCTACATGAGACATATTTAAATATTAAACGCCATTCCTCTTTGTTGATTCACAAACCCCAATGAATAGGACTCCTTCCTTGCTTCCAAAGTCGAAGAAATGTGCCTGGCTTCTCACGCCAAGGAGTGAACAAAACAAACTTGTCAAAGGAAACACCTCGTGGCTGCCCTGCTAACCTATTTGCAAACCTGAGGACTTCAATCACGGGGGCTCAGTGGATGCCTTGAGCTCTCAGACTCAGACTTATTTTCCTATCTGTCTGAGACCCATTTCTAATCCTGCTTTAGAGGATTAGGAGCATGCTCACGTATATGAGACTTTCGCCCAAACACAACTTTTTGGCTTTCATCACAATGTGGTTCATTTGCTCTGGTCCCCCAGCCACAGAGTTGCATCTGCCCCACTGGATCATGTCCCTACTTAAAGCTCACTTGGTGCTTATATCTGAATTTGAACCGACCCACACTCCTGGGTTCATCTATGTATGTAGATTTCAGTAAGGACTTATGAGCTTGGTGCCAACATTGCTATTTTCCCAAGGCCTGTGATGGGGTATAACATCACTTGAGAGTCAGTGCTGTTCCTTAATCAGAGAGAGTCCCCCAAGGTCAGCACCTGGCATGTCAGTTGCCTCATTGTGTGATAATCCTGTGCAGATGACGAGACCTGAAAGAACTGTATTTGCCTTTCTTTTGGCTACTGGTGTGGAAATCAGGCCCATAGGTTTGGAGATGCCTTTATTTACAGAAGAGAAAATTGAATTACAGACTTCCTGTCGTGAGCAGAGCTGCTTGGGGCGAATGATGGTGGAAAGGTATTCTCCACTTGAGATCACGGCTACAAGAGCCCAGAAGCACTTGGGGTTTGGCAAGCTTTGCGATTTATTTTAAATATTTGGGGTACAGCAGAGCCCCAAATGTATTGTGCTCAAAGCACTGTTTCCCTTTCATTTTTCAAAACCATGTATATTCTGGGGAAACTTAATCTGTGTGTTTTGGAATCATTGAATCCTTGTTCATTAAAATATCGCAAGGTAAATACGAGGTCTGGGTTCAAGAAATCTCTTGGGCTCTCCGATAAGCGGTTTTCCCCTTTGAACTCAGAAGTAAAATTTTGCCAACTTTGAATGAACCCTGAACCCAGCTAGTCTGTAGAGGTTTACATGTGTCCAAAATAAAGCAATGATGGGGACAAGGCTTTTGGGGGACAAGGCCCGTTTGTGAGCCTTTCCACCAAGGCCTCCTGATACCCATTGGACTCTGCCAGCATTAGATTCTCCCCTCCTGCAGCTGCAGCCCCAAGTTTGACCCAATCCTGCCCATGCCTGGTGCTTCTGAACCTCGTGGTCCTATCTATATTTCAAATTAAATATTTTTCATCATGGGGTTTTATGCATTCGTTTTTGTTTTAAGACATTGCTTTGAAATACCGTTTATGTTTATTACTGAAGTTTTTTTTTGGCATTCTTTAAATTTTGTGCCTGAGGCACATGCCCCACTAGTCTCACCCTAGTTCTGGCTTCACCTCCCACCTGGGGCTTTCCTGTCTTCTTCACTCTGTGGCTCACGTTAAAAAAGTATATGGCATCTGCACAGATAAACAGCTCTTACTTGGAGAGGTTGGTGAAGGGCAGGAAGGGCTTGGGAAAGGGTTCTGTTAATCTTGAAGTGGGCCTCTGGTCCATTCGAGGCACCCCGATGTGCAGTGTGGGTGGGCACGGAGGTTGAGAAATTCTGCTCTAGCCCACCCTTGACTTTTGGTTCAGCTGGGCTTTCTCTTTCCGGGGACCAGATGGCCTGTATCCAGTGTGTCCGGTCATGTGCCCCTTTCCCCATCTGTCTGAGTTAGTGCTGAGGCCATAGAGTTTGTAATTCCCCTCTTGTCAAGAAGTTATCTGTGTAGCTCAGAGTAAGAACTGAATAAAGACGCTTGCTTCTAGAACTGAGTCTTTCCCCCCAAAATGATTATTTTAATCTCATACAGATTGGAAATAGGAAACTCTGTTATCACCCCAGTGATGACACCTAAGGGCCAAAGGAAAGGGAATAAATTTGAATCCACACATAATATTATTGTTAAGATTGGCTTTACATTCAAGGTCTTCATATTCACAGTTGATAACTTAATGATACTAGTTATTGCCAGCAATGACTGCTTAGTGCTAGACCCTATGTTGAATATCTTCTTAGGTGCATTGTGTCAGAACTATTATTATTCCTATTTTACAGATTAGAATACTGAGGCTTAGAGAAGGATTACCCAGGTAGATAATAGTGGGATCCAGACCTGTCTAACTCAAAGTACTGGTTCTTACCCATCCTTCTGCACATTTCCTCTCCTACAGCGCACACATTGGGAAAAAGTCAGTTTCCTTTCTTTTATGGGGCATGCTGATATCAGTGTCTTTCACATTGACATCAAGTGAATAAAATGCTAGAATTCTTTCATTAAAGTTTCAATTTCAATGTTTTTTTTCAGATTATATATAATGAAAAAAATCCTCAGTGTCTAAATTATAGCAAAGCCAATTCCTTTTTATTTCCCATGTAGCAGCCTGCACAATGTGTTTCAGAAGCCAGGGTCCCCAATCTAAATTCCTAAACAGCTGCCCTGATCCGGTTTCTGCAAGTCTAGATGGAATCAGACAGATAGCAATTAACTATAAACGTTTTTTGGGATGGGTCGAGGGTTAGGAAGCTTTAAAGAATTCACATTCACCTGGCAACAAGAATGTCTGTGCACTCTCCTTAAAACCCTGGGTTTTAAGAGACTGTGTCTTCTTTTTAAAAAAAACAAATATGTTTTTTATTGATTTTAGGGAGAAAGGAAGGGAGAGAGAGAAAGGGAAACATCGATTAGCTGCCTCCTGCACATCCCCTACTGGGGATTGAATCCACAACTTCGGGCATGGACCTTGATCGGGATTCAAACCTGCAACCTCTTGGTGTACAGGACAATACTCAACCAACTGAGCCGCACTGGCCAGGGCAACATACTGTGTATTCTTTACTGGCTCCTGCTCTGAGCACACTGTGGACACTGTGAGGAATTCCCAGAAGCTCTGCTTCAGTCATTGTGTTCTGGGAAGGCTCTTAATCTTGCCTTCAAAGCTCTATTGAGAGCTTCCCCTAGGCCAGCGGTTCTCAACCAGTGGGTCGAGACCCCTTTGGGGGTCGAACGACCCTTTCACAGGGGTCGCCTAAGACCATCGGAAAACACATATATAATTACATATTGTTTTTGTGATTAATCACTATGCTTTAATTATGTTCAATTTGTAACAATGAAAATACATCCTGCATATCAGATATTTACATTACGATTCATAACAGTAGCAAAATTACAGTTATGTTCTCAACCTGTGGGTCGCGACCCCTTTGGCGGTCGAACGACCCTTTCACAGGGGTCGCCTAAATACATCCTGCATATCAGATATTTACATTACGATTCATAACAGTAGCAACATTACAGTTATGAAGTAGCAACGAAAATAATTTTATGGTTGGGGGTCACCACAACATGAGGAACTGTATTAAAGGGTCGTGGCATTAGGAAGGTTGAGAACCACTGCCTTAGGCCATTTCTCCAAACAAGGCCCCAGTCTATAGACTTGGTCTATTTCTTGGATATCTGATTTAGTGGTGGCCCTAGTGCCATGGAAATTGCCAGGTCCCGCCCTCATGGGGGATATCACCCCTCCCCCTGACTTTGCAAAGTTCAAATGAGGAGGCTTTGAAGGAGGAGCTCTTTAGCTCACAAGGCAGCTTCATGGGTCTGGTATTGAGAGCACAGCAGCATGTGTCCAGGACCAGTTATATAAGAAAGCCTCCTAGAGCGGACAGAACATGGTTTTCTACAAATAAATAAGGCAAAAGGCAATGCTCACCAGTGCCACAGCTGGGATGCAACTATGAGCAATGAATTTCTCATGCTAACAAATCCAAGCTCTTCGGAAAACAGATGCTGAACCCTGGGACTGGCACTGGATCTCCCCTGGCAGGAGCTGCAAGGTTCAGAGATGGAAGGGTATCTAGAGACCATTTGTTCATAAACACAGCTGAGGGCCAGCAAGCGGCTTTTATGCCCTGCCTGGGCTGCACCGATGGGCCCCTTCCACGCAGCAATCCCACAACGAAGAAGGCAGACATGCAAGGCTTCTGCAGCTCATGCTCTAGAGAAATAATTAAACAGTTTCTCTTAACCTCTTGAACTTTTCATTTATTATTGCCATCCATTATGTCTACCTTCTCAAATCACAGAATCACGAAACTGAGCTCTGGGGTCAAGGGTTTATTGTTTAATGGAGATAGAACATTTTGTAAATTGCACGAAGTCACAATGTTTATAATAGAAGCTTCTGGTGTACTGAATCTTTTCCATTTAACAAACAGTGAGCTTTGACATGTGTTCTTCCTACATAGCAAGAAATTTGGGGTAAGTGCAGTACTGGCATGAACACATTACCAAATCTTTCCTGTAAACCAAGTGACATCCGCAGTCAAATAAAAACATTCCTTCCACCAAATACCAGGAAATGCTAAAAGTATCCCTATTCTCCTAAGGTCATGCTAAAATGAAGTTTTGGCTTTTAGAACACAGAGTAAGGATGAAGAAGGCCAACATTTTTGTCCAATACACATTTGCTGCTACAAGTCCTCAGGGACAACCTCCTGGTTCAAATATGAACATGTGTATGGAGAATTTTCGCTAGGATTTAACCTTCAAATGAAAAGTGTAAATATTTTAAGGAAATGTACCAATGTTAAAAAGTATTCCTGTTGTCTTTGTTTTTACTAGAATTTGTACTTTCAAGTCAGAAAGGGATTTGCTTAAAACAAAGCAAACATCCTCAAAAATGTACCCAGCCAAAATAACCAATGTATAAATATCTAGGATTAACAAAATAGGAATATTCTTCAGTAAAGAAACTTAACCAGGAATTGGAAGTCCTTGGGAAGTGATAGGAAAGGATGTTTGAAACCTAAATGGTTAACCCTTTGTGGTGAAGATCTAAGCAGTATTTTAAAAGGAAACAAGTGTGTGTGCAACACATTCCCATGTGTTTCTTTGGGGACTTTATTAAATTAATGCTACATGAAATCTTTGGACTCTAAGCATAGTCGATAAAAACCAATGTAAAAGTGACTTTCCATGAGTAATTAGTATAACAATTTTCTTAAGGCTTAATCATTGGTTCGTAGTACAGGATGTATTTTGGGCTCATTTTTATGAGGTCAAAACACTTGAAACCCTTAAATTTTATGTTTGTAATAGTTCAGGCCAATTTCCCTGCAAAGTCCCCCCCTCCCAAGCTGTACTTGGAAGGCAATTCTCGCTCAATTTTTTCCTCACTAAGTTTCTGAAAGAATTTTAGAGTATTTAATGTTTGTTTCAATATACTCTGTTGCTTACCACAGGCCAGGCAAGGCCTTTGCAGGGACTCAGTCCCGCCATTCCCGATTGGCCAGCAGATGTCACTGTGGGTTTGGGTGGTAACCCAACTGACCATGGTAAAGAGTGACTGATGGGGGGAATAATAAAAGGAGAGAAAGGAAAAATATAAAAGCAGGTTTTTAAAGGAAGAAAAGTTAATTTAAAATTCCTTGTGAGTACAGGTACCTTTTCTTTAGGAGCTCAGAGTTCTTTGTATTACCGTCCCAGCTCCTGTAGACACTTGCATTGAAATGAATTCACTTGAATGAAATCTGATGATGCTGAGTTAGTCACGGAAGATAACTTCACTGGCTAAAATAGCCATAAAGATGGGCAAATTGAGAAGTGGATTCTTATAGTCCTTTTCTAATCGCTTAGGGTTTCCCTTCATGCTTCGTGGTTATACATCTTTTCGAATCATAGGTACCTTTGCTTAACTTCAGAAATGCACAGTCTTCCAGCTCTGTAGTAGGGCATCGACTCATGGCCCAGAACAAGATTTTGGCTATCACTAAACTCAGTGGCACAATAATTTCTGCTATTTTATTAGTTGAAGGTGCATCTTGGCCTGGAAAATTGGTTCTTATATCTCCCCCAAATCTGGATTGCTCGTTTCAACAAAACTAGCCTATACAAGTCATATATCTTGCTGAGTACATGGAATTTCTTAATAAATAAAATTTCAATTGGTAAAATTAACACATATTTCTTGAACAACTGTCAACTTTAAAAATGGATGGCCATAAAACCTCCCTGCACAGAGAGGAATTCACAGCTGGTCTAATTTGAATAACAGGCTGTAAATTGATTTCTTTTTTGGCTTGTTACGTGAAAATGACATCCATGTTGCTGGTGCAGAGAGCAGGCAATTTGTTAAGAAAAGATACACGACTTGAATTCTCCAAATAAGCCTTAACACATGTGTGAAACATCCTAATTGTAGTATAGTTCTGAAGAAAACAAAGCAGAAAAGGGTTTTGAAGAAGCATAGAAATCTTTCTACATTCTGGAGAGCTTCTGTGTCACTGAAACTAGCACATACTCTGTGCCACCCATCTCAGATCGTGGGCTTTCATCTCATGATGAAGTTGTAGTATCTCATTGCTGGAGGTACTACAACCCAAAAGGGTTAGAAGAAAACATTTCCGTTCTGTTATAACCCTCCTAGAATTTCTATCTGGTTTTAGTTCCCTTACCTTTACGTATATATAAGGCTCTCAATGATATAATACATTCTTCTAGTGCGAGTTCTAATTAATAATTAAAATAATAAACACTCAGGTAAAAAGAATTGATTAAATGTGCAGGTTCAGAAATATTTAGAAAGCTCGACTAGAGTATGAATACTTTGTCCCCACCTAGCTTAGTCATCCATGCAAAAAGATAAATCATTCTGAAGTCAGCTGATTTAGTTCCATGGAAGATAATGCAGCTGATGGCTTATAACTCTTAGTGAAAGTTCTTCAGAAAATTAATGTTTATATATATGTCCCTTTTCCAACTCTGAAAAGGCCATTTCATTTGTACATAAGAATGTAGCATTATTTTCTCTGGTTCTCAGAGGTTAAGACTTGTGCTTAGGATTTCTGGCAGAATCTGTAGGAATCATAGCAATAGGCACTAACAGCATAAGCAGCTGATGGGAGTGGGGTGGGGAGAAGTGAAAAAGGAAGAGGGATGTTAATTTATAAAACTATTTATCCAGGGTAATGGGACATCAACAGAATGTTCTTTTCAATTAGATGTATACATCTGTAAAGAATGGAATCCTTGGCCATTGGTTTATCCTTTAGAAAAATGCCCACCAGTTCCATGGCAACTTCTTAAACTCTTAGAAGTAAGAGTTATCACTATTTTCACTGAGCCACTATGCCCTTTGTGTGTTGTGACTGCTGTTAAAGCCTTGACCACATATCTCTGGGTATTTTGTGTATGTGTGTATATACATTCATACTTGTGTGTTTTCCTAACTGGAGTCTAGTTTTTCTAGGACAGGAGTTGCATGTTATATATTTCATATCCCTTAAACCTTCTGCCTTGATACAAAGCATTTGGTAGGACTTCAAGTAATCTTTGTTGAATGAATGGAAATTATAAAGGATACTTTTGTTTGGCAAGCATTGGTATTACTAGATTACTTTTATGTAGTTCATATAAATAATTCACTTCTTGTGATTCCATATCCTGATGTGAAAATTATGCATTTACTCTGATTTCATATATATTAATGGGAGCTATTAAAAACTTGAAATTGTTTCTAGGTTGGTGGTCTTAGGACTGGTATTGAATGAAAAAGACTTGAGATAAATTTTAATTGTGAAATGAATAAAACTTTATACATTGCTTTGTTAAAGTTTAGCAGTTTGTGTGCATGGTTTTTCTATTTGTTTCACAAAGAACAACAATAAGATATTAATTTTCTTTCATTTTAATATTTAATGTAAAAAATGGAGTGAAGAATAAAGGGATAGAAGTAACCAATCTGACATTGTGATATTTCCTCTCCTTAACATTAAATGTTTTATTTAAAAAGTGTGGCTTAAAGATGAAACAATAAATACGATGACCTAAATTTAAAGAATTAAATAAAGAAAAAGTACTTTATTTATGCTTTGGTACATCAAGATTAGTTATTATAAACTAGATGATATTGTGTTTCTGTTGGAAAACTATTTTTAAGAGTTATTTAAAAAATTATAGAATGAAGCAAATCATTTATAATATGTGGGGGGAGAGGGCAGTGTAAAGAAAAAGTGGAGAAAAGACTAATGTTTATATATAATGATTTCATTATCATATTTCTACTTTCTTTGTCATCCAGGGTAAACTTTAAGGATATGTCATGAATTCCTGAGACACAATAAATCTGTAAATGTCAGACTCTGTGTGTGGGTAAAATGGTTAATTTTCTGACCTTTAGTTAGCTTTCACTAGAGCAAAGGAAGTCCCTTTACATAATGTTTCCCCACTGCACAATATTGGCAGGAAGCCAAAGAATGCCCTTTGGCAAATCTCCAGTCTGGAGGGCTTTCCTGGAGCTAGAAGACATTCATGAATCTGCCCAGCTCTGTGATTTTTTTCTGTCCCCATGCAGAAAGCCTCTGGAAAGACCTTTCCAATGTGGAACCTGCTGAGGGATATGTGAGAACACATTACTCATGGATTTCTTCAAAAGAAACTTGGGCTGTCCTACCCTAATTCCGCAGGTCCATCTTCCTACTCAGTGTGGGCTGCAAGACCGTCGCAGCCATGCTGGCAGGTAACCTGGACATGGATCCAGCTGAAAACTAAGGTTATGATTGAAATAATTTGCATTTTCTGACCCTTGGAGATGAGATCAGCCATGGTTGGCTTTACTTCTGAAAGACAAAACGGATAGTAATGAAAATATATTAGTAAATATATTGTTTATTTTTGTTTTCCTAAAGTTTATCCCAAATCTCTAATTATTCCTATCACTGTTTATAATTAAACCCATTTTCATTTAAAATCATCACAAGATAGAACTATCTTTGAAAAACAATACATGAATAATGGTAGAACTTACCAACCTTAACAGTTAAATATATTTCTCTTTTGCTTTTATTTCATCACTTCTTATATTGTCGGTTGGTTTGACATTGTTTGAGCGTAGCTGTTGAGTTATTAGTGGCCCAAAAAAAACTTTTCTGAAAGTCTCCTCTTTCTCAGATGAGTATTTAGCACATGACCCCTCACCTCCCAACAAAAAGAAAAGTAATAAATAGAGACCTCTCAGAAATACTTAGGTAATAGTTAAGCCTTTTGTGGGTTTAGGACATTTCAGAATCACCTTGGTGTTATAATACAGTTTCACACATACTTAAGGATAATCCCCTATCTTTTAAAAATGAAATAACCAAGTAAAAAACAGCCTGGTTCACAAATGAATTATTGGCCTAGAATAGACCCACTACTGGATAGAATAAAATGAAATAATTACACTAAAGAATATCGGAGTGTTCTTCTCTTAAGACTCGGGTGTCTGGGTAGTTGAGACTTGCTTGGACATCTCCAGAAGCTGACTATAAACCCATATTCTAGTGTTTTCTCTTGCTATTCCATTAATTTACTCCATAGTCCAGCTACTTCACATGACTTTCTCTTCCTTTGACCATGGCATTCCCTTAGCTTTGAACATCTCACTGACTTTACCCAAGTCCAGTTCACCCTTCAGAGCCCAGATAAAGTGCACCACCTCCCCAAAGCCTTACCCCACCCGCGGTCTCATAGAAACTCAAGCCTCCCAACTCTTGGGGCACTTTGGGTGATTTCACTGAGGGTGACACATCCTGACTTGCGTTAGAATTATTTATTGTGTGACTTACAACTAGAAGGCAAGTTTCTTGACACAAAGGATCATTTCTCATTTGTGTTTGTATCCCTAAAATATTTAGTACAAATTACTTAGCCAACATTTGTTGAGAGATTATAATGTGAAATTATCTCAAATGTTGGCAATGAAATGATCAGATTCCTTCTTTAAACATAAACAGTCCTGTAGAGAATATAAATTATAGTCATGTTTCACTCCCTTTAATTACTAACTGTTCATTTGTTTATTCATGCGTTCAATAAGCATTTCATTGACTTTTAAGGACTGCACTTACTCTGGGGCCAAAAGGGCTCAAATGAGTAGAAAAAGACTGTAATTAAAATTAAGATGACAAAACAAACTTTAAACAATGTGAGTATTGCTGATAACATAGTAGCAAAGAGGTGAAACTGGTGTTTTGGGTACCATGCTCCGGATATAAAGGCCTTATTCTCTCACCCAATTCAGAACAAGTCTGAAGGGCCATCCCATCTTCAGAACTCTCTTCAGGCTTCTAAGGCTTCCATTAGAACTGCATTGCAGCTCCCTTCTTTCCCTACCCAATCCTACGTCCTTCCCTCTTTTCCCTTCCTTTCTGCAGGTGCTGTTGCCCTCAGTCGCTTTTCCTAATAACTTCCTGTATGTCTATTTCTGTCTCAGAGTCTACTTCCTCAGGATACTCACTTTGCTACCTTGCCCTACCCTAGTCTACCTCTATGATTTCACTGTCACTCACAGGATAAATAGTTCTTCTACCAAATTCAGGCCTACCCATCCCCCAAATCCCACCAGCCAAGATGTAACCTTCCCACAAACTACAGATGATGGGAGCCAGCCAGGTGTTCTAAGTTAGGAAGAAAAGGAATGAGCAACTGAGTGGGAATCAGGAATTCAGCTGAGGAGCAGGCAGAGCATGTACAAAGTGATATCATTTATAAAGCGGGTGCATTGGGTTCAAGTAGGTAAACAGGTTAGAGCAGTGGTTCTCAACCTTCCTAATGCCGCCACCCTTTAATACAGTTCCTCATGTTGTGGTGACCCCCAATTTCACTGTTACAAATTGAACATAATTAAAGCATAGTGATTAATCACAAAAGCAATATGTAATTATATATGTGTTTTCCGATGGTCTTGGGTGACCCCCAAAGGGGTCGCGACCCACAGGTTGAGAACCGCTGGGTTAGAGGAAGGAGGCAGAGAGCCAGGCTGTTACTGACAACCGATGGCCCCAGGATTAGTAAGCAATGTGGTTTTTTAAGTGTGAGGGACCTAAGTGATAGCAGATTGATTTCTAAGGTGGTCATATCTCTTTGTCACACTGGAACAGACTTTGTGATACTACCCAGAGTTAATTCATGATAGAAGAAATGATGGGCAGGAGGAATAGGGATCTGTGGGATGAAGATGTAAAACTAGAAGCCCCTTGTGGTGACTTGCTTAGAAGCCAGCAATATGGTTCACCTTTAGAATATATACCCTTTAAGATAAACAGTACCTGTAGTATGACCTTTGGGTATTGGCTGAAGTATGAAATTGCCAATATTCAACTGTATTTGACCTACAGAAATGGCAGTTTATTTATTAAAATATTTGACCATGTCCCCCAGTCAAATATAAATATTATTTTGTTTAATTTTGTATCATAGTACCCTATATAGTGTCTAGCACAGAGCAGGTACTCAATACAACATGTGGATGAATTAATTAAGAAGTGAGTTACTTTGCCCAAATATATTTTGGTCATAATTTACTGTATTACTTAGAATTCATTCAATCATAAATAACAGAATTCAAATTTATATTAGTTAAGCAAAGAGAGAATTTATTGGCTCACACAACTGGAGATTCCAGGGGTATCAGGTACTGGTTTCAGGAACAGCCCTTTTTCAACTCGGATTTTACTCTGTTTGCTTTATCCTCAGGAAGAATCTCTCTGTTTGATGGTTTCTAGTGGCTACAGGTTTATAGATATTAATCAGTTTAGCAAAATAAGAAAATGAAAGTGCCTCTTTCCCAATAGTTCAAGTCAAAACTCCTAACCTTGACTCCCACAGAATCTATTTTGGCAATATCTGAGGAGATAAGGGAGGGAGTCATGTTCACCTCAGTCAGTTGGACCAAGAATGGGAGAATGGGCTGGTTCCCTGAAGGAGAAATAATAATTATAGTAATAGCTGACACTTAATGAGCACTTATCTCCCAGGCACTTCTCTAAACATAATTCCCTCAACAGCACTATTATCTTCTCTACTTTACACATGAGTAAATTGAAGAATAGAGAGCGTCAAGTAACTTGCTCAAAACCACCTAGCTGGGAAGACAGAGCCACGATTGAAGCATAAACAGTCCAATTTACAGCCCATTCCCCTAACCAATACACTCTGTGTTCAGAAAAGTTTAGGGATAAGGAACATGGATGACTACTCTGCTTTTTTAAATTTATAGAACCAATGGTTTGGTAGCATCTAATTCACGGTGGCAAATGGAAAGTTACTGGTTTACTTGTTGTCAGATCGTTGCCCGGGAGACAGTTTTCTCTAAGCTGGTCCCAGAAGTGCTTTTGGTTGCTAAGCAAGTGATTCCCGACAACCATAGGTCTCTGTTTTTTCATCTCCCTCCCACATCCTTTTCCTCAGCTTGATGACTTCCACCAAGTCAATTTGATTTTGTATAAAAAATGATATTTAGAGTGTCTTCCATGTAATCAAACAAGAACACATTCTATCATTTAAAAATATTATTAAATATCTGAGTTATGTATGTTTAGATCCTTTCTAGCTTTGATATTTCAGTAGCTTCTGGATATGTATGAGTCACCCACACTCCAGTTGACCTTTTGGGTGCTGGAATTCACTCCCTGGTAAATGTCATAGCTCCTTTGTCTCTCCTTCTCTTACCCATCTTTTTTAGAGTAATTATCAGAGCTTATTTCTAACAAGTCAGAAGTAGTGGGGGCTACTACATTTTCCTTTAAAAAAATGGTAGATGATGTTTGATTGAAGGTAGCTCTGGAAAACTGGAGAAAACAAAGACCTTATGCCGAGGTCCAGCCCCAGCGGTCCAGGGGTTTCCAAAGGTGTGGACAGAGTCGGCGAAGAATGAAGGACACGGAGACAGCATTCAGATGATCAGCATAGTCTTTTGTCTGTTCAGTTGATCAGCATAGCTCTCATTTGTCTCCGTGTAAATCATTCTTCGCCGACTCAATGCACACCTTTGGGAACCCCTGGACCGCTGGGGCTGGACCCCGGCAACCTGCAAGTCAGTCCGTTTTTTGTGGCATTGATGAGGGTTGTCTTTGAGGGAGAAGGTCTGATTATCTTCGTCGCTCATGAGGTTAGGAAGGACTCAGGTCAAGGTTCTCCCAGTAAGGCTCCTGCTTGGCTGATGCAGGCATTCACCGCTGTTGGACTGGTGGCTGTAAGCTCTGCGCCTCTCTGCAGTTCAGGATCCTCTGCAGCTTCTTAGTGTCTGCCTTCTCGTGACGTGAACTCTGTCTTGCCCTCTTCTGTCTTTGGCACTGACGGCACTGACCATGTCTAAGTGACTCCATCTCCGTTAGTTCAAAGTCATGACTCTCACTGGCTCATTCATAATTATAGATGAGTTCAATGTTAGATCAGTGAATTTCCCTCATCTGGTAAACTGCCTCCAGGGGGCAGGATCATGTGGTACTAACACGGATCTAGGAGCACTCCACATGGTGGAGAGCATTTTCATGGAAGAATGTATGTGTGCAGGCGTGAGAGTGGGATGGAGGAGCATGGAAATTATCAGTACATCTGCTACATTATCTAAAATTGTTCCTTGTTACAAAATAAAGTAATTTCTTAATGGCTATATCACAGGGAAAATGCAATAAGAGCTGCTTTTCATAATGATTTATATATCACACTTAATCC
The DNA here is from genome assembly GCF_000412655.1 of Myotis brandtii. Taxonomy (NCBI): domain Eukaryota; kingdom Metazoa; phylum Chordata; class Mammalia; order Chiroptera; family Vespertilionidae; genus Myotis; species Myotis brandtii. The sequence goes on along the minus strand of NW_005358033.1, from coordinate 151,114 downwards.
TGAAATGACCTCTAAATTCTCATAGGTTAACTAGACATGTAAGGAATATTACAGTTACAGGTAGTTTGTTTTCTGCTTTTTTGAAAGTGGTAACTGGGGTGTGCCATTTGGATAGCGCTCCACTAATCAGGACATTGGGTTATTCCCAACATCTAGTCAAGTTGCACTAAAGATTTCCTGTACTTGTCATTAAACATAATTTTATGAAATAGAAAAACATAACATAAAAATAATAATTTAAATTGCCAAATCAAAAGCCCTGTTATTAATGGGGAGGGAATGCTGGTTGGCAACAATTAAAAAGTCATATAACATCAAGTGCTAATGAGGATGTGAGAATTCACCTATATTGCAGGTGGGTATATAAGCTAGTGCAGACATTCCAAAGAGCAATATGTGATATGAAGTGAAAAGAAATATGCATCTTCCTTGTGATTTAGTAGTCTAATGCAGATATATTCCCCAATAGACATTCTTCCATTGTCTAGAGAGGGTATATATGGGAATGTTCAGTGCAACATAAATTAGCTGAGACTGGTGGCAACCTAGATATCTATCACTGGAAGTAATGGATAAGTTAAATGTTAGGATGCATTCTACATAATAATATGCAGCAGGCTGAGGTAATAAACTAGATTTAAATCCAGATGTACTGGTAGATCTTAATAAAAGTATTGAGCGAAAAAGTAACAAACAGAATGGGAACTTAATGCAAAACCATGGACTGCACAAAGCAACACTCAAGTCTTCAAGGACACATGGATATCCAAGGACTTACAGTAAACACATTAGAGGGGGTGCCTATGGGAGGGGAGGCAATGGGAGTGGGGATGAAGGATGAAGGGGAAAATAATCAATTTTTTTTTAAAAAGGAGAGAGAGGGCTTTGCACAGCCAAGTGATGGTCATGAGCCACAAACAGAGGAGTATAATAATTCTCAGTATTGTACACCTGAGGTCCAAGAAAGACAATAAAAACAGTGGAAGGGGGAAACATTTAGCTGGTTAGTAAGGAGACCCACTTATATTGGGGGGAAAGCTTCATATGAGTGCTCTCTTGTTCAAATTTCCCCCTTGTCCTACTCCCAGCACTAACTCTGCGGCAAAGGTTATTTGGTCCTTGTTAGCCCACTTTTTAGCTGTCTGACACAGAGGGAGGAAAAGTGGAGGTTGTTGATGAGATTGAGTGTGCACCGGAGCAGTGATTTGAGATATGGGAAAACCAGGACTCTAGATAAAAACCAGCAGGAAGTGACTCCAATTCTGACACCTCTGACTCTCTAGGACCTTGGTTTTCTCCTTGGAAAAGAGAAATGGTCTAATCTCAGCTCTTCCTTCCAGCCCTGATGGTCTGTGATTCTCCCTCTCAAATGTCATGTGGACAAATAGCCCTCAGAAAGTGAGCCCTCTCTTTCCTCGTGACCTGGCTAAGGAAACAGCACGCTGCCCTCCACGACTCACTGGCCAAATGCACGCGTGATCTCATTTGAATCACCTTCCTGTTAGAGAAGGCAGGCAAACACTTTTGTTTTGATCCTTTAAAAAATTCCTCCTTGGAATTCTCGTAAGGAAATGTGATATGCAGAGATAGCAGATAAAATTGGCACATTTAAAGATGTCACTTTGGGGGCTGTTTTGCCATTCCTTTTGGTGATTAATTGGGCAGGATCATCTGAAGAATGGGAAATAAGATAGAATTAACACTTTGTATAGAAACCTTGTGGGGAAGTAAGCTCCCCTTTTAAAAGGCCCAAAGGACAAAAAGCAACAGCTTTCTAAAAGAAAGTGCCCTTTATGTGAATGACTTTTGTTTTGTTAGGAAAATATTGAAACTTCCTTTCTCCCTTATTTCTTCTGAATATTTTTGTTTTCTCCTTAGGACTTTAACATCTCTTGGCTAAACAGACATGGGCATTTATTATATAAGCCAAAGTGATAAAGCTATTTAAGATTAATCTTAACATGCATCACCTCCTTTTCTGATGGCCTCAGCTCTAAGTTGCTTCCCAAAATGGTCAGTGTCCACCTCCACCATCCACAGGGATAGGTTTCGTTAGAGGAAGACAGCCAAGGGCTTATACTCAATATGTAGCATGATTATGTTGCCCCAACAGGGGAAAAATGTCTTTTGAACCCCAGTGTTGAATTGTACATTTTCATTCTGCTTTGTGAAGAAAGACCCCTGTTTATTTTTCTGAAGGTTTCAGAGCATTTCCTGCAGGGACAGAAGTGTCCTCCCCCCAGGAATCAGCACTTTAGGGCACATTGTAGAGTCGTGGTCAGATGGGCTGCTCTTCCTCCAAGGAAGATCCACCTCTGTATTGGTGATTACGGCAAAGGACCAGATGTTTTCCTTTAACCTCCTATTGGTTCTAATCTCTCTCAATCTTTGATCCCAGCCCCACTTGAAAGTAACCCCTCATTTAGCTCCTCTTGGGTGGTCCTCAGTGGAGATTTAGTTAATTCTAACTTCTTGTACAGTTTTCCCCCATGTGCTTCCATGCTAAAATTCTACCTTTCTAATTGCTAAGAGGAAAATTGTTAATCCTTTTGATTCAGGGAGCAGTGTAATAGCCTTGAAATTGGCAACTTAATTGAAAAACTCAGAAATTGCTGACTCCTCGTGGTATTTCTTTAATAGCATTTCCTTCCTCATTCTTTTCTTGATTTTTTTTTCAAGATAAAGTTTATTTAAAATGTACTTACAAAAGGCTATCTTCTTGTTATCTCTCTATTCTAAGATTCTGTTTGGATTTCCTGCTCGGTCTCCGGTATTTTATTGATTGTTACAGATCAGTTTAGTGGGTTCTTATAGAAAATACTCCCTGGAATACAGAAGGGACATGTGACACTGATGAATGGGAAGTAGAAATTTGTCTCATCCTTCCATTCTTATGTAAAAATAAACAACTCTTAGATTCTGAGGGTTGTCTAGGCTACATATATCAAATTATCAGTGTGAGTTTTGGAGATTAAGTTATTCTGCATTGCAACTGTTATATATTAGTATTCTTTAGTTTTTTAAAAGAGATTTTTAGTTTTGCTTTGAGTTCATAAAAGCAAATTCCTCTTAAGAATTCTGAGAATAAAAAGGTTCCTGGGTTCTTGGCATATTCTATTGATCTTACTTATGAATAGGGAAAAGGTCAAGGATTTTGCTTATTTGTTTTCCATAGGCACTCTAAATTTTAAAAGATTTTAAGGCTTTTAAGGGACTTTTAAGAGACAATTTGTTACAGATGCATTAACATATTGAATTTATGTGAAAGAGTGAAGGCCAGGCAAAGGATATTGGGTTCATTATTTATTAGTGGAGCTAGTCAAAACTTCTCTGTTTTAACCACGTGGTGGTTTGGCCCCTATTCAAGAAGCCATCTCTTAAAATTGCTGTCCCCAGCAATTAATGTACACTGAGAGGATGGTTATGCCTTCATTATACTCAACTGTATTAGATTCTAGACTATGCAGGTCTAACTTGCCTCTGTTCAGACTGGACATGATGCTTCTGAGTAATTATCTCAAAGTATGTACTATATTTGCTTTCTACTCAAAATGAAACTCATCAGTAAATTCTATAAATTGTGCAGAGTTTGAGCCTCTCTTCCTTTCACATCTCATTTCCCATCGTATGGCCTTTCTCAGTGCCTCTTACCATGTTCCCTCCTCCTGCATGGAAAACTTACTTTCTCATGGTCATATGCCCTACTCCTACTTAGTCCCCATCTCCTCATGAAAGTCTTCCCTTCCCGGCTTATATTTGGTTATGAAAAGCTCTCACGTTACCATGTTCTTCACATCACAATATCAATTCTGTATTTGTCTTATTTGATTGTCTTTCTACGCCACTATTTTGAGAGCTCTGTGATGTCAGAGATGAAGTTGAGTATTATGCCCTCTTATTTCTCTAGTGCTTGGGAACTGTAGAATGAATGAGGAAATGAGTGAAGGAATGAATAAATAACATTAAGGTTCACTTAACCTGCACCTGACAATTTCATGTATGAACTTAATGTATTTATTGTGAAGCCCATACTTTTGTGTGTATGTGCATCTCCTTTCTTGTATGGTTACATTTCTAGAGGGTAAAGAAAGGCTCTTGGTCTTCTGAGACAGGTTTCTCTTGCCCAGTATTCAATGTAGTCTCAGACCAGGGGTTGGGGTTAGGGCCACCTCTATGGGGTTATAGAACAGAAAATACAATAATATATGCTCTTCTTTCTCCTGTACAGAGAAGTATACGAAAATTAAAGAAGTCGAGGAGAAGCAGAGACAGCACAAGAAGGTAAAAGCAGCTTGAGAGGTATGTGGATATGTGGACCTTGGCTAATCACTCATTGGAAACTCAAGGCTGAGTTAGTGCATCACAGTCTTGTTTTTTTCTGAGCACCAGGCTGCAGTGGCCACCTTCCTGCTTTATCCCCACCCGCTAGGGGAGAACTTGTGCTCTGCCTCCACTGGAATCATAACATAACTGTCAGTCATATGGAATTAGCTCTGCCTATTGCTAACTATAAACAGTTCTGTGTGCAATCATATAACTCAAAATGGAAAATTAAAGTTGACCATCCCATGTTCCAGTTGCCTATCCTTCCCTTTATCCTCAAGTTTAGTCTCATGGAGCGTCTGCTCCTTTTAATCTTTGAGTTCACAGGCCCCCAGGATGGCCCTCAGGGGCCCTGACCACAATGGCTGAGCCCAAAGCACAGCTGTGGATGAGTGACTTACACTTAAATAATTGCCCAAACCTGTAGAGTTTCTTATCAGATTATCTCTGGCAGAATCCAAAGTTTCTTTTTCAGATTAGTCTTTTGGAACAGAAGCTAGAATCCAGTATTAAAGCCAGTTTTATAATATTTCACTTATTTTTGCTATTATTTTGCAAAAATATTCATTTTTAATATTCATTTTTAAACTGTTCTCTAGTGATGTAAAGCAAGGATTCAATTTACCATGTTTTCTACCAATATTTATCTGTGTAAAGTTTGTTTGCTGCATTGAATGAGACAAACCTAACCTTTAAGTAAGAAAAGTTCATCTTTCTGCTGGCAACTACCAAGGGGAAAACATATCATTTTATAAAGTTATTTCTCCTCTACCCAATGCTTGTCAAATATAGAAACAAAAATTGGAAAATCTTACACTTTTCAAATGAATTCTGTGGTAAATAGAACCTTAGCCCTATTTTACCTCACTGCATATGATAGTGCTTTGAGAAAGCATTTAAACATAGGTAATAATATGTCTCAAAGGCTGGGACTATTGATTTATAAAGTTAGGTGTGAATAAAATCTAAAGATAAATACTGTATCATTAAAAAGTGAAATAATATTATTTTGATTCATACTTGACAATTTTTGAAAGAATGTTAAGCTCTTATATAAATATATGGCCTTCCCAGCTGTTCAAATAGTATGATTAATTAAATGGATTCTGTCTACAAACCAACACTGGCCCTTGTTCTCAAGTTGCAAATCTGTCCAATGTAAAGGGAAATGGAAAAGTAGTTCTCTGGTATCTACTGCATTTGAGGCAAATAATTAATATTGTTGAAATTTCAATGTATTCCTTAGTATGCATTTGTGGTATGCGTGCGTGTGTGTGTGTGTGTGTGTGTGTGTGTGTGTGTGTGTATGTGTGTGTGTTGTACGTTTTTTAATAGCAGAAAACTTCACCTATGAGGAACTCAGCTATTTGACAATCTCATTAATCCAGAATAAAGCCAAGAATTTGTTAAAAGCTAACAAAGGAGACTTCTTAGAAGCCCAGACAGAGGTGATCAAAGTCTGCTCACTACATCACATATATTTAAATATAGAAAAAAAGTCATAGACCTTCAATTAGAATATTACCCTTTTTATTTTACTATAAATTACATAACTTACCTAGAGGGTACAAAGCAAGAAGGGGTTGCTGGGACCGATTATAATTGTTGACTGGGACTGGAGAGTGCAAGGCCTTAATTCGGTATATATTAGGGAGCCAACCAGACTTACTGAGTAGACAAGAGATATTATCAGACACATTCTTTAGGAAAATTCATCTAAGTGCATAGAATATATTGCAGAGGCCGGAAATCAAAGGTAGTTATTAGACTGTTGCACTAGTCCAGAGACTATGGCTTTAAGTCCAGATGAGCAGTAATAAGATTCTGTACAAGGGTGTGGAGAAGAAAGTAAGGTCTTAAGAAATGTTGCAAAGTTGAATGAAAAGGATTTGGTCTTGTTTGGGTTGAGAGACGAAGAGAGAAGAAATCAAAGGCATCTTTAAAAAGTCAAGTCTATAATAGTTAGTGCAAGTGGCAGAATCAAGATACACAGGAGGAAGAACAAGTTTGGGTAAGAGGAAGATGGTAAATTCAGGTGTGCACTTTGAGGTATGAGTAGAATATCCAGGTGAGATGTCAAATGCAGAGGTGGGCTATCTCTAGGACCAGGCATAAAAACCATCATGGCTAATATTTACTGATTACTTAATAGTAATGAAGCACTTTCCTACACGTTTCTCATGTATTTAATATTCTCAGCTGTCCCATAAAGTACTATTTTTAATGCATTTAAAAATCCATTTTTAATTAAGAACGTAAAGTAATAATAATCACCATAGAAATCCAAACCCCACATAAGCAGGAAAATTCAAAAGAAAGAATAAGGGTGGTAAGTTAAGGAAATAACAGGTTTTTCTTTTCTAAATAATGTTTATAGCAAATTAGAAGCAACTTAATACCAAAGACACTTCAAGAGGAAATTCATAGCTGCATAGAAAAGGAGAAAACATCAACACACACACACACACACACACACACACACACACACACCAACATCAACAATAAAACATAGAAAACCTATAGCAATGACAGCCCCTTTAGGAGGAAACAGTCTTTCCCGCTTTACTAAGATCTCTTTAATTGCCTATTAGATAATTGATGTTAAAATCATACCAAGAAAAGACTTAAATGATATTTCAGTTAATCTTTCTGGAAGGCAAAAATAGATAGTTCCTATCATGCTTAAAATCAAAGACCTTTTGCACGGCGAATTAAATTGTAGTGTGATCAATAAAGTCCACAGGCCCATATAAATTGACCCAGGCTATCGAGTTTTATTTGATGTTTGTAACAGTGAGGTGGCAGACCTTCCTTTCTAGGCAAGCAGGGACTGGGCCCAGCATGAAATTCTACTAGCAGGGACTGGTATTGGAGTGGGTGTGGTTTTTCTGCACTTTGAGGGCTCTAATTAAAGGGGAATTAGAATCAAAGTCTGAGATGAGGGCTGGAGTGGGCCCAGGAGGAAGTAAGGGAAGTTCCAAAATATCTAGTCCAAGGGTAAAGGATGAAAAACAACAAGCAGATTTAAAGAAATAATATCAGAGAATTGCAGGCAAGATGGAGTAATGGTTTGAGAGCAGAGGCCTGAAAGATTTCCAGAGAGAATGGGATGTAGAAGGTACAAGACTTTTCTAGGGTAACCAGGGTCAATCATCAGGAAGGGGATCCTGAAAGGTGGATAGAAGCAAGCAGGATTCAGGAAACAACCCAGCAGTGAGATTTCTGTGTTGTCGTGGTGGTTATTGTTTTTCCTACTGTATATTCAGGGTGAATGTGGTCAGAGGAAAAAATAACTTCCAAAAATGGAATAGGAAGGGGTCACTTCTCAACTCACTTTATGAGGTCAGCATTACCTTGATAACCAAATCGTGACAACATTAGTACAAGAAATGAAAACTACAGACCAATATCTTTTATGAACAAAGATACAAAAGTTCTCAACAAAACATTAACAATTTGAATACAATAATATATAAGAAGTATTATATACTATCACCAAGAGGGTGTATCCCAGAAATACAAGATTGGTTCAACATTCAAAAATCAGTCAATGTAGTCTATGGCCCTGAATGCGCTTACTCTCGTCTGATCTCTGAAACTAAACAGGATTGGGCCTGGGAGACCACCTGGGAATACAGGATGCTGTAAGCTTAAAAAAAATCAATCAATGGAAGTCCCCATATTAATAGAAAAACAAAAAACCCCCACATGATCTTATCAAGAGATGAAGAAAACACATTTGGCAAAATTCAACAATTATTCGTATTTAAAAACTCTTAGCAAGAAGGACATCAACTAGTTGTACAGCTAATATGGTACCTAATAGAAAGATTTTGAATGTTTTCTCCCTAAGATTACAAACTAGGCAAGGTGACTATTGTCATCACTCCTTTTCAATATTGTATTAGACATCCTAGCAAGTACAGTAAGGCAAGAACAATAAATAAAAGGCATTCAGAATAAAACTATAATTATTCATAGATGACATTATTGTACATAGAAAATCCTAAGAAATATACATCTGATCAGGTAGATGGCTTCCAGCTCTGATATTCCATAGCCTTTCACCTTCAAGGAGAATAATATAGACATTTTCTTATTTTTGTGTCTCTTGTCTCACATTTTTCCAGGCTTTTCTTATAGCCACAACAGCATTTGAGGTGAAGTATGTTTCAAAGCTACTTTGAGTGTTTGTCAATGATTGGAAGATTCTCTTGGTTATCCTGTTGTACAGCAGGTCTTTAAATAACATTATCATTTCATTCAGTGTCATTCTGTTGTAACATGGATAAGAAAATATCAATTCCTGTCTTGGGCCACTGTTTGTGTGGAGTTTGCCTGCATGGGTTTTCTTCTGGTATTCTGGTTTTCTCCCATATCCCAAAGATGTGCACATTAGGTTAATTGGTGTGTTTAAATTGCCCCAGTCTGAGTGAGTGTGGGTATGTGTGTGAGCATGTCTTGCAATGGAATGGTGTCCTGTCCAGGGTTGGTACCTGCCTTGCACTCTGAGCTGCCAAGAAAGGCTCTGGCTACTCATGACCCTGGCCTGGAATAAATGGGTTGGAAAATAATTATCTTACTTGTTTTTATTAATCTTTCTTAAACATGTATATAGCTTACAATAATTTTAATGGTTAATATTAGAAATGTTTGGGTCTTTATTTATAAGTTTGGTGATGTTTATGTGACCAGAAATATGCCATTGGAACAGAACTCTTGTTTATATCAATTAATTTATGGTAAAATTGGTTTCATTATAAGTCACTTTGATTAAAATCATAGTTTCCAAAAACCCATTGATGACGTTAAATGAGGACTTATTATGCAGAGTCCATGATTTATTTTCGACGTATGATTTTTTAAAATTTTAAGATGGTGCAAAAGTGACATGCATTCAGTAGAAATCATACTTTGAATTTTGATCTTTGCCATATGATACTCTCTTATGGTGCTGGGCAATGGCAGTGAGCAGTAGCTCCCATTTAGGCACGTGATCATGAGGATAAACAACTGATATTCTACAGTGTACTGTGTTGTCAGTGGTTTTTGGATATTGTATTCTGAGCATGTTCAAGGTAGGATAGGCTAAGGTAGATAATTTGGTAGGGTAGATGCATTAAATGTATTTTGATTTACAATATTTTCAGCTTACAATAGGTTTATTGGTATGTAAACTCATCAGAATTCAAGGAGTATCTGTATTTGTACCTGCTTCTATTATAGCTACTCTGGCCCTGGTGCTAGCTTTAATAGGTTCGCAGGCCCTGGCCAGGTAGCTCAGTTGGTTAGAGCATTGTCCCCATGTGCCAAGTCTGCAGGTTTGACCCCCCAGTCAGGGCACATACAGAATCAACCCAATGAATGTATAAATAAGTGGAACAACAAAAATCAATACTTCTCTCTCTCTCTCTCTCTCTCTCTCTCTCTGAAATCAATCAATAATTTCTAATTTAAAAATAAAATATAAAAATAAATAAAAGATTTGAAATGTCCTACTGTAAATAAAGGGATAGAGATGGAATTCACCTGCCAACATTTTAAAATTATATTAACTATGTTCTTGGACCAGTGTAAGGAACTGGCTGAGTGTAATGATTAAGTTTACAGTTTAATGAGGAAGACAAAGAACAAGTAATTATGAGTATGATGAGTGTAACAACAACAAGGTGTGTTCAACAGAAAGAGCTGTCCTAGAACTGATCATGGCCTGAGCACAAGAAGACAAATCGTATTGGAGTAAAGCCCCATTTTATAATAAAAAATTTGGCTGGACTTTGGTTACTGGGAGGTAACCTCTAAATTCCTGGAATTTCCTGAGTGATGAGTATCTTTGTTGTTCATGGTGAACCCAGGACTGTGCCTGAGTTTATGCTAATGAGATGACTCAGGATGGAGCTAGCTACTCTGGAAGGACCAACCATGTGATTAGAACATTGGCACTTGACCCAGGAGATAATAGCCTGATTTGCCGGGAGGGGAGGGGTGCTGGAGAGTGAGTCTTTTCTTGTGGCCAATGGTACCATCAATTGTATCTATGCAATAAAATCCAAATAAAAACTATAGACACCTATGGCTCAGGTGAGTTTCCTGGTTGGTGATACGCATAGGTGTGCTGGAGGGTGACAGATTCTGAGGGCATGGAAGTTTTGCATTTGGGACCCTCCTAAACCTTGCTCTATGTGTCTCTTTGGTTGTCTCTTTTAGATAAAACTATAACCCTAAGTATAGTTCTTTCCTGAGTATTGTGAGTGGCTCTAGTGAATTATTGAACCAGAAGGGGCAGTGGGTACCCCTGAATTTGTAGCCAATTAGTCAGAAGTGCAGAAGGCCTGAGAGCTCCAAAGCTTGTGGCTGAAGTCTGAAATGAGGGGAATCTTATGGAGGACTTTGCCCTTGACCTAACTCTGGATAGTTAGTGTCAGAATTACATTGCAAGGCCAGAAATGGGTAATCCAGTTAAATCAACGAAACTGGGCCAGGCTATGAAAGACTTAGACATCAGGCATTAGACTTGGAAAGGGAACATGGTAGAACATAATTTATTAAGTGCTTGAAATGTGTCAGGGACACTTCTAAGCATATTTTAGGTATCTTCTTATATTTTACCTCCTCTATCATAGGAAGTATCATTAATTCTTTTCTAGATGAGTACTAAAAAACAAAACAAAACCACAAAAATAACAAACACTGGACTCTTTGCTAGTCTGAGATTTACCACCCATATGCTGTTGACCTTTGAACAACCATACCTTTGCATGACCTCAGTTTTTCATCAGTCTGTCTATCCCTAAGATTTTATGATTCCACATGGTTAAGGTGCATTCTGAAAAATCATATATCATTAAAGTAGTCTCTAAGAGCTAATTTAACTTTGGACATTTTTTCTAGATGAGTAGTAAAAAACAAAACAAAACCACAAAAATAACAAACACTGGACTCTTTGCTAGTCTGAGATTTACCACCCATATGCTGTTGACCTTTGAACAACCATACCTTTGCATGACCTCAGTTTTTCATCAGTCTGTCTATCCCTAAGATTTTATGATTCCACATGGTTAAGGTCTATTCTGAAAAATCACATGTCATTAAAGTAGTCTCTAAGAGCAAATTTAACTTTGGACATTCATTTTTATTTTCAACAAATACTTATTGAATATCTGCCATGTACTATACACTAGGCTATGCTTTGGAGATACAGGGATGAACAAAAGCTAATAGTCATTCCTTCCAATACCAGTAGTATTGGGTAAATTACCTTTTCATTTCAAACGAGATTGTGTTTAAATGAGCAACCTGTAGGGAAGAGGGTAGATTACAAAAAGAAAGCAAATTGCATGGGGGTGGAGGAGACTGGGAATGAGCATTGCCTTGCTGATTGAAGAATGAAAGATCAAATGGAGATGTGCTGCTAAGGAAAGGCTTTGGGCATGTGAGAGTCAAGTGATTTTTAGCATTAGGTAATGATTTTGTGGACTAGCCCCAACAGTAGTACTTATGTGGATTTTGTACACAAGTGACAAGGGAGGCAGGGCGTCCCCCTCTACATACTCACTCTCACCTGACTATGCAAGGAATACCACACCAGTTTCACTGCCTATAATAAGAAGAGACCTTCAGATTTGGAGTAGAGAACTCAAACAGAGAAAGAGATGAGACTGGCTGGGCAGGGTGACATTAAACATGCATAAAGACTATACCAAGAGTTGAAAGCTTGGTAGACCTCCAGAATCATTTGGGGGTACTTTATGAACATATAGCTTCCATCTGAGATTTTTAAAACCAGAATTTCTAGAGGAGAATATTTACAAATAAGTCTTCCAAGATGATTCTGATGCTCTGCTGGATTTGAGAACCACTAGTTTACCTGATTGGCAAACAAGGATGGTGTATAAGACTCAAAGAGACCTGCCATCAACAGCAATCACATGTTTTGCTTTCATGACATTATTTTTTTCTGAATGGATCAGTTTGGTTTCTAAAGCTATTGATTTATTGATCCTGCTTTTCCCTTCTTCCATATGTGGATTTTTATTCTCAGTTTCTTTTGTTGGCATCTGAAATCTTGAGAGTTAAAGAGATGTGTTTTGAATTTTTTGGTGGGGGGCATTTTTGCTTTGTGTAGTAGACATAATTGGTGGGATTTTTATTCTCAGTTTCTTTTGTTGGCATCTGAAACCTTGAGAGTTAAAGAGATGTGTTTTTTGAATTTTTTGGTGGGGGGCATTTTTGCCTTGTGTAGTAGACATAATTGGTGAAAAAAAATCTCAAGGATGGGATGGAAGGTAGACTTTAGCCATCAGAATCATTTGAACTAACCAAATCAACAATAAATCACAAACTCCAGATTTTTGTTTAAAGGGGAGGAGACCAAGGCAGTGGATGTGCAAATTAGCCAGGCCACGACTTGCTGGCTCTGGTTCATTTTGTAAACAAAAGCAGGCCTGAATTCAATCAAACATTACTTGTTAAAGTAAACTAGCAAAAAGCTGGTGAAAATTAAAGTAGAACAGAAGATGGTTTCAATAATTTTATTCTCCAGCTTTTAGCTGAAAAAAATCTACCCACCATTCCATTCTATGGCACATGTCCTTCCTTTCACGAAAATTAAAGTGTTGTAGTTATGCTCATATTGAAAAATGTTACCGGTAGTATTGGGTAAGTTGCCTTGAGAATAAAATTCGGAATACTATCATTTATAGTTTTGACAGTATTTTAGTAGATTTTTAGGAACTTTTTAAATGAGAGAAATGGGACCCAATAGGTTGGGTAGCTGAAAGACTAAATTGTTTGATAAATACCATGTGTCTGGTATGCTATACTTGTTTAAAGTGACACTGAGAGATTAGTTGTTTCTAGACATTTTTTGGTTAGGTCTTTAATGTATACAGAGCTGTTGAGTTTCCCCTCAAAACTGAACAAAGCCTGAGGGGTTTTGCCCTATGGGGCTAGAAACAAGTGGACCATTGCTTTGGCCTGCAGTGAAGTTTTCCGCTGAGGTGACAGGTCTGCACTTTCTCCAAGGGGTTAGTAGGGATACCATCAAAATTCCTGGATGAAGGGAAGTTCTAATTATTAAGCCTTAACTTAAAAGTTTCCGTAGGAATTTTCTACTTTGCATGTAGAACTGTCATTTGGGGGGTTGTGTGGGGTCAGGGATCCAGAAGATCATTTCTAAGAGTTTTGGGACTAGGTGTAGCTGTCCAACTGTGCACCTAGGCCAAAAGTATCCTGAGTCATTGCCTGAAATTCCCTCCACTGTGAACTTGTGTTGTGTTCCAGCAACTGAAAGAGGTGTTGATTCATTTCAGGCCTCGTTTGTCTATGATGAAGTTCAACCCACCACAGAGGGATTCAGGGGAACTGCACTGTGGACTCTAGGCCTGTGATTTATGTTTTCCCTGTGTTTTTATCTGTTTTCTCTGTATTGTTGACAATGAAGTTGACATCAGATGTATTTAGCCCAAAGGATACTGCACAGTACCTTACAACGAAGGTGGAAAAGAAGATCTGGCAGGCACAGATCAATTGTTGTCAATAAAACAGTCACCAAAGTGAAACACTGACAATGACAACACTCCTCTACTCTGGAATCAGATCCCAGAGGCAGGCACGACCTCCCTGAAGATGACTCACCATCATCAAATCACGGTGAGGAAGAATTTGGGCTTCTTCCTCTCCAGATACATAGGCTGATTGTAGATTATTGAACTTGCAGGGAATCTGGAAAAGCACACTGCCTGCCCTGCCCACTCAAAGCGCTTATGTACTAACCAGGATTCATTTCATGCTTATTGCTGATTCAGATATACAATAATTACCAACTACTCTGGCTTAAGTGCTTTTATTGTGGGTCCTCTTGGAGACATGCACAGGATAAAATGACCTCTTGTCATTATTTCTTTTCTTCTGGTCTAAAAATGATTTGTTTGAATGACATCACAGGGTGGAAACCGTTTTCTCCTTACCCTTTAAATATCAGTTTTGGGAGGAGCCTTTTCTATTTCAGGATTGTGTCATTGCTCTGGGAGTTGATGGTTCTATTTTGAGAAATATTAAATTCTTATCTTCCACCCTGGTACCCATCTATGTTATTCGCCCAACAATCAGTTAGAAAAGTAACTGGGCTTGCAAAAGGACCTTGGGGGAAAATGTCCTGGATCATATTCTAATAGTCCTAGGGAATAAGAACAGTTTCCTAGCACCCTGACCTTGATGCCGCCCCCCCCCCTGGGGTGATCAGGAATGATGTTTGCACTGTCTTATATCGCAGCTTTTACTCCTTTGTGTTTATTCCATCGCTGAAAGACTCAGAACATCACTTTTTCTAGCACACATTGTTTGTCTGAAAATACACCTGGAGAGTTGCCCAATTTGGAAATGACTTAAATTACAAAAAAAGCACAGCTGTCTTTAACAGCTCTAGGAGTTCATGCAACGAGCCTACAATTTATTGAGTAGGATTAGATGCTTATTGCCTATGACACTTTAAATACCATTACATTGAAGTTTATACAAGAAAGTCCAAGTTTAAAACTGGAATCTTAGCAATAACAGCTGGGCCATTTGTTTATGTGATAGGCAGGAAAGAATGACTTCTGTAATCTTCGTCTTTGGCTTCAGGATTCTGCTTAGGAAAAAAAAAGAAAGAAAGAAAAGATGGGAGGGGGAAGAAAGGAGCTAATTTCAGATTGTCAGGCTGAGCTGAACACTGCCGGCTAATCTGTCCCTCATGTTAAGACCTCTGCCAAGGTTCCTCTTGTATCCTCTTGCTCTCTCACACCTGACAAACCAGCATTTGAAATACTGTAGCCCACCTCTCTGACAGCAAGGGGTATGTCGCTAGCTAGCTTGCAGCTCTCTCCCCCAGGCGGCTCACATTCCGCATTTTGTTTCTAGCATGAAAGACTTTGTTTTAAATCATAATAGCAACCAGGCTGTAATCACATTAGAGCACACATGGAGAACTTGCAAAAAGTCATGTGTTTTGGATTTGACATTCTGATTTATGGTTGTGTGCTCCAGTTACACAGCTGCAATCTCATTTTCCAACAAAGATGTTTTCTATTTTTCTATTACTTTGCTTCACCCTGTCTTTATGTTGGGGAAAATGAAAGCCACCAGGTGAAGTCATAACATAAGTACAAATGTTTTCATGTTTGGGTTGGAGAGTGTAATAAAGGGTGTATACCGGCATTTCAAACACAGCTTGTTATTTTTGAATAAAAGTGTAAAGCGAATTGCTTACTTAAGGTAATCGCAAATTAAAGAGGTACATGGAAATTTGTAAAACCCAGAATTGTCCTACAAACTTTCCGTCTCCATCACCTGATATCAATTTTGGAGGAGGGAAATGAATGGTAATGCTCCACTTTAGGTATTTGGGTAAACTATGCTCCCTACTTATTATGTTCATTTCACAAAATTCTAGGAAGTTCAGGGTTGGGGACATGTAAAGACAATTTCTGCCAGCCTGTTCATTGTGCACATGAGGAAAGTGAAAACCAGACATGGAAAATGACTTGCCCAAGGTCACACAGCTGCTTAGTGATGGAGCTTAGACTAAAGCTGAAATTGCTTTCACCCCATTCCAACACGTTTTCCACCACTCCATTTAAATGCAACTTGAACAGCACTTTTTTGTGGTAAACTGACCACCACCACAAAGAATAGTCCAAATAAGTCTTCTGTTAACACATGAAAAAGAAAATGCCTTTTACTTTGTTGGGTTTTTTCCCCAAGTCTAAATATTTTGTTGTTGCTGTTAAGTGTGGTGAAAATTCAGACCCATCCCTGGTTCAGTATACTGTACATGCAGAATAGTCTATCTTGGTCTCATACTTGGGGTACATTATTGATAATAAAGGTAGCAATCTTGAACTCAGATGCGTTGAGATTTAACACATATCAATTCTTCCCAACACTTGAACAGTTCCAAATATAGTTATGTTTTTGGCAATTCAGTAAAATCTTAATACCAGGATAAAAGGTATATGTGTAAGAAAATTAAAAAAAAAAAACCCTGGTCGGGTGGCTCTGTTGGTTGGAGCATCATCCCATACCTAGGTTGCAGGTTTGAATCCATGTCAGGTGATGTTTCTCTCTCACATCAGTGTCTGTCTCTCATTCTCCCTTTCTTTCTCTCTGAAACAGTGAACATATCCTCAGGTGAGGATTAAAAATAAAAAAAATATATAATAGGAAGGCATTCACGGGCACAAGCAGTCAGATTGACTTGGAAATCTCTCTAAAAATGGAAAGAACATTAAAGCTCTATAGTCTGGATCATTATTTTGGTGCTCATTTCCTTTCACATAGATTCAGTCTTGGCTTTGTGAGAGGATTTTGGATTCTATAGTCATTAAGTCATGACAGTTTTCTCATAGAGAAGAAAATCCATGTACACAGTAATTAATTGTAATATTTCTTGGTAGAACTTTTTAAATTGCATATATGGATTAAAGTTTTCCCTCTTATTAAGGGAGTGGAGAGAGAATAAGTGACCAACAATTTTATTATCTTTAGTTAAATGCATATGTACAGATGCTATACCAAAGTTTTATATTATCTTACCTGTATGGGAATAATACTTGTAGGAAACCTATTTTTGGTGCTGATCTGCCTCTCCCCAGCCTCTATTCTCCCCCTTTCCTGCTAATAGCATTACGATTTTCCTTTTGGGGAGGTTAGTTCAACCTCATTCTCATCCATGAGATGAGCATCATATCATCTTAGCCTGAGCCTAGAGGGTGAACTGAATTCTTAAGCCATCACCTTATCTCATCTGCTCCTCTGTGATGGTGATGCACATGGATGGGCACATGACATGTGGGCCAAAGAGATTGAATCCATGGGCTTCTGAGGACACTGCCATTCAATGTACTGTGTTGAGAATGTGAAGGTTTTTTCTTTTTTTTTTTTAAATCTCCAGGGGAGAACTTGGAGCTTCTAGGGCAGTTAACATTGAGGAAGATGGAATAAAGGAAGAGAGAAAACAAATTTCCTATTACATGGGTTGAGCTTCTGGATCAAACTTTTGCTGACAGTGGTCCTACCTGGATTTTTATCCATATGAAATTTTCTTAAGTTTTTATTTTAATGTTTTTTTGTCACTTATGATTGGAAGACTCCCAACTGCTATGCCAGAGAAGTGGAAAGACAGTGATGTTCAATATGGGCAGAGTTATAAAGATGGTCTTTTAGGAACGTGAGCCTTGTGGGATCTCATCTATCTCATAGTGAGGATTGCATTTATAGATGTAAAGTTCTGCAGAGTGACTGACCAGAGTGGGAGCTCTATGAATTATTGTTATGATGATGGTGGTGGTGATTGATACCTTATTGTAGTTTTAATTTGCATCTCCCTAATGATTAGTAACCTAGAGAATTTTTTCTTATGTTTACTGGCCATCTGTATGTCCTCTATAGGAGAAATGTCAACTCAAGTCCTTTGCCCATTAAAAATTTTTTATTTATATTCATTTTGTAAAGAATAGTTTATTGATTTTTAGAGAGAAAGGAAGACAGAAGAGAGCAAAATCAATGTGAGAGCATAACATTGATGGGTTGATTACTGCACGCTCCCTACCAGAGATTGAGCCTGGAACCTAGGCATGTGCCCTGATCTTGAATCAAACCAGCAACCTTTCGGTGCACAGGATGATGCCCAATCAACTGAGCCACAATGGCCAAGGCTTGCCTATTTTTAAATTGGATTGTTTGTCTTGCGATTGTTGAGTTGTATTAGTTCTTTATACATTTTTGGAGATTAACCCTTATCAAATGAATCATTGGCGAATATGTTCTCCCATATGGTGGGTTCCCTTTTCATTTTGTTGGCTTCTTTTGCTTGTGAGGAAGCTTTTTAGTTTGATGTAGCCCCATTTGTTTATTTTTTTTTCCTGTGTTTCCCTTGCACTTGGAGACATATCAGCAAAAATATTGCTCTCATATTTTGTTGCCTATATTTTCTCCTAGGATTTTTGTGGTTTCATGACTTACATTTAAGTCTTTTATCCACTTTGAGTTTGTTCTTCTGTATGGTGGAAATTTGTGGTCTAGTTGTATTTTTTGCATGTACCTGTCTAATTTTCCCAACACCATTCATTGAAGAGACTATTTTTACTCCATTGTATGCTCTCCTTTGTCAAATATTAATTGACTATAAAAGCATGGGTTGATTTCTGGGGTCCCTGTTCTGTTCTATTGATCTTTGTGCCTATTCTTGTGCCAGTACCAGACTGTTTTGATTACAGTGACTTTGTAGTACAGTTTGATATTCCATATTGTGATTCCTCCAACTTTGTTCTTCTTTCTCAAGATTGCTGAGGCTATTTGGGGTCTTTTCTGGCTCCATGTAAATTTTTGGAATATTTGCTCTAGATCTGTGAAATATGCCATTGTTATTTTAATAGGAATTATGTTGACTCTATAGATTGCTTTGGATAGTAGGGACATTATAATGATGTTCATTCTTCTAATTCATGAAAATGGTATGTGCTTCCACTTGTTTGCATCTTCCTCTATTTCTTTCTTCAGTGTCCTATAGTACAGGTCTTTTACCTCCTTGATTAAGTTTATCCCTAGGTACCTTTTTTTTCAGTAGTAAATGGGATTGTTTTCTCAGTTGCTCATTCTGAGAGTTTGTCATTGGTATATGAAAATGCCACCAATTTCTGGATATTAATCCAGATACTTTGCTGGATTCATTTATGAGATCTAGTAGTTTTTTGGTGGAGTCTTTAGGGTTTTCTATGTACGATATTATGTCACATGTGAATAATGACAGTTTTACTTTCTCCTTTCTAATTTGAATGCCTCTTATTTCTTATTCTTCTTTAATCTCTGTGGCTAGGACTTACAGTACTATGATGAATAAGAGTGGTGAAAGCAGACATCCCTATCTTGTTCCTGATCTTAAGGGAAATGCTTTTAGTTTTTGCCTATTGAGCATGATCTTAGCTGTAGGTTTTTTATATGTGACCTTTATTATGTTGAGATATTTTATCATAAATGGCTGAGAATTTTTATCATAAATTAGAAGCTAGTGCACAGATTCGTGCACCAGTGGGGGCCCCTCGGGGGATGTCAGATAGCCAGTTTCGGCCTGATCTCCACAGGCCCAATCCAGATAAGAGGGAGCCCAATCCCCACAGGTCTGACCCAAATAGGAGGGAGTCTGATCCTGTGCTTTGAGCGTCTGTCCCCTGGTGGTCAGTGCGTGTCATAGCGACCGGTCGACTGGTTGTTCAGTCATTTGGTTGCTTAGGCTTTTATATATATAGATGGTGCTGGATTTTATTGAATGCTTTATCTGTATTGATATGATCATATGATTTGTATCTTTCATTTTGTTTATGTGATGTATCACATTTATTGATTTGTATACCAGCCTTTAATCCCTGCAAGAAATCCCACTAGGTCATAATATATGTTTTTTTTAATGTATTGCTGGATCTGGTATGTTAATATTTTGTTGAGAATTCTAGCATCTATGTTCATCAGGGATATTGGCCTATAATTTTCTTTCTTTGTAGTGATATTGGCATACTTAGTTCTAGGGCTTTCAGCTCAGACTGGGATTTTTAACACCATTGGCTCCTCTGGTTCTCAGGCCTTTAGGTTTGGGCTGAAACTATATCAACAGTTTCCCTGGATCAACAGCTTGCAAATGGTAGATTGTGGGACTTCTCAGACTTCATAATCACATGAGCCAATTCCTCATAATAGATCTCTGTCTATATATCTACATATAGGCTTTGATTTTGTTTCTCTGGAGAACCTTGACTAATAAATATGTAGATATAAAGAGTAAGGTCTTCTATAATTTGTCATTAATTCTGGGACAGGAGAATAATAACAGGGCAAGTGTAGCATGTAGGCATAAGGACATTGGGAAGAGAGCCCATGGAAACAGGAAGAAAATGGTATAACCAGACCAAACAGAGATTTCTGTTTTCAACAGGCTAGTTAAGTGTCTGTGTCAGTTTTGTGAAAGGGAATTATATGTGAATTTCTCTTGGGAAGGTTACAAAACAGAATTACTGGGTCAGTGGATCCTTACACTTTACATTTTAATAGAAGCTATTAGATTGTTTACAAAATTGTTGTTCTAGTTTACACTCTAACCAAAAGCAAAAAGAGTGCAAAGGTTGGAT
This sequence comes from Myotis brandtii, assembly GCF_000412655.1. Taxonomy (NCBI): domain Eukaryota; kingdom Metazoa; phylum Chordata; class Mammalia; order Chiroptera; family Vespertilionidae; genus Myotis; species Myotis brandtii. The sequence goes on along the minus strand of NW_005358033.1, from coordinate 130,634 downwards.
GGTGCATCATCCTTTGTGGCCTAATGTATGTGTGCACATGTGCATGTGTGTGTGTGTGTGTGTGTGTGTGTGCGCGCGCGCACGTGCAGGCATGTATGCAAGTGTGCACACATTAAGGATGGGAGTTGGGAGTTGATGAGGGAGATAAGCCTGGAAAGTTAGTTGGGTCTGGAATGGACATTGTTCTGTAGGACAGTGCAGATCACCTACATGTAACCCAGGCAGGCTGCTTAGTCAAACCCACATCCTTAGCCTTATCTCAACAGGATTAATATATCTGGGGTGTGAGGCCTAGGGATTTTCATTTTTAACAATATCCCATGAGGGTTCTTTTTTTTGTTTTTGTTCTAATGTGCCTTAAAATTGAAAATTACTCTTTCAGACAAGGGTGAGCTTTTGAAGAACTTTGGTTCTTCTTCTGGGAGGTGTCTAAGGAAATCAACCACTTTGGGAACATCCTGCAGGTGGTTGGGGGAAAAGAAAAGGAAATGACCCTGGAAAAAAAAATCCTACTGGTTAAGTGCCCTTGGGACATACTGTCCTTGGGATTGCTCTAATATCAGGATGTATGTTGGTCAGAACAGCCCAGGTCAAAAGCAGAGATGCATTTAGGACCATTTAAAATCAATATTAGCCTAGGTGCTCTTTGAAAAAGGCATAATTAAGAATGTAAAAGTCAGGTCACCTCTGATTAGTGAGGGACAGAGTAAAGGGTGAATCCATTAGAAGCTACTTGTAAGACATTCACACTTTAAGAACATTGCTTTGATGACTTTGAAGGGGCTCTGCAGTCAGGGAGAAAGGCAGCAGAACCAGTTCCTACTTGAAAGACCTATTACAGTGTTTATCTTTTTAGGGAAATACTCTTAAATGTTTTGAATGGCACTAAAAGGCTCTTTTCATTTGAATATGGCCGATTTGGCCACTTGAAGGTAAATTTTGATTGATCATAAGATTAACTCCATATTGTGAGTCAACTAATATTTTTGAAATTGTTTGAATTTGCCTGCATGTATTTATATGCTAATGCACATAATTCCATGTGCTTTTATATACTTTCAAGTTATATGAATGACCCTGATCCTTGCTACTTTGAGATATTTGGGATAGGGGTCTTTATTCCCTATTTGGAAATGGGACAAAGGTTAAATGATTTCATTCATTCAATACTGGAAATCAGGTTTTCCAAATTCTAATCCAGGATTCTTTTTTCTAAACTCCTTGAAGACAATTACAATATGGAAATGCACTGTGGCAGATATGGAAATAGTTCCCTGCCCCTGCAGCTATAAATACTTGGGGAAACACTGCAATCTGAGAAATGGAGGAGAACCAGACTGCAAGGATCTTGATGGGCGTGGCTATGAGGAGGTGGGTATGGTAAGCAGCAAGAGGCAAACTGCTAGGCAGCCTTAAGATTAATGTTAACCCTGCAGATCAATGTTAGAGTTGGATTTGGGGTTGCTGTGGCTGAAGCAGGAGATGCTCTACCAAAATATCCTTTAGCAGGGGATCATTTTATGTAGAATGTGCGACAGCGATAATAGAAAGGAAGGACTGAATAAAAGTGGGGAATAGGTTTAGAGAGAGTTTAGAGGGAGAGACAGGTCCAAGGTGCAATAAAAGGAACCAAGAGTTTAACAACGTACATGGCGTACCTACCAAGTGCGGGCACTGGTCTATTTACACACTTGGGAATTGAAAGGACAGATAAAATTCAATAGATGTAAACTTACAAAAGTTGTCTCATTGAAGGTGTTGCCAGAGTTTCCATTAGCAAATAGCTTTAAACAGCTTTGTAAATTAAGAAAGGGATATGGGAATGTAAGAAGCATGGTGACAGTCCCTAGAGATGGCATATGTGGGCTAGAGAGATATATGGGGATCATGCTGGGGTTGTTTTCAACGCTCTAGCCCTAGAAGCTTAGTATTTTTTCATTACTGCCTTCAGTATCTTGACATTTTAAAAATAATCTTGGCTTCCCCTTTATACTCTTCTCTGAATATTCATATAGACATTACTTTGGGCTATGAACTCATAAATGAAATAGGATCTATGCTTGATGAAACTTTATGGGAGACATCCAAGAAAAATCTGCTCTAGGAAATAATTTGGTGATTCAATATGTTGGCACTCTTTCATCTGAACCAGGCTTGTGCCAGCCTTGGTGTCAGGGGCCCCTGTTGGAAGAGCTAGCTCTAATGTGAGTCTTGATCTGCTGTGGTCACTAAAGGTCCAGCAGCTTAAAGGTCCAGCAGCTTTTCTGTCCATTTAGAGATAGATGTTCAGGCACTTGGCCAAAATCCAGTTGGGTAATCTATCAACTCAGAATTACCCACTAATTTCAGTTGGGTAAGACATTGCATTTTTTTGGTTTCTTTGCCCCCCGGACTTGTGTCATGTTACATGCTATTAAACATGTTTCACCACTACGCGGACTACGGCAGCAGGTAGCACGATATATGTGCTTTGCTCTTAATGACTCCCTTTAGAAGCCAAGTTTATAAACCACTTGCCTATTTGGCAAGGATGCAAAGAAGGGTCTTTCATTCCATTCTTCCTCATTTCCTATTTCTGAATTGCATTTGTCTGAAAGAATTCCAGAGGTAATAAATGGGCTTATATTAGGGCAATTTATAATAATATTTTGATTTTTTCAGTTAAAATTTTTTAGTAGTCTCTATGTTGTTGGATCAGGGAAATTAAAACTAGATCATGTGACTATGTAGACCATTTAGAGTTTGCTTTTGAGAGATATCTGTCTAGGAAACAAATCTTGAAAATCAATAATATAAATTTCTAAAGTACTCTTCCTGGAGTTTTTAGTGAATGTGTAAAACACATTTGACTTATTTCCTTTTTAAAAAATACAACTAAGTCCATATTTTGGTCAGCATCCTTAGTCCTTAGCACCATCTTGGGGTTTGTTGAAGACAAGTTGAAGAAGTTCAAAGTCCTATGCTTGCCCCTAAAACAACTGCACTCTCACTGGGGAGACTAAACACATATAAAATGGTGATACCACAGATAGAACAGCTAAAACATTGTAGGGAGAGATGGTAGATAAGTCACACTAACTGGATTTAAATCCTCACTCTACCACTTCCTACTTGTGAGATACTGGGCAAGTCACTGCACCATTCCATGCCTCACTTTCCCCATCTGGAAAATGTGAATAATAATAGTTAATTAACACATACAGAGTTCTTAGGACAGGAGACCAATGATGGTTAGTTCTTAAGTAAAAAGATGCATGTCAACAAAGTGTGAATTTTTAAAGGCAGAGATTACTTTGAGTTAGAATGTTTAGGGGGAATGCCGAAAGATCAGGTTGAATTTGAACTCTGAGTTTCAAAACTAGTGGAAATATTACTGTTTTTATACTTACTGACTCCTGAAGCCAAGTTTAAATTCTACTGACCAATCTAACAAGAATATATCAAATAGTGGTTCTTTTATTCTGTAGTCAGAATTTTTAAAAATTACAAAATAATGTTTATTATAAAGCATTTAGATAATATACATGAACAAAGAAAAAATATATTTTCTTTTATCCCCTGATGATATATGCTTGCATTTCCTTCCTGTCTTTTTTTTTTCTATGCATGTATTTTAACCAAAATGTGATTCTGGTGTGTATATAGTTTTGTATCCTATTTTTTCACTTCACTCCATAGGATAGCATTTTTCCATTGTCATCTGTTATTCTTTAAAAACATTGCTTTAAATGATGACATCATATTCTATCAAATAAAATTTTTTGGTCATTCATTGTTATAATTTAGATTTACAAGTTCCCACTATTACACAAAAACTACAATGAGTATTTTTTTAACATAAGTTTTTATGAGTCTCTTTGATTATTTTCTCAGGATAGACTCCTAGAAATGAATGTACTGGGTTAAAGACTAAGGGTGAGTTTTTAAACTCTTAATGTTTATGATTGAAATAACTTCAAAAAATTTAAACTAATTTGTACTTTAGCTAGCAATATTTAAGAGTTTCCATCTCACTGTAGATTCACTAAAATTGGTGTTATCATTTTTAATCTTTGTCAATTTAATAGACGAAGCACAGTATTTTCCTTTAATTTGTAATTATTGGCTTTCTAGTGAGGTTGAACTTTTAAAATATGTTTCTTTGCTTTGGATTTCTCCATCTGATAGTATCCCTTGTTCATTTTGGCAGGGTGGTGTGGGAGGATGTTTTTGTTGTTCCTATCTATTTGCATGTCTTTACACAGGAGTGATAGTAACTTTTGGTCATATTTGTGCCAAATTATTTCTATTTGTCTTTGATGCACATAAGTTTTCTATTCTTATACAGTCAATTTAATAATTTTTTCACTTGTGATTTCTTTCACTGCTTTTAAATTTAGAAAGTCTGAAATTTTGTTTGTTTTAATAAACAAAATTTTGTTTGTCCTAATTTCTGTGTAAGAAATTAAACTTTTGGAGATGTTGTTCAGTGGTTAGAGAATTGGCTCGAAGTGTCTTGGGTTCAATTCACAGTCAAGGGCATGTATCTGGGTTGCGGGTTGCTCTCCCCACCCCCAAGTTGAGGCATGTGCAGGAGGCAACCAGTCGATGTCTCTCTCTTACATCCATGTTTCTCTCTCTCCCCACCACTTCCACTCTCTCTGAAAAGCAATTGAAAAAATATCCTCATGTGAGGATTAACAACAACAAAAAAAATTAATAAAAGAAATTAAACTTTTAATAAAGTAGAAGAGGTCAAAGAGATATTTCTTCATCATCACGATTTCTTTTTTCCCTTTTCTTTTTCAAAAGAACCTAGGTTAATCAAAGGTAATTCATGATTCATTTTGGGAAAATACATTTATATCACTTGCAAATATTCTACTGTTGGTTCACACCAGTGTTTGTAAAGTCTGTCATATATGCAGTGACCATGTTAGGTAGAGAATATTTTCCCAGGAAGTGGAAATAAGTCATGGAGCATTGCTTGACAAAGATTCAAAGTTTGGAATAGAAGTGTTTTAAAGATCACATTTTGCTCTTGACTCAATTTGTTCACAACTCAGCAGAAGCCAATCCTCTTTGTTGAGTTGACTGTTGTTAGTTAAACCCTGCTCATTGAGAATTCTAAAAATGCACATTGTTTCAGCATTTGTTTTCCTAGGGAAGCTGATTTCTACCCTCTACCTTGCTTTTCAGCTGGTCCGCTGTAAGGGGGAAGCATGAAGGGAGGAGCTTATATCATCATATCTCATAGGAGGCTGGATGTAAAAGACATGAAATCTTAGTATTGTTTCCCAAATTATTTTAAACATTAGCTTAAAAGACTTTTAAGATTTTTTTATTTTATTTTGAACGGAAGTATTAACTAGAACTGCCAGGGGCATTTAGTTTGAGAAAAGCAATACTGTGCATCTTAAATTGGGTAGAAATTTTTATGACTGAAATTCTTCATTTATTATACCCAGATGGTGGGAGCAGGCTGCTGTCTCTGATGCCCTGGTGGAAATAAACCTTTAATGGATCTTTTTCTAAGATGGAAACCTCACTAAGAAGTTCAACTATGGCACCAGCATTGCCTTTTTTTTAAACTTCTTAACAATTGCTTCTTATTGGAGCATCTTTAACTTAAACACAATTCATTGAATGCTCTGAAGCTTCAAGCTCTTCCTGAAAATTGCTGTTGTATATATATGCATTGGCTAAGAAATTAACTGAAAGTGTTTCTTCACCAAAGTAGCTACCCACCTGAAAAGATGAAGCAATCCTTTCTTCATTCAACAAATTACTTTTTTTAAATTACCCATAAATTACTGTATAAGATATTCTAGTGGCGTTAGGAAAAGAAGTTGCTGTAAAAACGTTAAGCATGAAAACTGAAAAAAATATTTTAAAGCAGAATTTAATAAATTAAATCCTCATGGAAAATTCTTTCACTTTGAGAAAACCTTTATTAAAGATTAAATATACTTGTATAATGTGCATCGGTATTAGCTTAACATGCATAGCACTTCATAATGATAAAGTATGTTTAATGTGATATCTCATTTAACACCTTGTTGTGATAAGTAGGGAAGATATTATCTTTATTTTATACATCAGTGAGTTGACAGCTAAAGTTACATGACTGGTAAGATCTAGAGTCAGAAATCAAAAGTATATCTTTGAGTCGTAGGCCGACCTCATTCCTTCTCTACTATAACGCTGAAAGAGAGGAAAATGATAAATAGCTGCATTGGCAAACGTGACACTTTAAAGGTCAGCATTTTAGTGGTAATTGCTATCATAGTTTTTCATTTTAAATATGAAAGTAAAACTAGCTATTGCTAGGATTTTATCTCAGTAAAAATGGAAGAGTAGTTATGATTTAAATATATTAAGACTGCAGAGAAATTTTATATTTCAAGTTTAAACATGGAACACTTATTATCACAATTGTTTTTAGAAGAGATAAACCCTACGTTATATTTCATCTGAGCATTATACCAGGATTTCCTTTGTTTTTGTTTTTCTCCTATTGTATTTGATGCTACAATTTATCTGGAGATGCAAAGCTGAACTGCCAAATAATTGTAATCACAGTCACTTAATTGTGCTGCTCCTTAGGACGAAGGTTTTCCTTTCTGAGGGTGCATGAGTAGACAATGGCAGGCTGTGTCTTATGCTGCTGAAACCAACAGTTGTGTTGGAAGAATGAGCCACAGCTCTAGAATTTTGGTTGTTTGACTTAGTATGGATTTCTACTAAACCAAACGCTTAAGAAAATTTTAGTAATGGTACCCTTGCTCAATATAAAACAGATGGGAAGAGGACTGCCATCATTTACACTTGGGTTACAGTGCAGCATGGCTGCAGACCTGGGAAATAATTGTTTAAGAGTCATAAAACCAAGGAACTTGAACACAGTCAATTCAGTTCAACAAATGTTTATCAAGTGCCTCCTCTGGGTCAGGCACAGTGCTGCGACCTAAAACTACTGTAGGAAACAAGTGTAATACAGCCTCCAGATCCATGGAACTACAAGCTAGGGGAATTACTAATGTTAAACATGTGATTAATTACAAGAATGATGAATGTTAAGAATAAGAAAGAACAGAGGACTATGGGAATTAAGAGTAAGGGGATTCAATCCAGTCTAAGGATTGAGGGAAGACTTTAATCTTTATAAAATTATTAGAAATAAAAACAGAAGGATGGAGGAAAACCAAGGTGTGATAGTTAATTTTCTGTGTCAACTTGACAGGGCCATTGAATGCCAAATATTTGATCCAACATTATTCTGGATGTATCTGTGAGGGTGTTTCTGGATGGGATTGACATGAGACTAAATCAAGCAGATTGCCCTCCCTAAGGTGGGTGACCCTCTTCCAATCAGTTGATGAATTTAAAAAATGTATTTTAAATGCTTTTCTTTTCTAAAGCTTTGGGTTATACCTTAGAATTAATATGATTAATCAAAGGCATGAAGTTACTTAGAATTATGCTAATAGTTTATTAAAAACTTAAAACAGTTACAGAACTGTAGAAACATTGATTTCATATTGCCACTCATTGATTAAAGAACCTATCAACCATACACACACACACACACACACACACACACACACACACACACACTAGAGGCCTGGTGCATGAAAATTCGTGCACTCAAGGGGGTTCCAAAGCCTGGCCTGCACCCTCTCACAGACCAGGAGCCCTCAGGGATGTCCAACTGACGGCGGGAGGCAACCCGCAGGCCGATCAGGGGGTGGCGCCGGCAAGTGGCCGGCCCCACCCCCCAATTGCCCCTTCGCCATTGCAGGTCACTGCTGCCCCCCCAATCGCCATTCCCTCCCTCTGCCTGCTGGCACCCACTTTGGCTGTCCTGGCGCTGCCCGCTTGCTGGCCCTGCCCCCTGCTGACTGGGCATTCCGCCATTCAGTCGGTTTGCATATTAGGCTTTTATTATATAGGATATATATGTATATGTGTGTGTGTGTGTGTGTATATATATATATTATAACCTTATATGTATATTGAAGAATCTTTAAACTCTATATAACCATAGTTATATCAAGAATTGAATATTGTAGATGGGATTAATCCTGAAGACAAGTAAACAGTTGTCCAGGAAGAGTGTGAGTTATCAGCTAGCCATTAAACATTAGTAAATGTGATTTCTAAGTATTAGGGGTAGCGAATACATAGTGAGAACAAAAGAAATAGAAAATGTGGCATTTTTCCATATACATCTTATTACCTAATCCTGAACCAGATCAACTACCTTGACTACAACCACGGAAGGACTTTTAGACTAGTACAGATTTCAGCTGTGCAAATTGAAACTCACATGGGAAGGGATGGGGGTTGGGGGGGACAAGAATGCACAGAATCAGGTGGGGTTAATTCATCCAAAACTTTTTTATTAAGAACAAACCAGGCTGAGGCATTCCTGCCAGCAGTGGGGATTCAGCAGTGAACAAGAGATACAGTTCCTCCAGGAGTTTAGGTTCATGACACAATTGGGAGCTAGTAACCACAAGTCATCCCCAAATTATTCAGGGATGCTCGTTATAAGTGTCACAAATAAGTTTGGGTGCTGTGAGGGTGAATGAGGAAGGTTAGGAAAGTCTTCTCAGAGAAGTGATGTTTCAACTTTGATGAGAAGAAAGAAGAGGAATTGGACCTAATTAAGAGAGAATGGAAGAGGCTTGTTATTAGCAGAGAAAAGACCCCCATGTAGAAAGGAGATCAACACCTTTGAAGAATTGAAAGGTTAGCATGTGTGGTGAACTAGAGGGAGAGTGGAACAAAATATGCTGGATTGTAAGGGTTTGTAAGATCCTAAAAACATTGGAAGGCTACAACCAAGCTTCAAGCAAAATGATGACTGATTAGATAAAATATTAAAAAAAAAAAAAAACATTGGAAGGCTACAACCAAGCTTCAAGCAAAATGATGACATGATTAGATTTTCATTTTAAGAAGATGGTTCTGTCTACTGTGTGGAGAATGGATTGTAAGAGAGGAAGAATAGAAACAAGATGAGACTAAAAAGTGTTACAGCCATGCAGACCTCAGGAAATAGTGGATTAGCCTGGAATTAGTGGTGAACAGCGAGAGAAGAGAATGGATAAACACATTTGTTGTTAAGGTGAAATCAACAGAAAGATTAGATGCAGGGGATTATGGAAAGGGAGAAACAAAAGTGACTCCAGAGTTTTGGCTTGTGTGTCTGGGAAGGTGAGAGAATCATTTATTTACCTGTGGAGGAAGGTAGAGGGATTGATTTTGAGAACAGGATATGAGTTGAAATGAGGATCCTTCTTGAAGGAGATGAGACTTGAGAAAGCACTCCATAAACAATAGAAGGAAATGGTATGGAAAGGCATTGAGGCAGAAAGAAGGCCATCAATAAATATGCAGAGGAGTGAATAGAGAGGAGGAATCTATTGAAATGGAGAGTACCATAAAGGAAAGCCAAATATATTTAAATTCAACTTGAATCTTCAATACAACAGAGTTTGCTCATCATTATTATGAAGACCACTAGACATTTTGTGTGTGAAAACACAGAAGAGATGATAGTGAAGACCATTGCTTAAAGGTTAGGTTAAAGATGATCTCAGTGTCTGCTCAGGATGGATCATGTGGGCAGACAGGAGTTGACACCCTGAAGAGATCCAATAGCGACAAAAGTAAGGAGAGCAAAATACTACTCTTGGATATTCAGTCCTATCCAAATATTGGGATGGCAAAAAGAGATTATAAATAGTGAAGAGAAGAACTCTAGATATCAGAAATCCAATAGTAACTGGTTTGAAATGTAATAGCAACAATTGCAACTTCCATTCATTGTGCTTGTAATATGTGCTCACTAAGCACTTACCATGTCTAATCTCATTTAATTTATTTGTGTAGTCACTTGATGAGATATATTCCTTAATCTCTAATTACAGTTAGAAAATAGAGCTCAGAGATATAGTTAACTTCCCAAGATTCAAGCAACTAAAAAGTGGCAGAGGCAAGATGCAGGCCTAGATTTGATTAACTCTCAAGTCCTTGTGCTTTACCACTAATCACTCCAAATCATTTCTGGCCTCGAGAAACATCAGGAAGCTTATGGTTTATATATGCTCCAGGAAGAATCTGGAGATGGCTCTGAGAGCCCCATATATACCAACCTTCTAGAACCATCTGTGGACCCATTGCAGTGGAAGTAGCCTCTTAGAGATAAAGGATACATGAGATGTCTAGACACAAGAATAAGGAAAGAATTGAAGCTTTGGCATTCTCTCATCACCAATACTGCCACAATATCTGGGTCAGAACTCTATGCATTGATCACTGGTTTGGTATCATTTTCTGAATCTCTAGGGTAACAAAGATTCTTTGTCTAGATAGCCCTCCCCCATCATCCCACATGCCTTCCAAGAAGTGGTAGCTCTGGGATTTGAACTCAGGTCTGGTAGAGTGCACATGGGCTTCCCTACACATCACACAGACCTATGTGAGGCTGGGAAAGGCAAAGAGAATAAGGATGAGGACTGCTGAGGGGCTTTTTAGCTTGAACAGCCAGGAGACAATGGCATCCATGGAGGGTGTAACTAGGAGCTAGAAAGTCTAGAACTTAAACTGTACTCCACTGGCCACAGACAGTAAATGACCTCAGCTCCTTCCTCCTCAATGGAAATCCAGCTTTTATGTCACAGGAATGTCAAGAATGATTGTTTTGTGGCCACAATGATTTCATTGTTAAAAGCCATGCACCAGAGAATAGAATAGTAATTATGGGAGAGAAGATGGGTTTTACCAAGTTTAACTCAATTTAACATTGTGTCTTAACAAATCTTGAATTTCAAACCAATTCCACTCATTGGGGATTCAAGTTCACATGTCTTTGCAACATACAACTTCCTGCCACTATGGAAAAAGGGCTTTAGAAGACACAAGACTTCATAGACTTCAAATAAGTCTTATGAAACAACATGCTCACGTGTTAAGTGTAAATGAGTCAGAAACATAAGGATTAAATTTCCCTTAAAATACACAGGGGTTTGAAAATGAAGGGAAAAATGCTGAGGGCAAAACGTGTTTTGGATTTTGGCAAACCCAAAACATTTGAAAAAAAAGTGGTTTGATGTTTGATGAACCCTAAATACATTAGAGTTTGCTCATCTCTCATTGTAATGAAAACCACTAGACATTTTTGTGTGAAAACACAGAATCCCACTGGAAATGCCTATGGACCCCTCACTACTGTAGAACTTGACTGATTTTCATTTCACTAATTCATAAACTTCCTTACACTATGGTTGGTGGTCTCCCCCACACGAGTTCTCAGCAAAGCCATAATAAGAGAACTCTGGAGAAGACGTCTGGGGTTACTAAGACTTCATTAGTTTTATAAAATGCACTTCAGGGCATAACCACTGTACAATAAAACATTAGCATAAGTCATTAAAATGGAACCATGCCTTGTCAAGATAAATAAGAGGAGTGTGTTTTATGTGGCATTGTCCTTATTTCTTTAAATTGGTTTGTTCACTTGCTAATTTGCAAAGCTGAATAATAAGATATTCTGTGGTATGAATTAAGGCAGTGAGATTCTTCCATTCATAGATTTTCCACTTAATACCCCTGATTTCCATTGAAGTTTCTAAAGCCATAAAGTTGGAAACAGGGTCTGATGGATGCTTTAGGGGCCATGGCAGTAGTAAGGGAGGAGGGGAGGAAGATGACAATACTTTTTTTCTCTGCCGGAAGTGCTTTCTATGTGAGATGGGATGTAGAAATGTCATTTTTGCCCCTTTAGTCTCAGATCACTCATGTGCAAACAGTAGCTCCCTCATTAAAACTATTCTGAATTATTTAGGTTGGCCTTTGATTTGAACTGGAATTACTTTATCCTTATAATTCTTTGGTAGTCTGATTTATGTGACAAACCATTCACTTTTTAAAGGACTCATAATGTGTATCAAGAAATGTTACAAAGACAGGTTGCTATAAATATAGCAACAAGAGGCACCATGGATTGAATGAGTGCTATGGCTGGCCCCCATGCTAAGCTCATTGTACACACAACAATGTAGAAAGTTCTATGAGTGAGGCACAATTATCTTCATTCTGAAGATGAGGAAATGGAGGTTCAGTAAATCAAGTCATGGTGGTAGAGTTATATTTCACTTATTAAACATTTGATTTGTGTCAGGCATTATTCTAGGTTTTGGGTATATAATGATGAATAAGACTAGCCCCTGCCCTCACAGAGTTTACATTCTAGATGGAATAAGATCTTTCTGGCCTGACCACTGTAGGCATTCTTTGTGGTTTTTATGTACAGAGGGACAGGAGTAATGACTTAATATTGATTTCTTTTGAATTTGGTTCATTTGAGAGTGTTTGGTTATACGAACAAGGCTATTTGTGACATATTCTTCAGATAAAGAAAAGTTTCCAAAGCAGGGGAGACACCCCTCATGCAAGAAGTTATCATCCTCCATTTGACAAATTAAATTACTAGAAATCATTTCTAAATACACTTAAGTGGAAAGCAGGTTAGATATTTGAAATATACACAGCCCTCATGAGAATAGGCATGGTCTAAATCTCAAAAGAAGCAATACTCTTTTTTCTTAAACTAAGTTTCACTGATTACTCACAGGTCTTTGGAGCTACTCTTTCCCTTAAGACTTAGATAATATTATCTAGAATCTCCATTCCATGTTCATGGGAAGTTGAGCACCTTTCCCCAAGTTTCTGCAAATTTTCAAGGGCTCACGTTCCCTAGCCCACCTCTGGCTCCAAATTCCAGCTGTTAGTTCTGTTTGTGGATGGTCATATAATCCTTCACATTTTATTCCTGTTCCGTGGTGTGATGACCTATATATACTTGAAACTCAGAGGTTTTACTTAATTCCACCCTCTTACATTCAGAAACTGACCCATGCAAACAGACAACCAACCCAAAAACAAACAAACAAAAAAACCCTGACCATTTACATAAAGTCTTTATCAGACTTCAGAGAAGTTTTGGTAACATCGAGAGGATTTAAGATTGCAATATCTTAACTGAATACTGGGTATCTTAGTTTTAAAATTATCCTTGTCCCTTTCAGCAAGAAAGGCTCAGTCTTCAACTATGTTGCCCCAACAGCTCTTTGTTTCTCCTGTTCCTGCTTTGTTTTCTGTCTCCATCCTCTCAGGAACAAAAGCTAAGTTCTATGTTCTCTGTTATATTTTAATTGAGACAATGCACATACCATAAAATTTATCATTTTAAAGTGAACAATTCAGTGTTGTTGTTTTTTTAGTATATTCACAAAGTTGTACAATAATCACCACTACCTAATTTCAGCATATTTTCACAACCCCAAAGGAAACCTTATACCCATTAACAATTCTCATTCCTCTACTGCCCTCTGCCCCTCCAACCAATGGTAATCATTAATCTACTTTTTGTCTTTATGGATTACCTATTCTGGATATTTCATATAAGTGCAATTATACAATATATAGTCTTTTGGGTCTGGCTTCTTTGACGTAGCATCCTGTTGTAGCATGAATCAGTACTTTTCCTGTTTTGACTAAATAATATTCTGTTGTAAGGATATACCTCATTTGTTTATCCAATCACAAGTTGATGGACATTTGGTTTGTTTCCAACATTGGGCTATTGTGAATAATGCTGCTATGAACATTTTTGTAAAAGTTTTGTAAAAACATATACTTTAAATTCTCTTGAGTATATACCTAGGAGTAGAATTTCTAGGACAAATCATAAGTCTATGTTTAAGTTTTTGAGAAATTGCTAAACTGTTTTCCAAAGTTGCTGCATCATTTTACATTCCCACTATCGATGTATAAGGGTTCAAGTTATCTACATCATAGCTACATGTTACTTATATTATTGTAGCCACCCTTGTACATGTAAAATGGTATCTCACTGTGTGGTTTTTATTTCCATTTCCCTAATGGCTAATGATGTAGAGTATATCTTCATGTGCTTATTGGCATTTGTATATCATCTTTGAAGAAATGTCTGTTCAAATATTTTGCCCATTTTAAAAATTGAGGTTTTTTTGTCCTTTTATTGTCAAGTTGTAGTAGTTCTCCTGTGTTCTGAATGTTAGACCTTTATCAGAAATATAATTTGCAGATTTTTCCCCATTTTATTGATCATCATTTCACCTTCTTGGTGGTGTCCTTTGAAGCACAAATGTTTTGATTTGTGTTGAAGTCCAATTTATCAATTTTTCCTTTGGTTGCTTTTCTTTTCTTATTATATGTAGTAAGAAACCTTTGCCTAATCCAAGTTTATGAGGATTCACACCTATGTTTTCTTTTAGAATTTTCTAGTTTCAGCTTTATTAAGTCTTTGATTAAGTTTGAGTTAACTTTTATACATAGTGTGAGGTAGGGGTCTATTCTTTTGCATGTGGATATTCAGTTGTACTAGCATCATTTGTAAAAAACTTATTCTTTGCCCATTGAATTGTCTTGTTGAGAAGCCAACTGACAATTAAATTATGGGCTTATCTCTATGTTCTTCAGAAGAGTAATTCTGTAATTTCCAGCCCTCACCTCAAAATTTAGCTCTTAAATATCTCTTTGTACTTCCAAGGATCTAGCTTGTATGAAAATACTGCTCTCAAATGTTCCTCCGATTAAGACCTTAGACTAGAATTAACCTCCAATATACTGGGAATAGGGAGTGAAGAGGAAGGATGGTTTGTCCTGGTTTCACAAGAATTTACAATATAGTAGTCTAGGGGGATGATCAGACAGTCATACTGGTTGTGTGATTTGGGGGAATAAGTTAACTTCTTTGAGCCTCAGTTTTAATTTCTATGTAGATATTTTACAGCAGTACTTCCATGTGGGAATTACATCCTAGAATTTCTCAGGCAATTTATGTTTTCTTGAATCTTGTATCCTATGAAAAATTAGTTGAGAAATCAGAAAAACAGGACAAAAACTATTATAGTTTTCCTGTGAGAATTAATGCTTAATAATTAGTATAGAAATGTTATAAGCTTTCAGAGAGTCACTGATGTCACTTTGAAAGCAAGACCAGGAACTGATGACACTCAGAATGAAAGTTAAGGTAAACTTTTTCAGAACTGGGACAGCACCAGGTAGCCACAAGCTAACCCTGCTCAGCCCAACACAGCATGTATGGATATTGAGTACCTGAAATGAAGCTACTCCGAATTGGGATGTGCTGTAAGTGTAAAATATGTATCAGACTTTAAAAACTTAGTACGGAAAAAGAAGGTGAAATATCTCATTAATAATTCTTACACTGCTTACATGTTGAAATTATAATATTTTGAATGTACTGGGTTAAATAAAATATATTATTTTTAATTTTAAAAATTCATTTAAACAAAACCAGTTCATCCATTCCCAATCCATTCCTCACAACCACCAATCTTTTCTCTGTATCTGTGAGCTTGGTTTATTTATTTATTATTTATTTTTCTAAACTCCACATATAAGAGAGAGCACATGTTACTTGTCTTTCTCTGTCTGACTTATTTCACTTAGTGTAATGCCCTTGAGGTCCATCCATGTTGTCACAAATAGCAAGATTTTTTTTTTATGGCTGAAGAATATATACACATTTTAAAAATCTATTCATCAATCATTGGACACTTAGGTTATTTCCATATCTTGGCTATTGTAAATAATGCTTAAATAAACACCAGAAACAGCAGGGTGCATATATCTCTTCGAATTAGTGTTTTTATTTTCTTCTGATAAATACCCAGAAGTGGCATTGCTGGGTCACATGGTAGTTCTATTTTTAATTTTCTGAGGAACCTTCATATTGTTTTCCATAATGGTTGTACCAACTCACATTCCCACCAACAATGCACAAGGGTTCCATTGTCTCCACTTCCTCACCAACACTTGTAATTTCTAGTTTTTTGATACCAGCCATTCTAACAGGTATGAGGTTTTGATTTGCATTTCTCTGATGAATGATATCAAGCATCTTTTCTCATACTCGTTGACCATCTTTATGTCTTCTTAGAAAAATGTGTATTCAGATTTTTTGCTACCATTTGTTAGTTTGTTAGTTTGTTTTGCTGTTGAGTTGTATGAGTTATTTCTATATTTTGGATATTAGCCCCTTATCAGATATATGATACACAAATATTTCTCCCATTCAGTAGGTTATCTTTTTATTTTGTTGATGGTTTTCTTTGCTATGCAGAAACCTTTTTGTTTGATGTAATCCCACTTTTTTATTTTTGCTTTTGTTGCTTTTTAAGTGGTTTTGTTAAAGTGTTAATGACACTGTCAGGCTAATAAGAATAAGAATTAATAAATTGATTGGAAAAAATCTTATAAAATAACTTTCCCTGGTTCCTTTTCGATTTTAATGTGGTTTCTAGAAAATTTAAATGACATAGGTAGACAGCATATGTAGCTCATGGCTATTGTCATGTGTGGAGATGAAATTCTAACGTAGCTCTCAAGTTTTCAGGACTGATGTACACATACTGCCTCCCAATTATTCAATCAAACACAATCTAGGTGCCGCTGTGAGGGGATTTTAGAGATGTAATTAAGGCCTCAGATGTGTTGACTTTAAGATAGGGAGATTATTTATTCAAGTGGGCCTTCCCTGATCACAGGAGCACTTTAAAAACAGAGATTTCCCTCTAGCTGGTCACAGAAGGGAAAGTCAGAGAAAGCGTGTTAGCTGGCCTGGAGGGAAGGGAGACATCGGGTTGCGGGGGCCACAAGGCAATGCATTTCTAGTTGCTGGGAGTGGTCCCTAGCCAAAAGCTGGCAGGGAAATGGGGACCTCAGTCCTAAAACCACAAGGAAATGATTCTTTCAACAATCACTGAGCTTAGAGAGGACCCCAAACCCCACCAATGAGAGCTATGGCCTCAGTAAACACTTAGATTTCAGCCTGGTAGACCTGACCTACAGAAATTATGAGATAATAAATTTGTGTTGTTAAGCTGTTAAAGTTTGTGGTAATTTGTTATACAGCAATAGGAATTTAATGAGCCATGTTTCAAGAGCTTGTTTGTGGCCTTCTCTGTTAATTATTCTTGTGAATAAAATAAATATCAACAAGTTTGTATACATAGTATAATTTATTCAAATTCTGTGACTCATATTTTAAGAAATAACATGTTCAAAAGCAGAATAAGTCCTGAGATCAACAATTTTGACATATGATTTTGTGTACTGCTGTTACAAGGATATCTATTTTTAGGCTTTTCTAGCCTTGTCCAATAAATTTTGCTGGCATTTTCCAGTTTTTTAATATTCATATACGGTTTGATTCTTTGTAAATATTCCTAAAATACTAAAATAAAACAAAAAACCACTACTAAAATACTAGCTTTTTCTGAGCAAATACAACTAAAATCCAAAATAACTTATGATTTCAGGAATTCACAAGAATTTCTGGAAATTCTGATTTCTTGTTTCCAGTTCCTAAGGATTAATATTTGTTTGAAATTTGGAAATACTGTTTAGTGTTGCTACAGGATTAAATGAATTAATGAATGCAAAGGGTCTAGGCCAGGGCCTGGAGTGTGGAAAGTGCCCAACACATGGTAGTCATTATTAGTCACTATCTTAGACACATACTACAGGAATTATCAACTTGAATATGAGTACTTGTGAATTTAACTCATTGAATTTTATTCTGAATTTATATAATGTAGATGAGAGGAGGGTAGGGAAAGTTTATGCAATTGGTTAAGGAAAAAAACAAAGTGATCAGTCTTGAAGGTGGAATAGCAACCTGATGTTTTTTTTTACCTTGTGGGGTATTTTGATGTATTAAAGAATTTATGGAAAAGACTCACCATGATAAGTAGTAGAGGAACTTGTTGGAGCACAAAGAAAGATGAAACAATAAGAAAGCAAATGATAACCTTCCCCCTAAAACCCATATCTATCTTCTTACCTTACAAAAGAATGTGAATTGAGTTTGAACAGTTTGATCTGATTCTACTAGTTTGTTGCAAAGAAAAAAAAATTGTAGAACCTAATTGGAATCTTTATAACTTAACCATCAAAGCTGTATCTACTCTTTCTCTTTTTAGTAGGAGGAGGGGGTTGGATTGCAGTCAAGGTGGAGGGAATAGAACAAAGAGATGAAATGGATGTGCTTCAGGGTCTTAACTTCATTTCCACTATCCATCCTGCCGTGTGATCCTCTCAAATCTGCCTACAACCTCAAGTTTCCCCAGAAACGTATCCCTGACGGACCTTACTTATTCTCATCAGTTTCTATTCAGCCTTCAAGGATTTTGTCCCTGGGTTGTGTGTTTTCACTTGGAATAGCCGTCTTTCAGATTTTGAGTGTTCTTAGGTCCATGGGAGCTATTCCCCACACCCCATTAGATTATAAGGTCCTGTGACAGACAAGTCAAAGTTTATTGTTTATTTTTAATTCATAGTGTTCTACACACAAGTATCATTTAACTGAAATGCATCTAGTAACTATAAATGTGTCCCAGATAAGGGGGAATGGTACATGGTGACATGTTAATTTAACAAGTAGAGAATCTTTTTCTGTTAAGTCAAGATTCTCAGTATGAAGCTCCCACTTTTCTGTGTAACTTCAAGTAAGATGTTTTGCCTTTGCATTATTAAATCTTTGCTGGTCTCAGACTCTCAAGGTCTCCCATCACCTATTATATTTCTAATACAAATGAGAGCTTAAAGGGAATGTAAATTGATAGACTGGAAATACTCCAATATATTTCAACCTTGTTTTTAGAAAAACATAGTTGTCATATTTCACTGAACAAGTGATGGGATTCAAGGATTCCAAAAAGATCCCTTTTGTGACTAAATATATTTAGAGAATTTTTGAGTTTTCTAGCTCCTATGAAACAGAATAAATTTGATGGAGTTTCACTTTAGGCATTTTGGGTTCTAGGAGTTCATTATCCTCTCTCTGCCACTCTTGTATCCTCAATGCAGGACACACAGAGTACATTTTAACAGGTTTCAGCAAATCCCACACATGTGGTTTCTTCCCCCTACCCTTTACATGAACAAAAACTCTTTCCATTCATATTAATTCAGTCTTGAACTTATTTTAGAAGCAGCTGGGAAAAGCCACATTTATCTTTGTCGTTATGCAACCGGCTAAGAATTAAGGAAATCGTGTGGTTAGATGATTGCTGCAAAGACCCAGCTCATTAGAGATGGGCAAACCTTGAAAGGATTGACTGGGTACTGAGAGGGCTACAGAAGTCTGGCTACTTCCCTGTAAGGTAATCAAATTAATAACCTGTACACAGTGGCACAGGATCTCTCAGGCAGTTACTGCCTTGTGAGGTTCCCATCCTGTCGCGTGTAATTGTCTTTCCCAGCTAGGGCTCCGTCATGGGAGAATTCAGACTAAGAGCATTAGGCCGTGACTCCTGGCAGTCCCCTTCCCCATCCTACCCCACCCCGCCTTTTCTTCCTCAGAACTGATGGGCCTTTTGTCGGAGTAAAAGCAGGAAATTCAGAATAATAACAAGCCCACCGGGTCAAATCTTTCTTGCTATATTATGGGGATGGCCCTATGCTGAGCTGATGTAAGTATAATATGATGATAATGCTGATGATGACTACTTCTCTGGAGAAAACCATCCAGGTGTCTTTCAGGACAAAGCATTAGACATGGTTTCTCGTGAGTGGATTTTCTAGGCCGATAGCTGGTGGGAACTTCAAAGTGAGGTCTGTTCACAGAGGGAGGCATTGAGGACACTGGAGACCAAAGTGCTATTTATATGACCTCAAACATTTCTCTTGCTTTTTCTCTTTTTCTCTTGATCCTTACAAATAGCTTCTGGAGGCCAATTTCGTTAAGGAAGTTCAAGAACCGATGGATTTTCCTATTACTAAAATACTCTTTCAGTGTTATTTACAGCCCAGTGTTACACTAGAGTAAAATGGGTCCAGAATGGGAAGTAGCCAGGATGCGAGCGAGCCCACCAAGTAAGACTGTTGGGCTTGTCCTTCATTGTCATGTAAAACTGTACATAGTTTTACTCTCATAAATGCCAGTGTCCGAAATTAAGGAGACTTTCTTTTAGATGTAATTGTCTTTTGGCTTTATTTCCAATTTATCTGCTTGAGTCTTTGGATGTGTAGCCATTTGGGGCCATGAAACTTCAGGTCTGATAATTTGGAAATTTGTTACCCTTAAATACGAAGGACATGCAAACAACAATGAAAACATTGTCCAATTCTATTCACAATGAAAATACCCCTCAATAATTTGATTTGTAGGAAATGAAAAGTATAATCAACAGAATATGCTTTTCAAAAATTTATAATCCTTTAATCAGGCAAATCCTTTCTCCGGGATTAGTAGCCTGGTTTGTGTCCTAGGAGCCAAATCCTATTCTCTGATTCAATCCTCAAATCCCTTCTAACAGTGCCTATATTGATTTCTGACCCAGTTTTGCTTAAGAATCCCAGCACAGAATTTGGTCCTGTGTTTAGAGATCCTTAATAAGGATTTCTTTTAAAAAAAAATGGAGTTTATCTAAAACATAGCCTTTAGTTCTACCAGCTAAATTCTGATGTCTCAATGAGCGTAACAGATGTGCTTAATTTCTAGGCCATCCCTTGTTTCCCCCATGCCCCACTGGACTCATACTTCCCTGATCTGGAGGAACAACCTAGAAGGTTGATGGTAACTCCAGGTGTTTCCTTAATCTCTATAGTTGATTTCTCTACTATATTTTCAGTGTTCTTGGTCTTTTTGAACACAATGTGCATGTAAATGTTTGTTATACATATTTGTATTCGTGGAAGTCAGATGCTGTCTGTGACAAGGAGTGTAACTGGTGTTCTGCACATCTAGAGGATGATAAAAATAAATGTTCATACTGGTGATGTCTAGATAATGAAGACAGTAAAAATGTTAAGTTGACCTTTTGAATCACTAAAGAATGCTTACATTATGAGGAGCACAGTTTTAGTAAATGTGTTCTATTATAGGTTAATTATTTGAAAAATGATCACCTGTGTATGGTACATATGATAGCTCCTTATAAACAAGAACATTTGTTTAATCAGGACACATCATTCCCTACCTGGAGTAGGTAACAGGATTTACTGTACCTGTCTCACAATGTTTTGTCTGAGAAAAAAACAAAACAACTCATGTATAAGGTGGGGCAAAAGTAGGTTTACAGTTGTGAGTATGTGAAACACAGTGTTTATTTTTGTATTATTATTTATTAATTATTGTATTATTTTCCATAGGAACAACTGCCTCACCCTATAACAAAAGTGATCTGAAATGAGCTACATTAATTCAGTAAACCAGAGGGTAGAGAGGTAGCAAGAGGATCATCATAGCATAGCTCTGTCATAAATGCCTAGGTAAAAGATAATTTGTAAAAGAAAGTTGATGCCTTGACCAGTGTGGCTTAGTTGGTTGAACATCATCTCATGCACCGAGATTGCCAATTCTCTTCCAGGTCAGGGCACATGCCAGGGTTGATCCCCAGCAGAGTGTGTGCAGGAGGTAGCCAATTGATGTATCTCTCTCTTTCTCTAAAAAGAAATCAATAAAAACATACCGTATTTTTCCGTGTATAAGACACCCCTCACTTTTCCAACCCCAAATTAAGAAATCGATATTTTAAACATAGAACAGAACACATTTTTATTTAGTAATTACCGCAGACTCAGGGCCCAAGGAGCAGCAGCGAGCCTACCAAGCGGCGGAGGCAGGCACAGTGGGGCTGGGATGAGCAGGAGCAGCAGGCAGGAGCAGCAGGTGGGGTTGGACTGACGGTTTCAGCTTGATCCCTGCAGGCCACGCCAAGGGATCCCACCGGTGCACAAATTTGTGCACCAGGCCTCTAGTTATGTATAAATATACTGTGTAAATTCTTCTTTCTCCTTGAAATTCTCTCTCCTTGATCTCCATAACATGATCATGTTTTGTTTTCCTACCTTTCGATAATTCTCTCTCTGGATCTTCTTCATTGGCTTCCCTTCTTTCTGCCCCTTTGCACATTTTTCAAGACTTCCTTCTTGGCCCTCTTCTCTCTGCGATCTCTCAGAAAGACCTAGATGAGAAACGTACAGATCCTAGAGGATCAGAAGAGAGAGTCTTTCCACCTCATGCCCACCAGGCCACCCCATGTCCTCACTACAACCTTCAATTCCTAGAGCTACACCTGTCCGTCTATGTCTTCACTTCATTGTTTACAGCCAGGGTTGGCCAGACAGAATCCTTCAGTGTGAAAGTCTGTCCTGTACCGATTTGGCCCTTTCAAGCCTGTGATCTCCATAAGCCCTCTCTCTAACCACTCCAGAAAATGGATCATGACTAGAGGTTATGCTTAGATTCACATGAATCCCTGTGATCGCATCTCAGCTGGGTGTCCAGGGTTACTTGGCTACCTTTTTATTTATTTCAAGTTAATGCTATGTCATATTCCCCATGGTAGCACTTTACATTTCTTTAAGTCCCCAAAGAGACTATCATAGTTTTACTGTCATCTATTCTTTACCAGGAAAATCAAGAACATCTGATCTGAGCTCCCTCACATTTTTGTTTTTTAATCTTACAATTGTTTTGCCACTGTTCCTCATCCCCTTTTGCCTCCTTTGAAATTTTCTTCATTAATTATATTTCCTATTTTCTATACATTTTCAATCTCTCTTCCAATGCCTCCTTTCTAATCACCTGGGTTTCCCTTGTAGTAAAGTTTTGTGATTTTTTTTGT
This sequence comes from Myotis brandtii, assembly GCF_000412655.1. Classification (NCBI taxonomy): domain Eukaryota; kingdom Metazoa; phylum Chordata; class Mammalia; order Chiroptera; family Vespertilionidae; genus Myotis; species Myotis brandtii. The sequence goes on along the minus strand of NW_005358033.1, from coordinate 107,943 downwards.
TTGTTTTTTAAACCCTGGTAACATCTACAGGAGTCATCCCTCATGTTTCCTGTCTTTTGCCTTAAAATTTATACAGGGAACACCCTCCTTAACTTCTAGTCATCTGGCCTCTTTAGTATTTCTAGTGAAATTGTTCTTTTGAAGGCCACCAGGGTCTCCTAATCCACTGAAACATTGTCCCTTTCTTAGCTTGTCTCCTCCTTAACTTTCCTGAAGTGCATGACCTTGTCATGTGCCCTTTTTTCTATACTTTTTCTTCCATTAATATCAATAGGACCACACGGTTCCATCTTCCTAACTGATTCTTCTTCAATTTGGTCTAATTTCATTCAATAAGTGTTTAGTTATCATTCACTCATTTCAGCTGAGGTTGGTGAAGCAAGATTTTTGGGGGGCTAATTCTGCCAGTGTGCGGTACAGCAGATAACAGTGTTGATACCAAATTATTAAGCTTTCCTTTCTTTCTAAAATTAATTAACTAAAATAATGAATTATGCCCTCTTTAACCCCTGGACTTGATGATTTGGTTGATGTAATGATGCAATTTCTTTAAAATGAACTCACAAAAGCTGAGTTGTGTACCATGGTTATGTCTGGAACATCTTATTTTAACAAATACTACATAATGTATATTATCTGCCAGGTACTATTCCCAGTGCTTTACAAATAATAGTTCACTGAATGCTCAAGACAACCCTATCAAGTGGGTATTATGATTAATTCCACTTTACAGATGAAGAAACTGAGGGACACTGAAATAACTAACCCAAGGCTAGACAGCCACCAAGGGATGGAGATGGAATTTAAACCCAGGCAGTATGATGGTTCTAGATTCAGTGCTACAGAGTTACTCAATACATGATTATTGAATTAAAAAAAAACACTTGAAGAAGTTATTTTCTATTTTCAAAAGCTGATTTAAGATTTTATACTCTCAATTAAATTATTTACTTCTAGTGTTTTGCATATTCTGGCTACTTCCCACGATAACTTATGAAAAAGTTTTAAAATTAGATATAGAAATTTGTCTGTGGGACAAGGTAATCGGGTCTCTAGATAACAAAACCATCCAGATTTTTTCCCCTGCATTTCTGTTCCCATTTTAGGCACAGCCTGGTATGGAACACGGGGGGCATCCTTAGAGGAGGTACCATGTAGGAACTGTTGCCCTTCCCGGGCACCTCTGTATCTGCTCCTTCTTCAGTAGGTTTCAGCACACAAACATCTTCCCACAGCTGACCCTGGTGGCAGTCAATCTTGCTGTGTTGGGGCTGCTATCTGTAAAGTAAAAGGTTAAGACGTTCTTTTTGTCAAGCTGCCTCTTAAAAAAATGTTGTATTTGTCTGGAACATCTTATTTTAACAAATACTACATAATGTATATTATCTGCCAGAAAATATTCCCAGTGCTTTATAAATAATAGTTCACTGAATGCTCAAGACAACCTTATCAAGTGAGTATTATGATTAATTCCACTTTACAGATGAAGAAACTGAGGGACACTGAAATAACTAACCCAAGGCTAGACAGCCACCAAGGGATGGAGATGGAATTTAAACCCAGGCAGTATGATGGTTCTAGATTCAGTGCTACAGAGATACTCAATAAATGATTATTGAATTAAAAAGAAACACTTGAAGAAGTTATTTTCTATTTTCAAAAGCTGATTTAAGATGTTATACTCTCAATTAAATTATTTACTTCTAGTATTTTGCATATTCTGGCTACTTCCCACAATCACTTATGAAAAAGTTGTCCTTAAAATTAGATATAGAAATTTGTCTGTGGGACAAGGTAATCGGGTCTCTAGATAACAAAACCATCCCAGATTTTTTTTCCTGCATTTCTGTTCCCATTTTAGGCACAGCCTGGTATGGAACACGGGGGGCATCCTTAGAGGAGGTACCATGTAGGAACTGTTGCCCTTCCCGGGCACCTCTGTATCTGCTCCTTCTTCAGTAGGTTTCAGCACACAAACATCTTCCCACAGCTGACCCTGGTGGCAGTCAATCTTGCTGTGTTGGGGCTGCTATCTGTAAAGTAAAAGGTTAAGACGTTCTTTTTGTCAAGCAGCCTCTTAAAAAATGTTGTATTAGCTGCTATTCCATCTTGTTTGTTAAGTGCCTGGCAATTCCCAATTTCTTCTGCATCATGTTTATCTTTGGCTAAAAGAAGACTCCTTCCATCTTTCTGCTGATCACCAGTTATTCATCCTGTTACATTATTCTGTAGGAGAAATACATTCTGAGCACACACATAGATGGTAGGAACAAAACATCTCATATTTGTATTTTCAAAATCATTCATAGCATCTTAATGTTTGTTCCATTGACAGTGACAAGTGTGTGATGCCTTCCTTTCTTGATTTTTCCATTGTATACATATTTCTTCAGTAAGATTCACTGTGGTAGTCACTGTTCGAGATCCAGAAATCCTTTAGGAACCAGGTAAAGTGGAAGTCTAGCTGAATTCATTATTAATCTTAAAGGCTGTCAAACTTAAAAATAAGATTTCTGGTAGTTTCTACCTTCTAAATATGTGCTATATGAGATACAAAAGAGGCACATTCAATAACATCACTAACTTTTGGTTAAGAGTAGGATAGAATTTAAGAAAAAGTTTTTTTCAGAAGTATAGTAAACAATTATATAAAGATTAGAATTACAATAAACCTGAATTACTGTTATTTTGTTTTGTATCATTATTTAAATTTTTATAAACATGTATGAGTTCAAAAAAGATAGTCTTTCTAATATATCTAGGAACATTCTCTTCTCTTAACATTTATGTTAGCTGTCAAAGTCTATTATTTAGTTACTTATTAGAAAGTTATTAGTTTTTACCCAAATTATTAGCAATTATAATTATGATTAGTTCATGAAGCATTTAACTTTTATAATCATAAACATTTTTATATTTCAATGACTATACTATGTTAGCACAAAGCAAATAAGGTATTTTTAACTCTATATTTAGAATACTGACCTATAGACAAAAGTTAATATTGACATATTAAATCTATCTCTAATTTACTTTTTTGCTATCAAAATATCTCTTTATGAAAGATTGTAAGTGTCGTTTTGTATCATTATTTAAATTTTTATAAACATGTATGAGTTCAAAAAAGATAGTCTTTCTAATATATCTAGGAAACGCACATTCTCTTAACATTTATGTTAGCTGTCAAAGTCTATTATTTAGTTACTTATTAGAAAGTTATTAGTGTTTATCCAAATTATTAGCAATTATAATTATGATTAGTTCATAAAGCATTTAACTTTTATAATCATAAACATATTTTTATATTTCAATGACTATACTATGTTAGCACAAAGCAAATAAGGTATTTTTAACTCTATATTTAGAATACTGCCCTATAGACAAAAGTTAATATTGACATATTAAATCTGTCTATGTCTAATTTACTTTTTTGATGTCAAAATATCTCTTTATGAAAGATTTTAAGTGTTGTCTTTCCTAATGCACTTAGCAAAATAAAAAGTTGGCAACTTTTAATCCAAATGTCATGTTTTGGTCATCTTCCTAATGTTATGCTCATTAGATATGTTTGGAAAATGTACAATCACATAATCACTGATCATTTGTATGTCCTGGGATACTAAAAAATGATATCGCAGCAGATGTTTAGCTACTTGACCTTAGAGGTTGAGGCTGAAGCTATTGCAAAGTATTAGATTTAGTCTGAATCTGAAATTTAGTGCATATCTGTTATCTTTTTCTTCCCAAATCCATTACTTCCATCTTATTGTATGTAGGCCTTGATTCTCTTGGTCTTTCACTCCTAGGTGATCTTTTTTTTCCCTGAGCTCCTATAGATTTTATATCAGGTCCTACTCATTTGACATTTAGTCATTATATTTATTTGTAACATTTCTGGGCCCAGTATCTTGTATGTCATTTAATATTTGTGTGCATACTTCTAGTATCCCCAGCTCAATAATAAACTACTTGAGGTTAGATCTGAATTACTTTAGATTACTAAAGCCCTCAGCACTGTGTGTCTGAGAGAACCTGTGCCTTTGTGAATGACTAAATGACCGAATGAATGACATATCTCTACCTTTATTGAGCACTCAGAGGGGAATAGTTGTTGAGTCTGTCTTGGAGAGGCACGTTGTAGTGTTGGAGAGATTCCGCAAACTTGTTGTCCCGTGAATGAGTGGAATGAGCAAGCTGGCCTGGAGCTGAGTCACCCATGACATGTCCATGTTATTAGGTCTTGTGACACCGGAAATCCACAAATTTCAGTGAGTGTTGGGTCTGTGCATGTAAATACTGTCTCAGAGCTCTCTTGATAAGTGTAACTGAGAGAACCTGTGCCTTTGTGAATGACTAAATGACTGAATGAATGACATATCTCTACCTTAATTGAGCACTCAGCAGGGAACAGTTGTTGAGTCTGTCTTGGAGAGGCACATTGTAGTGTTGGAGAGATTCTGCAAACTTGTTGTCCCGTGAATGAGAGTGGAATGAGCAAGCTGGCCTGGAGCTGAGTCACTCATGACATGTCCATGTTATTAGGTCTTGTGACACTGGAAATCCACAAATTTTAGTTAGTGTTGCGTCTGTGCATGTAAATACTATCTCAGAGCTCTCTTAATAAAGAACATGTAAATGGGTTTATATGCTCCAATTAAATGATCTAAATGAAAGTGACAGAACCACGATTTGAACTTAAGCAGTCCAGCTCCATCATCATCTAACCCTCATGAGCCCTAATTTTTTCTTCCCAAATCCATTACTTCCATCTTATTGTATGTAGGCCTTGATTCTCTTGGTCTTTCACTCCTAGGTGATCTTTTTTTTCCCTGAGCTCCTATAGATTTTATATCAGGTCCTACTCATTTGACATTTAGTCATTATATTTATTTGTAACATTTCTGGGCCCAGTATCTTGTATGTCATTTAATATTTGTGTGCATACTTCTAGTATCCCCAGCTCAATAATAAACTACTTGAGGTTAGATCTGAACTACTTTAGATTACTAAAGCCCTCAGCACTGTGTGTCTGAGAGAACCTGTGCCTTTGTGAATGACTAAATGACCGAATGAATGACATATCTCTACCTTTATTGAGCACTCAGAGGGGAATAGTTGTTGAGTCTGTCTTGGAGAGGCACGTTGTAGTGTTGGAGAGATTCCGCAAACTTGTTGTCCCGTGAATGAGTGGAATGAGCAAGCTGGCCTGGAGCTGAGTCACCCATGACATGTCCATGTTATTAGGTCTTGTGACACCGGAAATCCACAAATTTCAGTGAGTGTTGGGTCTGTGCATGTAAATACTGTCTCAGAGCTCTCTTGATAAGAACATGTAAATGGGTTTATATGCTCCAATTAAATGATCTAAATGAAAATGACAGAACCACGATTTGAACTTAAGCAGTCCAGCTTCATCATCATCTTATCCTCATGAGCCCTAATAGCTAGAAAGATCAACCTGAAGTCCTAGACAGTGCCCCTGCACCCCGCTCTAGGGCCCAGCTACTCCGTTTCTAGACCACCTGGAGGGAGAATGATGTGCACCCTCTAACTGAAGTTCTGGAAGCAGGTAAGGTGCCCTCAGGTATGTGAGTAGTTTAGAGTCTGTCTGAAAGGAAAGCAGAGAGTTAGCCTGTCCTATCAGTTAAGTGATCATATAATTTACTATCCAATCCAAGTTACTATTGAAAGTGAAAGAAAACTCTATAATAATTATGCTGAAACTACAAATGTAAACTGGAACAGTCTTTTCTGGCTGAGTATGCCAACACCTCCAAGGAAGAGGAAAATACGTAAGTAAACTTGGTAAATGTGGGAAGCCAATTATCTGAAAGAGGATAAAGTTGGGGTGAGGGCATCGTACCTAGGAACAGAAAGAGATTGCAGTTAATGATGTTTAGAAAAGAAGTGAGCAAGTATGTATGACACAAAGAAGCAAAAAAGAATGTACCTAAGCACAACAACATGGTAGTTTGTGTGAGAGTTTTTAAAAAAAATCGGTTGGTAAATGTGGGAAGCCAATTATCTGAAAGAGGATAAAGTTGGGGTGAGGGCATCGTACCTAGGAACAGAAAGAGATTGCAGTTAATGATGTTTAGAAAAGAAGTGAGCAAGTATGTATGACACAAAGAAGCAAAAAAGAATGTACCTAAGCAGAACAACATGGTAGTTTGTGTGATAGTTAAAAAAAAAATTGGGAGAACAAAGGAAGCTGAAAATGGATTTCAAATAATTATTTCAGAGGTGAGGCCAATATTGAACTAATACATGTGGGGACATCACTGCAGGAAATCTGAAACAAATTGTGACCATCAAAGGCTCAGGGTGAACTTGAGAGTTCAGGTTTACTGCTACATCAGTATCTCCTTGGGGCCAGGATTATTCCACATTGGCGGAGGGTGTGCAGGCACCTCTTCCTAGATGAGTTTTCTGAAACCTCCACTGGCCAAACGAGAATGTAAGTAAACCTGGGAAGTTTAGGAAGCCAACTATCTGAAAGAGGATAAGCTTTGGATAAGATGAGCACATCTAGGAACAAAAACTAATGCAATCTATGCTGTTAAGGAAAGAATTGGGTGAGTACATCTGAAAAGAAGAGACCTGAGATGCAAATGCAAGTTGAATGTGAGTCAGTGGTGCATTTCCAGATCAAAATAATGGAAATTGTACATCACAACTCAGAAAGGAACCCTTTGTTGCTCCAAGACTTGCCAAAGATCTTACGAGAGCAGTATGTACTGTTCTGACTTCTGCATTTTTTAAATGCTGCAGAGAATTAAAGTCCAGAACAGAATGACCAGATAGAACATAGTGGTGAGACCATGGCCTCTCACAAAATTTAGTGGAGAGAGAGAGAAAGCTAAGGGTTGATTTCACTGTTTTTGAGTATCATGAAGAATATGGATATTCATTATTTTGCTTTCCACAGTAGATTGAAAAAAAGAAATGTGTTGACACTGCAGTGAGAGACACAGTAGTGTTTACGGAAGACCTTCTGGACCAAGTACCAGGGCAAGGGGGAGCTGAAATCTCTGACTCTGTAATCTTGTTATGATAGAACCAGAAATCACTAGTTCTGACTTGTCGTTATACAAGGTGTTTGATGTAGGAGGTACTGAGAAGTTAGTGGAGGAATTGGAGCAGCACTTCTCAACCTGGGGGTCGCGACCCCTTTGGGGGTCGAACGACCCTTTCACAGGGGTCGCCTACGACCATCAGAAAACACATATATAATTACATATTGTTTTTGTGATTAATCACTATGCTTTAATTATGTTCAATTTGTAACAGTGAAATTGGGGGTCACCACAACATGAGGAACTGTATTAAAGGGTCGTGGCATTAGGAAGGTTGAGAACCACTGAATTAGAGTATGAGGGTACCTCTGGACAGATCTGGAGTTCTGAAATTGGTTGGAGGAGAGAAGACAAAGGCAAAGTCAATTAAGCATCAAAATGATAAAGTGGACTCTATTCCTGGGTCATGGGTGCATTGAGATGATTCCTTACACAGGGGGACCCAGCTCCCACTTCTGAAATCCAGATGGTGACACTCTGAGATTTCCTGTGACTTCACCAGTGTGACTCCTCTTTATTCTAGTTTAGTCCCAGATGATTCACCGGGGTGGGGACCCTGCCTCTGTGAGTTAAGCATCACTTCTCCCTTTTGAGCTGGGAGGAGCAGCCATCCCTCCCAACACTCCACTCAGCTTCCTTAAGCCTCAGAGGCTTTTCTCTATCTGGTAAGAGACCCAAAACAGAATGTTCACTGTGGTCTAATATGGTGCCTTCTATTAAGAGAGAAGGAGCACCCTTGCACCAGGGCAGCAGCCAGCATCAAATCAGCTTCCGTTAATGTTCAAGCTGACGTAGCAGTACACCTGGCACCTTTCTTGCTGCTGCAGAATACCACTTAGAGTGTAGCATCCAGACTCTAGATGGCCACTAGACTTGGCCTCCCTCACTTAGATCCTGGAGCTCAGAATCTGCAGCGGAGCTGCACAGCTGTCCTTAACAGTGAGGAGCTGGTCCCCTTAGCTGGACAGGCTATTTTCTATGTGTGAGGCAAGTGATATGAGTGGCCAGAATGTCAGTGAAGATTCACAGCTCATCACTGAGAGATAGAAGGTCAGCAAGAGAGAAAGGATGCACAAGCCTATCTCCTGTGATGTGGGTCTGTGTCATGTCACCCTGACATTGGCTCTGAAACCATTCAATTGAGTAAGAAAGGGAAGGTGTAGCACTAAGTGATCCCTCTGCTCCCTGATGAGACTCTCAGAAGCAAATCCTCCTGCCTTTAGATCCTAGGCACTGCTTTTGCCTCTTTTGCAAGCCCTACACTTGCTGAGCTCAATAACTGCTCTGCTCCCACATAGGCACTGAGATACAGAGAACAGAGAATGTCTCACTCTCATGGGGTTTATATCTAATGAGCGGAGACAGACTATACACAAACAACCAAAAATAAATACATAAGGAAGTCAGATGGTGATAGGAGATAATACATCAAGGTGATGAATGGGGAGTTAGTACTCGGGAGGGGGAGAATGGTTTCGCTTGAGATGTTAAGGACAACTCATGGAAGAGGTGACTGAAGAGGTTGATCAGTGACTTGAATGATAGAAAGAGCCAACTGGGTAATATTGCAGGGAGAGCACATCCCAGTACAAGGAACTGCTAGTGGAATTGCTGGTGGGAAGGAGCTAAGTGTTTTTGGGAAAAAGAAGGGAGGCCCATGTGGCTGGAGCTACGTGAGGTTGGGCTGTAAGAGAAGTTTGGAAAGTTTGTCAGGAGCCAAATCACAAGGATCCTTGTGGGCTAGGGTGAGAGTGGATTCAAAATGGCCCTAGAATTGGATTAGACCCTAGAGACCACCTAGTCTACCCTTCTTATGTCAGAAATGAGGAAACAGAACCTGGAGAGGTTACATTTTGTCACTGCATCTCCACCAGCCGACCGTGGTAACATTATGAGGTCTTCCAACAGGCAGTCCTTGCCACTTTCCACTAAACTCTTCCTGAAGGCTAAGAAAGTGGGACCCCTGAGTGTCATTAAACACATAAGTACGTAGTGTTTAAAGCAGGCCACAATCATGTTGTCTTTTTGACTCATATTCCACAGCAACTAGAGAATCAAGGAGGCAAAGTTAATCTTGTAGAGTCTTTTTTCCTACAGGGCAGGATGGTTTGAACATTTGCTTCATATTAAGAATTAAATTTTATATAGGAAATTATTTTATTTTTTCACCAAGAGTTCATGTTCAGCTGCCATACTTGCCATGAAGGATTTTCGTAGCCAGGATCACACTTCTGAGCTCGTGGTGTAGATCCACGCAGCGTGGGTAGGACCTGTGAAAATGACAGGATGAGCATGGGGGGAGGGGAGTGCGTGTGGGCATGAGGCACACATGGCTGAGGTTGGTCAGTTATTAAAGCCATTGAGCAGCATGGTCTAGTTACTGAGCACACAGACTGCAGTGCTGGTCTGCCTGGCTCCGAATTCCAGCTCTGCTTCTAACTAGCTCTGATTCTCATTTGCTTTACCTATCAAGCGGGGTGGTACTAGTACGCTCTTTATAGGGAATTAAACAACTTACTATCTGTCAAAACATTTAAAACCATGTTTCTTACATAATTCTTGTTATGTAATAAACCCTAAATAAATGTTTCAAAGATGAAAAAAAGATATAAGAGAATGTCTCACTCTCATGGGGTTTATATCTAATGAGAGGAGACAGACTATACACAAACAACCAAAAATAAATAAATAAGGAAGTCAGATGGTGATGGAGATAATACATCAAGGCGATGAATGGGGAGTTAGTACTCGGGAGGGGGAGAATGGTTTCGCTTGAGATGTTAAGGACAACTCACGGAAGAGGTGACTGAAGTGATCAGTGAAATGTCTCACTCTCATGGGGTTTATATCTAATGAGAGGAGACAGACTATACACAAACAACCAAAAATAAATAAATAAGGAAGTCAGATGGTGATGGAGATAATACATCAAGGCGATGAATGGGGAGTTAGTACTCGGGAGGGGGAGAATGGTTTCGCTTGAGATGTTAAGGACAACTCACGGAAGAGGTGACTGAAGAGGTTGATCAGTGACTTGAATGATAGAAAGAGCCAACTGGGTAATATTGCAGGGAGAGCACATCCCAGTACAAGGAACTGCTAGTGGAATTGCTGGTGGGAAGGAGCTAAGTGTTTTTGGGAAAAAGAAGGGAGGCCCATGTGGCTGGAGCTACGTGAGGTTGGGCTGTAAGAGAAGTTTGGAAAGTTTGTCAGGAGCCAAATCACAAGGATCCTTGTGGGCTAGGGTGAGAGTGGATTCAAAATGGCCCTAGAATTGGATTAGACCCTAGAGACCACCTAGTCTGCCCTTCTTATATCAGAAATGAGGAAACAGAACCTGGAGAGGTTACATTTTGTCACTGCATCTCCACCAGCCGACCGTGGTAACATTATGAGGTCTTCCAACAGGCAGTCCTTGCCACTTTCCACTAAACTCTTCCTGAAGGCTAAGAAAGTGGGACCCCTGAGTGTCATTAAACACATAAGTACGTAGTGTTTAAAGCAGGCCACAATCATGTTGTCTTTTTGACTCATATTCCACAGCAACTAGAGAATCAAGGAGGCAAAGTTAATCTTGTAGAGTCTTTTTTCCTACAGGGCAGGATGGTTTGAACATTTGCTTCATATTAAGAATTAAATTTTATATAGGAAATTATTTTATTTTTTCACCAAGAGTTCATGTTCAGCTGCCATACTTGCCATGAAGGATTTTCGTAGCCAGGATCACACTTCTGAGCTCGTGGTGTAGATCCACGCAGCGTGGGTAGGACCTGTGAAAATGACAGGATGAGCATGGGGGGAGGGGAGTGCGTGTGGGCATGAGGCACACATGGCTGAGGTTGGTCAGTTATTAAAGCCATTGAGCAGCATGGTCTAGTTACTGAGCACACAGACTGCAGTGCTGGCCTGCCTGGCTCCGAATTCCAGCTCTGCTTCTAACTAGCTCTGATTCTCATTTGCTTTACCTATCAAGCGGGGTGGTACTAGTACGCTCTTTATAGGGAATTAAACAACTTACTATCTGTCAAAACATTTAAAACCATGTTTCTTACATAATTCTTGTTATGTAATAAACCCTAAATAAATGTTTCAAAGATGAAAAAAAAGACATAAAAATGTGGAATTATCCTTCATCTACCTTGTGAAAAAATAGGGGGGCTTATAAACATCATTGTAGACTAGTTACGCATTGTCTCAATGGTGAGTGCTTAGTTTGACTATTTAATGTTACAGATAAATGCAACCCTTTTATTCCAGGGTTGGGACACATGCCCACTACAGGGCCATATGGTGCAGCTTCTACATCTGGGAGGAGCTAACATTCCACTGTACATCCAAACATTCGGAATCAGAAAATTGTATTGTAAGTTATGTACACACAGGACACATGTGTGTATATAATGTTGGTTTTTCAAACAGCAAGGACATTGCCTAAGGGAGCAATAGCTTTCACATCCTCCTCTGTGTTGAAAAGAAGGTTTTATTGAAGAGGACATATGGATGTAGATTCATGTTGGATAGCTGAGATCTCCAGTTCCAAAAGGATTTGAGGCTGGCTTGATTCAACACAAACCCATAGCAAGAGACGTGCTGGTGGACTAGGAGCTTGCTGTCACTGCTCTGGCCATTGTTCAGGATTTATAGCCCACAGATATGCCACCAGCCAGATGTGATGGCAAGTGACACCCTCGTTTTCTGGCCTGAGTCATCCAGATTTCATGTGACTGTCATTTTTGCTTCTCATGCTTCCCTACCGTTAGCTAACTGGTGGACTCCGACTTTCTGTTTTCTGTCTTTTCGGTCCTCTCCCTTGGTCTCTCTCTCCTGGAGGGAGAATGTAGTGGAGAAAAGTCCCACTCCTTCCACTAGACCGTGGTCGGCAAACTGCGGCTCGCGAGCCACATGCGGCTCTTTGGCTCCTTGAGTGTGGCTCTTCCTAAGCCTTAGGAGTACCCTAATTAAGTTAATAACAATGTACCTACCTATGTAGTTTAAGTTTAAAAAATTTGGCTCTCAAAAGAAATTTCAATCATTGTACTGTTGATATTTGGCTCTGTTGACTAATGAGTTTGCCGACCGCTACACTAGGAGATCTTGAGTGGACAGGAAGAGAACCTTTGTCTTTATCTTAGGATGCAAGTATGAATGAGGTGATGGCTTTAAATCAAAGATAACAGGGCTGAAAGGAACCACAGAGTCCATTGGAATACTTCCTTACTTTCTGGGTTTCTGTAGCATATGTAGAAAGAGTTAGTGTGTGTAAAATGCCCTAAGGTAAATGGAGGAGAATGCTTACAGCTGATGGACCCAGCCTGGCCGCTCCAGCTGCCTTGGACTCTGCTTGGTCATCCTGAGGGCTGAGGGGGGCCAAGGCTGACAGAAGCTTTGCCATCTTCAGTGCCAACCCTGTGTGTTACTATACAGCTGAAGCAAAGGGAAAGAGTATGATCGATCGTCAAGTGGGGTTATGATTCTGGCCTGGTTACAAATTGCCTAATCTTAGCCCACATTCTGTTAGCTGGAACTTGTCAAATGGACACATCTGACTGTGAGGAAGGCTGGAAAGTGGGTTTAGCTGCGTACCTGAAAGGAAAGAAAACCAGTTTGGTGAATAGCTCATCGATCTCTGCCATATAGAGTATGTGACCAATGATATTCCAGGGACAGTGGCAGAGTGGAAACTCAGGTGTACATTTCTTAACCCACAGCACAGTGCCCTCCCTCCTCACCGAACCACACATCTCATATGTCCTCTACCTTTTAAAAAATCACAGCCCACAAAAGTTGGCAAAAGAAGGGAGCCAAGAAGAAGTGGTTGGTCCACTTTCTAAGAAAGATGGGTACAATGTGAAAACACCCACTTGGTTCAGTGTAAGAAATACAGAGAGACACTGGTCTCAAGTTCTGCAGGAACCAAAATGGCATCTTATGCCCCCAAGGGTCATGTTTTTAAAATGAGGCTTATTGCTCTGCAGAATGATGATGTTGCATTTGGAAAATCTTGAGGCTATTCCGGGCACAAACTGCCTGACCAACTTTTATGACATGAATCTTACCCATGGAAAAAAAAATGTACTCCCTGGTAAAAAAAAAAAAAAAAAAAAGGCAGACCATGATTGAAGCTCATGTCGATGTCAACATTCCCAATGGCTTTTGCTTCATCTGCTCCATGATGGTTTTGCTTTTTTAAAAAAAAAAAGCAACAATCAGATTGGAAGACCTCTTACACTTAGCGCTGACAGTCCTCAAAATCTGGAAGAAGATCATGGAAGTCATGACCCAAAAAGTGCAGACAAATAACCTGGGGGAAAAGGCCAATAAATGGATTCCAGACAGCACAGGAAGGTCTCAGGAAAGCCTTGCCAATCTATTTATCCTCTGTGCTCATTAGAAAAACCAAAATGCTGAAGAAGCCCCAGGTTGGACTGGAAGACTCATGTTGCTTCATGATGAAGGTAGCAGTTCTGGGAAAGCCCCTGGGACGAGACAGGTTCTATAGCTGAACAAGAGACAGGTGATAAAGTTGAATAAGCTGATGTCCACTACTAGTCCAAGAACCTGCTGAAAATTCAACTCTTCATGGTGACCAATAAACAGTCTTACTTGTGGGAAAGAAAGAAAAGCAGGCCGGTAGATGCACGTCTGGTGACCTTCAGTCCAGTTCTACTCACAAAAAGCCTGGTGCAACACGTGCGATCTCCCCAGGGATCAGCCTTGCCTCCGGACATGGCAGAGAATTTCCACTGCGCCCTGGACTCTTTGTATAGAGATCAGCATCCAAATCCCGAGCCTTACTGTTGATTACTTCTTTCTGTCCTTCCCCACAGTCCTTCCCCACTTGGCTGCTTCCTGAGGACCCGGAGGCAAGACAGGGTTATTGCACAGTTCACTGCAAACACCTGTCTCTCGGTTTTACCTCAGCCTTTGATTCAGATGTTTTCACTTCCTCCCCTTCTTACATTGGCCCTTTGGTCTCTGTCCCCTGAGCTGACTTTCATCATCCAATTAGAAATAACACCCTCTTCTCGCGACCAGCTTCCCTGGGAACCTTAGGGAGTGAAGCCCAAGCCTCCTGCCCTCCCCGAGGGGCCAGCCGCGCTTCAAAGAGCATGTCGGTGGCAGTGGCGGCACACCTCGTGGCTGGGACCCCTCTCCGTTTGAACAGCTTCCATTGCTCACCGCTGATCAGTAACTCAGTGATTCATTAAACACCCAAACAATGAGTGAATCTGTTCCATTAGCGAGGCCACCTGTTGATCTCAGACATTCTCAGCTGAGCTGGGGACCGTGAACAACAGAATGCCTACATCCGTCGTGTGCCCCGTCCCTATTTGATGGCATGTTAGAGCAGGAAAAGCAGAGTCCCGGCTTTGCGGGTGCTTTTATGCGCCTCCTTTCATCTGGTGGCGGGCTGCAAGAATATCCCGGGGAGTACAATGCACCTCTCTATAATCAACTGGAAAACTCCAAGGGCTCCGTCATTATCGTCTTCCTAGGTTTTCAGAATTAGACAAAGAGGAGAGTGGGAATATCCGCACCCTTTTGCTTGCAGGTGCCAGGGCAACAGAATTAACCAAGCGCTAAACAAAAACAAAAACAAAGCAAAACAGAAAAACCAAAAGAAAGCAAAGAAAACGATCTGTAAAAGCAGTCCTATTGATTGCATTGACATCTTCTCTCTCCTGGAAATAATACAGTTTCTTTGTTACTTATCTTCTGGTTCCTGCAGCTGCTCCAGGCCGTTAGGGGCTGGTCTACTAATGTTTACCAGCTTATTATAAATCAAGATCACTGACATTCTATAAAGCTGACCGAGGTAAGCTTCTAATGTAGGCATCCCCGTCAGTAAAAGTTGATATTTTGTTATTTAAAAGTTGATATTTTGCTATATTATCACTAACTCCTCTCAGTATAAGAAACAGGCGAGCTTTCATAAGGTGGGCGATGTTTGTTTGGAGCCTGAAAGCTGTATCATAGCAGGCATAGGAAGACACATAATCTTTCCTCAGTTGACTATTAAGTTGCCTCTTCAGGGTGGACTCAGATTTTGAATGCAGACTTCAGAATTGGTAGGTTTAAACTTCTCTATATTGACACTTTGATTAAAATACTTGATTTCATATCTCAGTTTTATGTTTATGATAGATTAATTCTAGATGATAAGTAAAAACTTAGTTGTTCTTTGGTTGGTGTAAGAAAATGAAAGAGGAAATAGAGGGAAACAGCTCAAAGAAATTTTCAGTTTCTATTAGTTGAACATATAAAAAAATTAATTTTCATTGGAGGATGTGTTTTTATTGATTTTAGAGAGATAGGAAGAGAGAGAGAGAGAGAGAGAGAGAGAGAGGAGAGAAACAGATCAGTTGCCTTAATAATACATCCTGACTGGGGATAGAACCCACAACCTAAGTATGTGCCCTGATTGGGAATCAAACCCACAACCTTTTTTTGATGTACGGGCGACACTCTAACTGCACTACCTAACCAGGGCAACATGTAAAGAAAATTTTAAATCATCCGTTTTAAATTTCATGAGGGATTTCAGAGATTACTGATGTGAGTGGCTGTTGTACTTTCATTTTTGTAGCCCAGAAAGGACAGAAAGCCATGTAAGAAATTACATCTGTGCCTCTTTCATGAATGAGGACCTGCTTTGAGCTACGAACATTCAGAATGAACAAGGTAAACAGATTGAGGCAGGCAGACCCCACTACTCGCATTCTCTAGGCAGGTGTGAGTATATCTCCCTCATCCCATCATCCCACACATAAAAGGACCACATTTTCAAAGGGGGTTCTGCAAACATGGTCTTTTGACAACCACCAGATTGCCAAGTGCAGGTGGTTGTGCAGAGGCCCAGTTGTGCAATCAAAAGATTCCTCAGATTCTTCTGTATAAAAAAGAAAGGCACAAGAAGTGACTCTTAAAGAAGACTAAATAGAGGGGGGTGTAAAGTACAGCATAGAAAATAGAGTGGATAATATTGTAATAACTATGTGTGGCATCAGATGGATACTAGACTTATCAGGGGATCACTTCATCTAATCTAATAAAAGAGAAACATGGTAAATAGCGTACGACCGATACCCTTCCCATTGGCTAATCAGGGTGATATGCAAATTAACTGCCAGCCAAGATGGCGGCCGGCAGCCAGGCAGCTGGAAG
>NW_005358033.1:86058-90566 GCF_000412655.1 Myotis brandtii | reverse complement strand
CAACCTCCCAATCTGCCCTGCTCTGTGCATGACAGGGGGCGGCGCCCCAACTCCCCAATCAGCCCTGCTCTGAGCCCGACCAGGGGCTGCACCTAGGAATTGGGCCTGCCCTCTGCCACCGAGGAGCAGGCCTAAGCCAGTAGGTCGTTATCTCCCGAGGGGTCCCAGACTTCGAGGGGGCACAGGCCGGGCTGAGGGACCCCTCCTCCCCCCCGAGTGCACAAATTTTTGTGCGCCGGGCCTCTAGTAAGGATATAAATGCCTAACCACTATGTTGTACACCTGACATGAATATAATAGTGAATGTCAACTGTAATTGAAAAGTGAAATAACTAAGAGCTCAAAAACATTTAAATAAAGAAATGGATAAGACTAAATAGGAGATAGCCACATACAAATGAAAAATTAGATGGAGGCTCATAGCCACCTTCTCATGGGATTAGACTGGCACTGTCCAATAGCACTTTCTGCAATGACGCACATGTTCCCTGCCTGAACCTTCCAGTATGATAGCCACTAGCAACACTGGCTGCTGAGCACTTGAAATGTGGTTCATGTGACTGTAACACAAAATTTCAATTTTAGTTTAAGTTTAAACAGTCGCATGTATTTAGTGGTTACTGTATTGAACAGAAAAGGATTTTCTGTAACTTGATAAGGGTCTTCATTGCAGCATCCCCAATATCTAGGTTGCTTTCCTACCTTCATTGAATTCTCAATGAATATCTATTGTTTGAAAACATACATCGGATAATAATCAATTCTCCCTTAATACTCTTCGGTGCTGCTCCTGGCCCGAGAGCTCTAACTCTTGGTCGCCCAACTCCACCTTCCTCCTGGTCCAGCATATACAATTATTTAATCCATCCTTTGACTTGTCCTCATCTTTCTGTCTCTGTGTGCAGTTCCTGCTGCCTGGAATGCTCTTCTTCCCACTTGTCCACCTTGGCAGACCTCTGTTTATCTTTTAACGACTGGAAAGATTACCTCTTTCTTTGGGAAGCCTTTGCCAACTGCCGCAAACCAAGTTCATTTCACTCTTCCCTCAGTTTCCTGCAGTGGTGTAGTATAAATGTCAGAGCAGGGGTGTCTTAAGGCAGACCCCCAGATCCGTGTGTACATATGTGTAAGGAAATCCCAAGGGAAACTAGGAAAAGTAGAGGGTTGGAGGTGGAAGGCAGGGAGGGGAGGAAGCCAAGTGGGTGTGAAATCACAAAATTGCACAGTGGGTACTTTTTGCCTGATTCGCAGGCCAACTATATTAACTCTATAAATCACATCTCAGAGTTGTCCTGACCTGAGGCGAAGAAACTAGAGTTTTCACACTCTCACATCCAGCAGCTATTGGAAGTGCAGTCCCAGGCACTTTGGTCTCTCCATTTGTGTGGACAAAGGAGACTCAAAGGATAATTCTTCAAGAAAGAGTGCAGGCTCTGCCGTGGGAAGTGAAACCATTAGATGTATGACATATCTACCCCAACGGGTATTAGAATTGAGTTTATCTGGGTTCCAAACCCAGATCTAGCTTTTCCTGGAGAAATGACTAAATTGTTTTCTATCGCAGTTTCCTCCACTGTAAAATTTAGAAAAGAATTGTCTCTCCAATCTAGTGCTTAAGGTGGAATTTAAACAGAATAATGTGTGCAAAATATTTAGTATAGTATGGGGTAACTAGTAAAAAGTCAAAAATTGCAGTTATTATTATAATGCAGCATTTCAGTGTGATTGAATACTTGACTCCTCCACCAAGCCTTGTTCTTTTATAATTCCCTCACAGTTGCTAAATAATTGTTGACCTGACCTTTGCTGGGTAAGGGTCCCGAATTTTCTAAGGGTAAATCCTCAATGTTTCTCTCTCTGTGTCTTTCCCCTTCCCATCCATTCTCTCTAGAAATCAATGGGAAAATATCCTCAGGTGAGGATTAACAAAAATAAATAAGTAAGTAAGTAAGTAAGTAAGTAAGTAAATAAATAAATAAATAAAATCATTTTACAAAAAAGAAGAAGAAGAAAATAAGATGGGTGCCCTGGCCAGGTGGCTCAGTTGGTTGGAGCATTATCCCATTCACCAAAAGGTTGCAGGTTTGATTCTGGTCAGGGCACATACCTAGGCTGCAGTTTTGATCCCTCGTCAGGGCACATACGGGAGGCAGCTGATTAATGTTTCTCTCTTACATCCATGTGTCTCTCTCTTTCTCTCTCCTTCTCAAATCAATAAACATATCCTCGGGTGAGGATATTTTTTTTAAAAAGTCAGATGTTTAACGACTGGAAAGATTACCTCTTTCTTTGGAAAGCCTTTGCCAACTGCCGCAAACCGAGTTCATTTCACTCTTCCCTCAGTTTCCCGCAGTGGTGTAGTATAAATGTCAGAGCAGGGGTGGCTTAAGGCAGACCCCCAGATCCGTGTGTACATATGTGTAAGGAAATCCCAAGGGAAACTAGGAAAAGTAGAGGGTTGGAGGTGGAAGGCAGGGAGGGGAGGAAGCCAAGTGGGTGTGAAATCACAAAATTGCACAGTGGGTACTTTTTGCCTGATTCGCAGGCCAACTATATTAACTCTATAAATCACATCTCAGAGTTGTCCTGACCTGAGGCGAAGAAACTAGAGTTTTCACACTCTCACATCCAGCAGCTATTGGAAGTGCAGTCCCAGGCACTTTGGTCTCTCCATTTGTGTGGACAAAGGAGACTCAAAGGATAATTCTTCAAGAAAGAGTGCAGGCTCTGCCGTGGGAAGTGAAACCATTAGATGTATGACATCTCTACCCCAACGGGTATTAGAATTGAGTTTATCTGGGTTCCAAACCCAGATCTAGCTTTTCCTGGAGAAATGACTAAATTGTTTTCTATCGCAGTTTCCTCCACTGTAAAATTTAGAAAAGAATTGTCTCTCCAATCTAGTGCTTAAGGTGGAATTTAAACAGAATAATGTGTGCAAAATATTTAGTATAGTATGGGGTAACTAGTAAAAAGTCAAAAATTGCAGTTATTATTATAATGCAGCATTTTAGTGTGATTGAATACTTGACTCCTCCACCAAGCCTTGTTCTTTTATAATTCCCTCACAGTTGCTAAATAATTGTTGACCTGACCTTTGCTGGGTAAGGGTCCCGAATTTTCTAAGGGTAAATCCTCCATGTTTCTCTCTCTGTGTCTTTCCCCTTCCCATCCATTCTCTCTAGAAATCAATGGGAAAATATCCTCAGGTGAGGATTAACAAAAATAAATAAGTAAGTAAGTAAGTAAGTAAGTAAGTAAATAAATAAATAAATAAAATCATTTTACAAAAAAGAAGAAGAAGAAAATAAGATGGGTGCCCTGGCCAGGTGGCTCAGTTGGTTGGAGCATCATCCCATTCACCAAAAGGTTGCAGGTTTGATTCTGGTCAGGGCACATACCTAGGCTGCAGTTTTGATCCCTCGTCAGGGCACATACGGGAGGCAGCTGATTAATGTTTCTCTCTTACATCCATGTGTCTCTCTCTTTCTCTCTCCTTCTCAAATCAATAAACATATCCTCGGGTGAGGATATTTTTTTAAAAAAGTCAGATGGGCTACTCCTAGCTTTCACTTGTGGTCAAGTAGCTGCAGGAAATTACCTCTAACCTCCACTGAGGCCTGGGAGTGAGGAGCTGCTTGGTCAAACCTGCTGCAGCTCACACTCGGTCACTCTCACCACTGCCGGCAGAGGAAGACAGGCTTCCTGCTCTCTTCTGCCTTACAGAAGGTGATGGAAGTCGTGACCCAAAAAGTACAGACAAATAACTTGGGGGGAAAGGCCCATAAATGGATTCCAGACAGCACAGGAAGGACTCAGTTCATGTCCAGAACCTTGGTGGAAAGGAAGTCTGGAGTATATAGTTCCCAGGCCTCTAGCACCTGGGATAAAGGGGAACCTGCAGCAGGGGTGGGGGTGTGGGGATAATGCTGACTGACACTGAATCATGCCCAATATGGCTCTTCAAACTTTCAAGCTCCTTGTAAGTCAGCCTTCTGGTAGGAGTTATTCTTCCCATTTTACAGATCAGAAAACTGAGGTTCAATTGGGTTAACTCTCTTGCCTAAAAAATCTCATAAAAGGGAAGTAGCAAAAACCAAGATGAGAACCAGCTCTGTTTCTCCCCAAGCCTACATTTCTCTGCCTTTGCTGCTGCTGCTGCCCTTGAGATAGCATCTATATAACTGGCTGGTAGGTGGACCCGTGGCTCAACGGAGGAGGCAATGGAAGTGGCAGCAATTTCTTTAGGTTCTTGGTAAGAGCTGCTGTTAGTCTCCTGTTGGAATCCTCTCTAGCTTCGTTCCATCCTCCCCTTCCTCATCCAAACTCCTCCTTGATCTATAGCTCTTAACTTTGGACACAGACCTTGCAATGTGTGCTCTAATTTCTGGGCTTATTTGGGGAGGAGTCTTGCCTGCTTTCACGGGCAGTCCCTGGCCCTCTTTTTGTCTGGGAGTACCCAGAATTGGCCCCTCTCCTCTGTGCTCAGGGTCTCCCTGCCTCTCCCC
>NW_005358033.1:50719-84927 GCF_000412655.1 Myotis brandtii | reverse complement strand
CAGGACTAAAATCTATTTAAATGCACTTTATAGCCTTGGCTGGTTGGGCTCAGTGGCTAGAGCGTCAGCCTGTGGACTGAAGGGTCCCAGGTTTGATTCTGGGCTCAATCCCCATTAGGAGATGTGCAGAAGGCAGCTGATCAGTGATTCTCTCTCATCATTGATGTTTCTATCTCTCTTTCCCTCTCTCTTCCTCTCCCTTCCTCTCTGAAATGAAAATAAATAAATAAATAAATAAATAAATAAATAAATGCACTTTAAATTGAAAACCCAACTTAGCTAGAAAGGAAAGCAGATATAAAATAATGTTTTACATTGAGTTTTTAAAATCCTCATCCTAGGATATATTTCTATTGATTTTAGAGAGAAGAATGGGGTGGGGGAGGGGGAGAAAGAAACATCGATGTGAGAAACATTGATCAGTTGCTTCCCATATGTGCCCCAACCGGGAATCAAACCCACAACCTTTTGATGTACAGGAAGATACTCTAACCAACTGACCCACCCATCCAGGGCTATATATAGTTGTTTTTTTTATCAGAAATTCCTCAGTCCGGGTTTATCCTCATCCTAGGATATATTTCTATTGATTTTAGAGAGAAGAATGGGGTGGGGGAGGGGGAGAAAGAAACATCGATGTGAGAAACATTGATCAGTTGCTTCCCATATGTGCCCCAACCGGGAATCAAACCCACAACCTTTTGATGTACAGGACGATACTCTAACCAACTGACCCACCCATCCAGGGCTATATATAGTTGTTGTTTTTTTATTGAAAATTCCTCAGTTTGGGTTTTCCTGGTGGCATTATCCTGGGTTGCATATCGACACTGATTAAGTAAAGGCTGCTCAATCTGTTTCCTTCTGTTTGCTTATATTTTTGAGAAACATCACATGTCATTTTTATCATTACGCCACTCACATATGTTGCATGAGGACCTGCATGGAGTTTCTGGTGGGAATCCAGTGCACTTGAGCTGCAATGGCCAGCTGGCAGGGAGCCCGAGACAAACCCCTGATTGAGGTCCCATCAGGAGAGCCCCTTCAACATCACTCTTCAGAAAGATGTCTCAGATGATTTCCAGGGTGATTCAGAAGATCTTATTGAGATACTTAGAAAGACACAAGTCAAAGGGTGCAACTAAAGATGGGCTTGCACTCTGCTAGGCACTGGGGAGATACGTTGATGAATTGGCTAGATGCAGTTTTGTTCCCAAGTTGTCTAGAGTCCAGTGGAGGAACCAAAAAAGTACTGGCGATTATAAGTGAGAGAAGTGCTAATAAGTGAGGAGAAGAATGCCTTGAGAGCACAAAGAAAGGATACATAACCTTGACTTAGCAGGAAGACATCCCAGAAGAAACAGCGACCGTGCATAAGGATGTTAACGACATGGCCACAGTCTGTGTGATGAGATCTCAGAAACTGACTTGAGTAGAAAATAGAGGTGTGTGTCACTGAGGGGGAACTTGCTGGGGGGAGTACCTCCGTTAGATCCTCTTGGATGGGTTGCAACAGTATTGTGGCCATGGCAATGGATTCTGCAGCTGCGCTTTGATGGCCTTCGACTTTCCATCACTAAGTCAGTCGAAGAGCCAGAGCTCCTCCTCCTTTATTTCCTGCCTCTCTTAAACAACAGCTGTGTAACTCAGTGCCTCTGGAAGGGGGAATGTGGAAGAGTAGATAGGAATCCCAAGAGGAATGTGTGGTGAGGGGAGTGAGAGTCGAGGCTGCCTCTTCCCTCAGCTCAGTTATGGCACCTGCCTCACCTCATCTGAGCTTTCAGCCCTCAGGTCATGATGAAAAGAAGATGCTGGGATCATCCTGTCAAACTGTCAAATTTGGGGGTGAATGAAATATCCACTAGGGATCTCCAAGAAGCCAGAAAACTCATATTTACTTTCAACTAGGGAGAATTTGAACCTATGTCTCCAGATTTGAGAGTCTAGGATATTAATTCATTGTGACATCTGGCCCTTCTCTTTGATATTTTAAAAAATAGGCTAGAAACAGAATTGTGAATCCATGCTCCAAAGAGCCACTCTCAGATTCTGGGAAAGAATGCAACTCTGAGTTTATCTTGTTTATCCAACTAGTCTCTGGTCATTTGTGTAACGTGATATTTCATCCATTGGATGCTGTAAGCCAATTTCCAGCACAAGGTTTCCATTTTGTTTTAATCATCCATGAAAGAAAAGAATGTGGGAATGTCTGTTTGGCCATTTTCAAGGACTGTGGTGGCACCAGTAGCTGGCTGCTGGCTTCTAGTCTTTGCTGCAGCCACTTGAGAATGTGAGAGATTCTCTAAGAATCCTAGAATTTTGGAACTAGAAAGAAAATTCAGCAGTATGTAATAAGAGCCATAATGATGCTCATAGCCTTTGTTCCAGCCAATCCACTCCAACAAATTTCAAAGAAATGTCACTTTTTGACAAACCCACAAATATACATTCCCAAAGATGTTCATTCTAGTAAAAGTAAAAAAAAATTGACAAACCACCAAGATGTTCACCATTATAGAACTTGTTTTGAATGTTGGGGTACATTAACTTGAAGAAATATTATGCAGTCTGAAAATAATTATAAAAACGATGTACATTCACAGATATTTATTGAATGCCTATGGTGTACCAGTGCACCGATATAATAAAGAAACATGAAGATTTCAATCTGTGTACCCTATGGTATTAGCTATGTGAAAGATGCATGTGAAAGAAAATTTGCAGAAAGGTTTTTAGTTGGTGGGGTAATGGATAATTTATAAGTGCCCTTGAAAAAATTTGTCACATTGTCTGGTGTCAGTTAACATATGTAAAAATTATGATACAAATAGGAGTACAAAGGTGCTACTAGCTTTGGGAAATACTTCCCAGAGTGGAAGAGTGACCATTTATTCTTGGTTCATCTATTTATTGAGCAACTACTAAAAAAAATATAGCAGTGTTAAGACCATTTTTAGTCAGATCTGTGTTTTACTTTAATCTTTTATTTAATAAATATTTGAATTTTAAAAGATACCTTTAGAATCATCTATGATAATTTTCCTCTTTCCTATCTCTTCCCTCAAAAACACTTGTTAACAGAGGTAGAATTTATGTTACAGAGACTGTAATTTGCCTGAGGTCACACAGCTTATTTGTAACAAACCTGATACTAGAATCCATTCTTGGTTTTCCATCTACCTCACCTCCACATTTCTCTCATAATCCTCGAATTGTTCTTAGAAATAAGATGATGGAACAACAATGGAAGATCAGATAAGTCTTTAGAATCACAATTTAATGATGTTGGGCAGGAAGGAAGCGTGATATGGACCTATGCTTCTCAAACTCTATTGCACATAGGAATCGCCCAAGGGTGTTATCCGAATGCAGATTTTGGTTCTGTAGTCTGGAGTGGGGCTTGAGATTCTGCATTTCTCACAAGCTCCCCGGTGATGCTAATATTACCTGCTCTTAAGTAACAAGAATCTAAAGGATTGAAGCTGTCCAAGTACAGAAGAAATACAAGTTTAACTTCTAGCCAGAAATACCAAGTTTAACTTCTAAATGTATTAATGGGAAGGTACATAGAGATGTCAAATTTTTATATAGTCTGTGTTTTCCATCACTAACTGCTAATGCCTTTTCTCTGTCTCAGCACTCACTCCAGAGCTGAGTCTCTCTCACACAGTGTGACCATGAAGGGCAGGAATTTTCTAGAACCTTACCACTGAGAGATAATGGAATGGGAATTTGCACCTGGGTCATCTGACTCCCAAGCCCTTGCTCTTAACTGCTGTGATTCGCAGCCCCACCCCTCGCCCCCATTACCAAGTGGTCAAGGGCCAGGTCTTAGGAGTCAACACCAGACCTGGACTGAAGCCTCATTAAGCATTTAATGTGAGGGGCAAGTTACTTCATTTGTTTGTGTTTCTATTTCTTTGTCTATAAATGTGGACAATAATAACACCAACCTTATTGGATGGTTGTGTAGATTAAGTGAGATAACATACATAAATCAATTACTTCAGTGTCTGGCATGAAGTGAGTGCTCAATAAAAGTAGATATTATTGTGGTTGGTTGAGTCTGAATCTCATTCTGAATTCCTCTCCTAGGGGAGTTTACACAAGCCTAGTGTTTGAGGCAAACATGATATTAAATAATCATCTTTATTTTAAGTTTAATATTTAATTGAAATACTCTAAATAGAAATAAATATAAATATATGAATAAAATGATCTTTCTGTATAAAAGCCTAAGCAATGGTTATGATCTGAACGACCAGAACTACCAGTCGACCAGTTGCTATGATGCGCACTGACCACCAAGGGGCAGGCGCTCAATGCAGGAGCTACCCCCTGGTGGTCAGTGAGCTGCCCCCTGGTGGTCAGTGCGCTCCCACAGCTGGAGTGCCACTCAGCCAGAAGATGGGCTCCTGGCTGGCAAGCACAGCTGCAGTGGCGGGAGCCTCTCCCACCTCCGCAGCAGTGCTACCGAGCAGCGGTGGCAGCAGGTGCAGCAGGGCCGGGTGAGCTGAGGCGCAGCACCTGGCACCGGCTCGGGCTCGTCCCTAGCTGCCTGCTGCTTCAGCACTGCTACATCCCCCAAAGCATCCCGGATTGCGAGAGGGTACAGGCCAGGCTGAGGGTCCCCACCCATGCATGAATCCGTGCACTGGGCCTCTAGTAAATAAATAATAATGAAAATATATAAAGCATATACATATGTGAATTTTAATTTGAACATGTATATAATTTAAATAATTAGTGATTTAATTAATTAAATATTTACATAAAACTCTATGAACATATGGACAAAATGTAAATTAGAGCAATAAATTATAACTATATAAAGTTTAAATAACATTAAAAGTATAATGGAAATATAATATAATTTAAATGATTTAACTTTAAATAGTATAGTAAAATTATTTAAATGTATTTTATATATATGATATATATACACATATATATACATATGATATATATACATATATATACATATACATATGAATGCAACTATTGGTAATGCACAACTGTTTTTGACTTATATGAGAACACAGAAGGTGTAACTAACTTTCTGAGATGATAGGAGAGACTTTTGAGCTGAATCTTGAAAAATTAGTTTGAGGTTGGGAACAAGCATCTTGGGTTGAGGGTTTGGAGTGAGGAGGGCAGTGGTCAATAAGGCTATAATGAAGACTGGTGCTTGTTGGTAAAGAGCCCCTGCATCCTGGCATTTATCTATGGACTGTGGGGGACATGAGAAGGTGGTTTTGTGCAGACTGGGCATGTGACTAGATATATGTTTTAGTAGATAAGTGTGTAGGGTCAATAACTTGGTTAGAAATCCTTTGGTCTGCTCTCTGCTTCCTTCAGGAGTCTAAACTCTTTCCCAAGCATCGCCAAACCCTGCAATGGTCTTTCAGGGTGGTTTTAGCCATTGGAAAGGTTGCGGGGTGGGGGGTGGGGGCAGTCATTGTGTAACTGGGTATTTTCTAATCAGTGTGTCTCTAGGCATGAAAATTGCACATTCAGTGGTAAGGTTTGAGGCATTTTTCCCTGAAGAGGAAAGAAAGAGGGGGGCGGTCAAAGATGAAAAAAGGGGTAAACACATGTTCCTATTGTTACCTACTAATTTCTTATCCTTAGGAATCCTTTTGACCTTGAAAAGAATGAACTCTGAATGTTGCAGGAGTGTTTATAATTGAGTGACAAGACTAAAAGTAGAATGTTGTGTTGATGGAGGGAAATTTTAATTCTCTTCCTTCATCACTGGCTAACTCATGCAGTTGGAGAAAGAATGGAAACATTTTCTTAAAAAGGAAACATTCTAAAATTAGAATCTGATGAAATCCCTCATATCTTTTCCATAGGGAATCACTTTATAGGCTGTTTGTTGGCAATCAGATGTATATCTGCATATTTTTATTGGACTTTTCACAGGAATAGCATCTTAGTCTTATTCCATAACATATGCAAAAATGAATGATAATTATACTTGATAGTTCCTTTCATCTAAGGATCCTAATCTTCCAAACATTAATTAATAAAGACTCACAACACCCTGTGAGGTAGGTAAATATTATTGTGCTATTTTATGGGTGAGGAAGATGATAATAAGGAGATTAAGCAATTTGCCCATAACAAGGTGAGTTTGTGGATATGGGAAGTCAAAGTTTCACCCTGTGAGACAAACACAATAATTGTTAAACCAGGATAAAAGCCTTTACTCATCTTTTTTAAATGATTGTATAAAGTTGAATCCTGGCTCTTTCACTTCCAAGTTACCCAAGAATCTAGAGATCATCCAAAATTAAAAAAAAAGATAATATATTTTTCAAAAATGAGTGGCTCTCATATTTACGTGTATGAATTTGCTTCTTCATTAGTTAACAGAACCTCAGGACAGTAGTGTTTCCTTCCGCAATCCATTTGTAACTGCATTACAGTCTTTTCAAAGAAGACGTGGAGAATACTAGTATTTAGAATACTCTGTCTTCTAAATCTATCCTGCATTTTAGATCTTGTAGGATACTCCTAATGCAACACTCTTCTGCCTTATATGAGAATGAATAAGTTCATACATTTATTAGGCTGTAGGGTTTATGGTATATTTTCTCTAGTAATACTAACTATACTTTATTGAACCCTTATTGGGTGACACTTTGCTAAAGGCTCAATATAATTTGCATTTATTCCTTAAACACCGTGAAGAATGTACTATCTCCATTTCACAGATAAGAAATCAGAAGCTTCAAGAGTTTAGAAAACTTGCTCAGTCAAGATGACATAACCAGAGGGTGGTAAAGCCCTATGCTCTGTATCAAGATCATCTGACCCCAAAACCCAACTATTCTGAAAATCAATCCTAAGCACTAGAATCCACAGCTCATTAGAATTACTTCCTGAGGAATAATAGAAATTTGCATACATATCTTTTTCTGTACTATAGCTTCTTTTAAAATGAGGTTAAATATTTGACACACTATTTTTTTTTAACCTGGCCAAAAAATGGTAACGAAAATATGTAAGGTGGCCACAGGCCCAGATCTAGAATTTGCTATAGTTGAAAACAACTATAGCAAAGCATTAGCTTTAGAATGTTTCCTGACCCCTGAAGTTCTCATTTTTCTTCCCAGAATGGGGTAAGTTTTCTACTCTTCACTGGTACCTGCTGTCTCCCTAACCCACCCAGCATCTCCTCCAGAATACATACTTGTTAGTAGTTGTCAAAAGTTGATTTTGTTGTTTCCAAGCCTCTTCTGTCCAATATTCCATTTTGGTTCCCTTTCCTTTTTTGACTCCTCTATAAAAAGTTGGCAATATCTAAAACTTCATTCTCTCCTGATCACGATGACATTCCAACTCTGTTACTATTTACCGTGTTGGTTCCATGGAGGGCTTTTCTAAAGGCTGTTTGTTTTGCTGGAGGATTGGTAAATGATGTGTTTCAGAAGGGACAATTTGACTTGTAGGGGCCAGGCAATCTGGACATGGAGAGAATTTCTATAACTCCCACATGTTTTTCTGTATTTCAATGCTGTCATCTTAAATGCTGCATCTGTAGCATAAAACTGCCAAAGAAGGTCATATTTTTATTATTACCAATAATTCTAAGTGACCTGCTTTTGCCCAGATCCAACAACTTGGATTATTTACTGACTTTTCTGTAAAAATTGGGCCATTCTTCCTGAGCATTAAAGATTGGATGTAGTATAAAATATCTCCTTGGCACTACCACTTAAAAATGTATATACACGCCGCTTCCAGAAAACAGTCTTCTTAAAGAACAAGATGGAAATTTAATGGCAGCTTTAATTTTAACTTAAGACACTTAAAATATTACACCAGCAAAAAAGAATTCACCAATAGCTGTGTGTCTGAGAGACCAAGGGACTGATTACATCTGTCACATGGACAACATCTAACTCTTTGAGTGGTAGGTGTGCACTACAGCTTGCAATAAGTCTCTTACCAGATGAGTCAACTTCAAAGATAGTGGTGGGCGGTGCAGAGGATAGTAGGAGGTGAGGAAGCATCAAGGCTTCAAAGAAAGTTGGGATTAGTGTTAAGAAAATCATTTAAATTCACTGAACACAGATCTTTTGAGGTATGTTGATAAGGACCTAACATTCATTTTTCATTTTTTTGTGACATTATGCAAAGACAGATTAAGTAAGTAAATAATGCAAATTAATTGCATTTATATTTTAAACAGAAGAGCACTTCAAATGCAAATAGGAGACATCCTGTCTACCAGGATATTTAGCCAATTGCTTGATGCATGTGGTTGCAAAGAGTATTGAGTATTGTCCAAGAGGCACAGATGGGATGATTTAGGCACAAACAACTTTTATTTTGTTACTTCTGTGCAAACTCTTGGACATACCTGCCTTTATAAAAATTATATTCTTAATGTACATATGAAAAGCCTTAAATATACATCAAGAAATGATATAGGAAGCAGTTTCTTGGCTAATAACTAGGGTTATTAAACTTTAATATATTACAGATCCATATTCTTTACAGATTTGTTATAATTTAGGAGCTAAATGTTGACAGTTCCTAGTTACAGAAGTTTTATTTAAGATTTCTATTAAAATAATATTTCCCACCTGATTTGAAGCATCAATTCCTAGGATTGCTTCTTTTTTTAATTTTTTTTATTCACACATATTGTAAATGCAGTAGATGATAGAGTCAGCTTAAAGTACTTTTAATACCAGGAAACTCTTATGCTTTTTCCTGAGACCTCCAGATGCCCACTGAAGCTTTTGTTTGCCTCTTCTAGTTAGAGAGTAGAAGGCTTAGAGAACCTTAGTAATCAATAGGATTTCATGACCTGAATATTTGTATACTACTCTCACTTCCGGTTTGAACTTACGGTGCTACTCTTGCTTTTTTAAACTTTCTTGAAAACTTTGTTAATATTAAATTTTTAAATTTTAAATAATCTTCTTTTAACTTTTACTTAATCTTATTATAAATGCAAACCACTTTAAAAAGTCTTTCTTAAACCAAGTAGAAAAGCAATGAATGAAACAAAAAATACCAATGTTTTCACACCTACAGCTAACTCATGAAACAAATGCCAAAGCTTTAACTCTGCTCTTTTGCATGGTGGCAAAAGAAGTTATAGAGTTGCCTAGATTTCCAAGGGTAAGTGGCATTAGGAATAATATTATTATAAATGAATAACTCATCCCAGTCATAATGAGGATAATTATTTTTTGTGTATCTTTATCCCTCTGGGATATGAAATAATTGCTTCAGTCCTCTGCCAAGTAACATTTAGATATTGTTATTGGTTGAAACAAAAATGCAAATCTTTATCTGGCCTCATCCAGTGTGTCCATATGCAAAGAAAGATACAGCGAAGGTAACACCCACATTCACATTTACTAAGGGATTCCAAATAATGCCCTAAATGACTATTTTGGAGCTCAGTTACATGCAGGTGCTAGGAGGATTTATGCTCTGAATGCCTGAAATACTTTCTCCACCGAGGGGAGATTATTAAGTACTAGTGAGCCGGAGTGTTTGGTGCCAATACTAACCATTAACTTTTGGCTCTGAGCCACGACTGTCTACTCTGCAGTGGATTCTGCCACCAAGGGGAAGGTCATTAAGGGCTGTTCTTTATTCTCGTTAG
Organism: Myotis brandtii; assembly: GCF_000412655.1. Taxonomy (NCBI): domain Eukaryota; kingdom Metazoa; phylum Chordata; class Mammalia; order Chiroptera; family Vespertilionidae; genus Myotis; species Myotis brandtii. The sequence goes on along the minus strand of NW_005358033.1, from coordinate 75,293 downwards.
TATGTTCCAACATAATTAACAGAAGTTGTTCACCAGATGGTTTCCTTCCTGTCAGCAAGTACCTCCAGCTTAATGGGCTATGCAGGATTCTTTACTTTAAGTGGGTGAGGCGGGAAGCAAATTTAAAATATATCATCTTTGATCCTCCCACTTCTAATTAGTTCTAAAGGTTTTAGATAATAATGTAAAGGGGGCAGGGAAATGAAATCATTCTAAAAACCAAAGAATCACAGAAGGCCAACAGGAGTTTTATACATACCATGGGGTCTTTCCTCCTCCATGCTAAGTCTGTGCCCAGCACCAAGAGAAGTGCAGAAACTATTGTCAGCCTACTACTGGGACCTGTTCACAGAGCCTTAGAGCTGAAATAGATTTAAAAAACCCTGATTATAAAATTCAATAAGTGCTTACTTTGTTCCCACTGGATTTCAGAAATGGAACTGGGTGCTGGGGAAATACAGCAAGACCGTGCCCCTCTTGTTCCAGAGGTTAGAGAGTAGTGAGGGCTTCAGACCATAAACAAGCAATTTACAGTTCAGTTGGTAAGAACAGAACTGCATCAGCCACTGTTGGCTTCCAACCCCAGAGCCATTTCCCCTCCCTGTGAAATAAACGTTGGTCCTGTTCAGTCATGCCCTCTCTTGCTTGTGACATTGGGTGCCAAGCGAGTCTACTCTAAGCCAGTCCTAGCTGTTCCATTCCCCTTGCTAATATTTGGTTTATGAGTTAGACATGTGAGCCACCTCTGGCCAATGAATCATGAAGGGAGACTTGATTGGGAGCTTCTGGGGAAGGCTTTCTTCTTGCTCCTAAGTAAGCACCAACAGATATGACCTCCTTTTCTTCCGTTGTTAAGGTTGCAATACTAGGAACCATTAGCTATATGGCATAAAGCATAAAGCTATATGGTATAAACTACATTCTAGTAGCTCAAATTAAGTGGTTTCTCTCTAAGCTTGTTATGTTTGGGAAAGGATTCTATGATAAGAAAAGTAATAATACTTCTTATTCATTATCTCAAATGATCATTATAACAATCTTGCAAATCACATGAGACTGAAACCATCCTTTTTACAAGAGGAAACTGAGACTCAGAGAGTTCAACATGATGGGCCATGACAATTCTGAAATGAAGTACCCTTTCCACCGCACCATGTTGACTTGTCCTTCAATAGTCAAGGCAAAAACTCAATCACCCTAGGCCAAGGATACAATCAATGTCATTATACAACTCTTCTGGGTTTTTTTGTTTTGTTTTTTGTTTTCTGAAAAATATTAACTCTTATCTTTTTTTGCGTTTTTATCCTGGAATTCTAAATTCGGTTGTACTTCCTCCAGTTTTACATGGATAAATATTTGAAGTAAAGTAAGGTGAAAAGGGCTTTCTAATTAGATAAAATGTCATTAAAAATCAGTCAAGACTACTAATGATCAGAAATGGTTTCAAAAGATTTTGGGGAATAGCAAAGGCCTTCTAGCTTCATGCTTCTAACTTCTAGCTTCTAGCTTCATCACGCCACCCAGGAAGGATTCCAACAGTAAGGAATGGGCTAGAAGGCTGTGCTATAAAAACTCTGGCCAGGGTAGCTACAGGCTTAATAATCATGTGCTGTAGCTCAGTTGTGAAGAGTTTCACTCATTCACTATAGCTGTTAGGACTCTTTTCTTTGCAGGTGACAGAAAGCCCAAGTCTATTGGTTGAAACAAAAGGGGATGATTATATACGATGATTATATGCAGGGTTTCTCCATGTGTCTTTCATCTTCCTTGAACAAAAAAACTTACATAGAAGGCATGTTCTCCTCCTGACAACAGCAGGGGTACAGCAAGAGAATAAGAGAATAAGCCCAACTGTAATATGCAGGGTTTCTCCATGTGTCTTTCATCTTCCTTGCACAAAAAAACTTACATCTAAGGCATGTTCTCCTCCTGACAACAGCAGTGGTGCAGCAAGAGAATAAGCCCAACTGTGCAAGTACACTCAAGCTTCTTGTTTCATGTAACCATCCACATGGAGTCAACACCATCCAAGCCTACCCTTTGTCAGCCAAATCTCAGCCTCCAGCAGAAATGTGAGCAAGAAACAAATGATTGTTGCTATAAGCTACTGGGTCTTGTAGCATTATTTGTTATGTGGCATTATTAGAACAAGAGCTAACTGATACAGTCCACTAGCCTACCATGCCCATCCCTAGGGCAAGGATGAAGGCAGCGGGTTGGAATGTGATTGGATAAGCCTAGATTGTGAGTTCTGCTGCCAGAACCCAGTGGTGGAATCTAGCTCACCTTTGGTGTAAAGGCTGTAAGGGCAGAGAAATAAGGACACTGTTAGCAGGAGGAAGTGCTGACAAGCAGAGACAACAGATGTCTGCTGCACCCACCATCAGCAAAACCTGCATTTAGAGTTGGTGATAGATTGCATCAAGCTGCCACACTCTCCACGCTGAACCCTTGTAAGTAACTGACAATCTGACGTGCATGTGGAAACAACTGATCAGCGAAGGGCAGTTTGAGGGGGGGGGGGGGGGGGGGGGAGAGGGAGAACCATCCTTCAAAAGGTGCATCTTATATTGAAGCCTTGTGCCCAGAACTGAGCAAGTAGGAGGCTTGGTATAGTCTGTGCTAGTTGGGACACGCCTAAAATGTGGGGTTTGGTTCTGGTCATCATATTTTAAGAGATACATTGCTAAATTGAAACATTATTAAATTGAAACTTGCCGTGAGTAAGAGATCCAGAAATTTAAAAAAGAAAATGCTGGTATCTATTGGCAGAGCAGATGTGGGGAGGATGGAATATGAATCAGGGTTAGCAAGAGCAGCGATGGTAATTATTTTCAAATAGCAGAAGGGCTGACGCATGGAAGAGAGATTGTACTTCGTGACCTGCAGATACATGTTATTGTGGAAAGAATGCGGGCTCTGGGATCATGGAGACAGAATGTGGTTCCAATCCTACCCTACTCCTTACTCGCTGTGTGTCCTTGGCAGGTGACATATTCCCTCTCAGTGTCTGCTACCTCATCTGCAAAATCGCAATAGATGCCTCAGTGTAACTAACTGGAGTTGTTGGAGAGCTTCAGAAATAATACATGTAAGGCCTGGCCCTTTGTAGGTGCTCAATAACTCTTAGCTATTTTAATATTGGTGATGGCATTTTTATTGGAACTATTATTAGTAGCAATGTGTGGAGTTGACAGGAAGCCACTTTTAACTAAGGATAATAAGGAAGAACACTTAGCACTGTCCAAAAATAGAACAGGCTTCTGCATGTCAGAGTGAGTCCTCTGTCCCCGGGAACTGGTCCAGCAGAGGCTGGACTGGGGGAATGGAGTAAATAGAACTTTCTGGGAATGCCGAGAGGCCACCTTCTATGAATTTCTAGGGTACCCCTAACTCTGGGATCCTAAGTTCAATGAACTGTGAACCAGCTTCAGTAACACTAGTCCCTGGCTAATGGAACACTGGAAAGTATTATAAACGAGGAGACCAAACATCTGAATGTGCCTGGAAGAGTCGGTTTAGACCTGTTGTCCTGGTGCAATTAGGAAAGGATCCCCTTTCTCTCTAGCAGTGTCCCGGTTTGGATTTATATAGTCACCCTGATTACAACTAAGTTGGTGAATAGAAACCAAGGGTATTCCTGTTATTTTCTAAATAAGTTACCCCCCCAAACCCAAGCACCATAATTACTGCTCTTCTGGGTTCTCCTTCTCAGTGTGATAGTGTTACCATCCTTCTATTAACTCAGCCTCACACCTTTGGAAGCCACTTCAGCATTTCTGCCTTCCTCTCCCTGCACCTTCAATCACTTGCCAAACCCTTTTGATCCCATCTCCAAAACGTCTCCCCTATCTGCCCCTTCTTTTAAGTCTTACTGCTTTAATTCAGGTTTTGCTACCCCTTGCCTGGAGCATTCTAAAAGCCTCCCATCAGCCATGACCCTTCTGTTATCCATAAACCCACTGGCACAAAGTGTGCCTTTTAGAGCATGCCACGATCTTGCTGATGCTTTTATTTACCTTGATCAATAAAATTAAGTTTCTGTTGTCTGAGCCTTACTACATCATGTAAAATGGATGGCAGGGTTTCCATCAAATGTGGAGGATATATTTAGGATGGTAGGACTTAAAATGTAGAGTTATTATTATTATTATTATTATTATTATTATTATTTTGATGGTGGAGCCAATCCTTATAAATATATGTTCTAAAATGTAGAGTAATGTGGACTACCTAAGTTCCCCTGCAGGCACTCAGGAGGGCATCTCAATGGTGTGGGTCCTTAACCTTCAGAGCAGCTGGGACCTGCTGCTGGAACCAGCCGGCATGACTCCTGCTTGGAAGAGGCAAAGCTAATGAAATCAGCCATGGGCAACAAACAAACAATGGTTTCCAATTTGAGCCCAAATTGAATATTTAAGGGCAGGTTCTCTGAATTTCAGATGCTGATTTGCAATATATGTTGATTTTCCATGGAGTTGCTTCTCTCATGGACAATTTGATATAGCATTTTCTGGAGTTATTCATACAACGTTGCTGAATGATTCCCTTGAGGAATACCAGACAGACCAACCAGAACAGAAAAAACTGCCAACTTCTTGAATAGACATTCACAGTCCTGATGTGGCCCCTCAGTTTCTACTAATTGTATTCCCCATGTACACTGTGCAGACCACCTTCTGGCTCTCACCTGGGTCTACATTCCCCTTCTCCCTGAACTGGGTGGGGCTCAGGTGTCTTCTTCAGGTGGAATACTCTCCCATCAAATCTAACTGTGGGAGTGCTTCTCTAACAGTCAGGGCTCCCCTCAAAGCCACTTCCTCCATAAGACTGCCAGATTCTCCTGGGATCATAATATCCTCCTTGACCACTTTTTACTGCATGTTATCTATTTTTAGTATGGCTATTTGCTATATATGTGTTTTTTAAAAAAGTTATTTTAGGTGGGGGGGGGGAGAGGGAGAATGGGAAAGAAAGAGGGGAGAGAGAGAGAGAGAGAGAGAGAGAGAGAGAGAGAGAGAGAGAGAGAGAGAGAGAGAGAGAAACATCGTTTGGTTGTTCCACTTATTTATACATTAATTGGTTGCTTCTTGTATGTGCCCTGATTGGGGATTGAACTTGCAACCTTGGTATTTGGTTGATATCCCAACCAACTGAGCTAACCGGCCAGGCCTATACATGTGTCTTTTAACTTATAAGCCTTAGAGAAGATAAATAAGGTCCTATTCACCTTGGTATTATCTTTAGTACTTTTCACATAGAGGCTTTCAGTAAGTATTTGTTGGATTAAATGGTATTTTAAAAGAATATCTTGATTGGGTTAGGCAGTCATGCAGAAATGAAGTCTGTTCTAGAAAAGAGACCATAAATGCGATACTATACCATTATTTGATCATGACACAAAGCACCCCTCTTGCTGGAAAAAACTATTTGTTTTGTAGTTAACAAATGATAAGAGGACACAACCAACTTTTTGAATTGAAGTTTTAGGAATTTTTGAAAAGCTATGAATGCCAGAAAATACTGAGTGTAAAATGAATCCTAATAATTCTTGACTATCCTAATACTTAAATTCTTAAATTTGGCCTGTAATGTGTGGAATATGCTAAGTGTATTACTGCTGGAGCAACTTGTTACTCTACTCACCTAGTTTGGGCAATAACTCTAGAGAGTATCAAATCTTCAGCAAAGTTGTTGGCCTCAATCTAAGCAATTCTGAATTACCTTATGGGTTCCAGTCAGTGGGATATCAGATTGCTTCCTGTGGAGAATGCAGGTTTAAACCAACAATCACAAGGGCTTATCTTTGAAGTATAATACACTTGGACATTAAAACTTCTTTTTGGCACCATGCCTGGGGTCAGAAATCTGCATTTTCAGCTCACATCACCTGGGATTTCTCAGCACACATGGCCTGAGTTCCACATTCTCACTCAACTTCTAAGCATGCAGTTCTGTTGGAAAGTCACAGACTGGTTTGGGAGTCTTTAACAAAATGAGAAGCAAAAAATGGAATCTCAATGGGGGCAACTAGCAAAAAAGAATCTTCTTGAAAAGAGAGATTGTGGAGACCATGACAAGAGTATCAAGAAACCATCTGAACTGCTCAAGGTGTAGCTCAGAAAGGCATTAGCATTTAGAGGAGCACAACAGAGGAGCAATTTTCATGAAAATAGTAAAGATCAGACATTGGGAGAATGTTACAGGAAGAGAGGTGAAAGGGTTGTTACTAGATTGTTTGAATTCTGGCATAGAAGAATCCCAAGGCAAAAAGAGACCCCTAATTTAAAACTGACAGAATGAAAGAGAAGAAATAATTAGGAAAACATTCAGCCCTTAAAGAATCCTGGAAATATATGATCAAACATAACACTTGGTCAATTTAAAAAAGGAGGTCAGGCACTACCATTTTCTTCTTGGTGGAGTGTGAAATAGGGTGAGAGGGGGTGTAGGGCATTGTGTGGCATTGGTAGAGGACCAAGAACCTGCAGGAAGTCCTCAAAGGGGCCAGCAGAGTAGCTGTGTGCAGATATAATTACATCCTCCTGCAAGCTTTGCCTGCCATGCCCAGAGTTGTCAATTTCTCCTCTGAAAAATTAGTGTTTAGTTTGACCTGTTGGTTACAAAGAAAGAGGCTAACATAGGGAAAATGAGTGGTGCTCACTCACTCAGTTCATAGAGCTGGTTCTTAAATCTAATTGTTAGGTTCGTCACCTATGCTTTTTCCCTTGGGGCATGTGCCCTGAAATCAGATAGTATCGTATAGCAAGCGCCACTTCCTTTCTGTGCAGAGTACTCCCCAGTGCTTTTAGATAGCAAAAGATGCCCTGAAAGAAGTCATGCACTAGATACTTTGTCCCATTGCCTTCAAGTGCAGAGTACTCCCCAGTGCTTTTAGATAGCAAAAGAAGGCGTGCACTAGATAGTTTGTCCCATTGCCTTCAGAACAATCCCAAGAGACAGTGAACATTGAGCCCATTCTATGGGAAGCTCAGAGAAGTCAAGGATCTTGTCCTAGGCAATAGAGCTAGTACATTTGGGAGGTGACAAGTACGTTCTGTTAATCTGACTCAAAGTCAATGCTCCTTTATCTCCACGGTGAAACCACCCAGATTTCACCCCGAGCCAGTTCCTGAACAGGTTTCTGGGAATTATGGAGAGTCTGCTCTTCACTGTCCTACTGCTCTGAACCCCAATCCTGAGGTTCCCAGAACCTCAGCTCTTGGCGGGCTCAGTATAACACTCACACCCCCACTCAGCAGGCAGTTTCAGTTACACTGGATCCTTCGTTGTAGGGTGAGATGTCTCCCTTAGGGAGCTCAGCTCTGGACACCTGCAGCCTCTTTTAGGTTGGTCCTGGGAGACCATTAAGTCAGGGAGACCTGGACACAGGGCAGCTTAGGGAGTAGGACTGTGTATACTAGAGACAGGAAAGATTAAGGAGAGTGAAATCACTATGTAGTACTGGAAAGTGACAACAGGGAAGACAGTGCCATCCTACCCTTTTTCTCTAAGAACAAAATACCAGGAGGAAGGTTTGAAGTGCAGCAAGAGAGACATAGTTAGGGCTAAAATCTTTAAAGCACTTAAGAGCTCACCTTTCCCAATATGACCCTAGTCCTGGAAGTGCTCAAGCCAACATCACATGGAGGATTTAATAAATGAGGATGAATCCTTTCATAAGCTTGGTAGCATTTTGGACTATGACTATCGAATGGTTCAAGGAGAAGGCAGCTGAGAAGAGATTGGGGTTGGGAATAAAGTTTCTTCATCCTGGGCTATTGGGGTTGTGAACACCAAGTCCTGGTTGGGTGGAATGGAGACTGGAAAGGAGACTCTGGAACTGGGGAAGTAGGTTCCTTTTGCATGTGAGCATAGTTCTTTCTGAGCCCTTTTTCATTAGAATGTTTTCAGCTATAAGCAATGAAAAAAACAATTCAAAGTAGTTCATACAATAGGTTATTCTTCAGCTTACATATGTGAGGGAAGTCAGAAATAGGGGTGGGCTTCAGCTTTAGTAGATCCAGAAGTTCAATGATGTCATCAAGGACTTAGCATCTTTTCATCTTCCACATTGCTGTCCACAGTGTCAGTTTAATCCTAAGGCAGTTCCTCTTGGGGCTATGGGATGGCTGCCAGTAGCAATCAGCAGGGGAGTGTCTGCCTTCCTGTTGCTCACTCTTCAGAGTGAGAAAGCACTTCCTCGGAAGCCTCCAGAAAAATCTCTCTTTGGTCTCCTGCCCATTCCTAAACTAGTCACTGTCATGGGGTATAGCGTAATCCTTCAAACCCATCAGATTCACCCTTTGAGCTATCAGCAATTCCACAAACTGCTTTGATACCACCCAAGAGAGGAGGGATGGCATGGATGTTGCCTATCAACCACACATCCACCATACACTCCGTACACCTGAATAGTAAATTGCACATAGCAAATGTCCACACGTCGGTTGATTGAATAGAAGGCTAGATTGTGAACTGAATTTCCTATGTATAGAACTGGGTCCAGAAAGTCACCAAAGAAAGACAAAGACTAAGAAAGGCCACTGGGCTGGGAGCTAGAGGCACTATGTTCTTGACTGTTTTCTACACTAACTTGTTATGCAACATTTGGGTATTCCATACACAAAAATATATACAATCCCTTCCTTGCATAGTTCCAAAAGTTTGTTTTAAGATTAAATAAGATATATGTCAAAGTGCATTGGCTTCCTAGGAAGGAAGAAAATGTGCAATCTATTGTTATTTCATAACATTTTGTAACAAGATGGGAATTTTCCAAGTACATGAAAATCATCTCTTATTAAGATAAAAATCTCCTGCTGTGACAGGTGACCAGAAGTACTACTTTTTGAACTGAGCCAAAAAAAATAATGAAACACTAAGCAGCATGGGGGGAACCACCCATGTCTCTGTGCGGGCAATTGGCCCATCTTTCTTAGGCTTGGACTTCCCTTTTGATTTAATGAGGGCTCGATTAGAACCTCATTCTTTAGCTTCTCTGTCTGCTCTTGGGGATTTGAGCTCATGGCAGCCTCAGTATCAGATAATACAACCCTTTTATTAAGTTCATCACTCGGCCGACTCTCTGTCCTGAGGGCCAGGATGTGTTGGTCTGTTATCATGAGTCTGTTCCAGTTCTTCTCAGAACAGCTGTTTTCAAACACATTCTTGGGCTCATACTTAAAGTATGATATTAATCCATTTGTTCGTTCAACTATCTGTTGATGTAATCTTGATCACTATCAAACCCTAACATATTTAGTAGGCCTAGATCCAGGAATAGCACTGAGCTATGCTTTGATCAGAAGGAATTACTCAGACATGTTGCCTCTGGGTGTGATCCTCAGTGCCCTGAGGGAGCTCATGCTGTGCTTCGTTCTTTCATTACTACATTTACCACCTGCAACTCTTATTTTTTAAGTGCTCTTCATTACACTGATGATGACCCAGTTAACACAAATCACTGTATTGGACTTCCTAGCCTCCAGCTGTCCCATGAGCCCTTGGAAGAGGATAACATAAGCATTGTGGGTACTTCACAGGATTGGGAAAACCTAAGCCCAACCACAAGAAAGTCAGTGTTTGGACCATAAGTCTATTTCCTACTCACCTACTCTTCACCATGGCTCCCCAGCTACTGTGTTCAGCAACAAGTCTAAAATTTCTAGATTATGGCCTTCCTCCTGTCCTATTGTGATTCTTCTTGTATATCCCATAACCTATAAATTACCATGTAAACTACCACCACTACCACCTAACAAGGTGAAAAGAGAGGAAGAGAAAAATTACTTTAAAAATGGAAATTATACAGATATACATGGTGTATATAATCTATAGAGAGAAACATATTTTCCATTTTAAAATCATATGTATGATATAACAAGGAAAAAATAAAATACAGATAGATGTTATAGTTCATATATCTGCAACTGGTTAAAAAGCTTTGGTTAGTGTTTATGATTTCCTTATTCTATTACTCAGTCTGTGTTCTCTTTGCTTTCAGGTAGTTTTTTCTTCAGTGGGTTAAATCATACCTTCATACCTGGAAGTTCTGAGACCTTGATGGTCTTGCTTATTTAAAGTTGTAATCTTCCATGAAGTTTTCTAATCCTTGGAGACTAGTACTATTTCTTCCCTAAATATTAGAGGAATTCACTAGGGATGACATCTGGGCCTGGAGTTTTCTTTCTGAAAAGTTGTGGTTTTTTTTTAAATCCTCACCCAAGGATATGTTTTCATTGATTTTGAGAGAGGAAGGGAGAGAGAGAAACATTGATCCTGGTTGTCTCCATCCAGTACATGCCCTGACCTACTGGGGATTGAACCCGCAACAAACTGAGCCACCAGGGCTCTTTCTGAAAAGTTTTAGATTATAGATTCAATTTCTTGAATATATATAGAACTATTCAGACTTTTTATATTTTCTTGAGACTATTTTGGTAACTTTTTTCCTAGGAAATTGTGTATTTATTCAGAATTCTCCAATTAATTACTATACAGTATTATCTTTTTGATGTTTGTAGGGTTTATAGGATTAGCCAATGTAAGGATCACAAGTTGTATTGAGTTGTTATGATATCACAAGTTTTGGAATGCTATATTTCAATTATCATTCAGTTTCAAACATTTTCTAATTTCCACTAAGAATTCTTCTATCCATTGATTATTTGTAAGTGTATTGCTTAATTTTCATACATTTAGGTATTTCTGTTATCCTATTATTACTGATGTCTAACTTAATTCCAATATGATCAGATAACGTATTTTGTTGTTTCAATATTCAAAATATATTAACACTTTCTCTATGATCCAGAATGGCCAATTTTGGTAAATGTTCCAGGTGCTCTTGAAAAGACTGTGTATTCTGCATCTGTTGGGTCTTCGCCGACTCCGTCCACACCTTTGGGGACCCCTGGACCTGCTGGGGTCGGACCCCAGCATATATATATATAACATTTCATTCAGATCTATATCTTTACTAATATTTATTCTTGATTCTGTCAGTTAATGACAGAGGTATATTAAAGTATCCCACTTTGATTGTGGATGTGTTTATTTCTCCTTTTAGTGTTATGAAATTTTGCTTTATATATTTAGAAGCTATGTTCTTACATACAAGCAAATTTAAAATTGTTGCATCTTCCTGTAGATTGACCCTTTTTAATATGTAAGCTGCCCCTCTTTGTCTCTTTTTATCTTTAGCCAGGCTTCTTGGACAAATCTATATTGTGGTATAGCTATAGTGGCTTTCTTTCCGTTAGTGTTATCATTGCATTTATATTTTCTCATTCTTTTACTTTCTATTGTTCTTTCCTTCTATTTAAGATATGTCTTTTTTAAGTAGCATATACTTGAATTTTGTTGTTTTAACTAAATATAAAAGCTTTCTATTTTAATTGGATTATTGGGTTATTTTATGTTTAATGTAATTACTTGCATGTTTGGGTTTATATCTCTCATTTTACTATTTAGTTCCTATTTTGTTCCATCTATTTTATAATTTCTTTTTCTTCTTCTTGCATATTTTGGTTAATGAACACTTTTAATTTTTTTCTTTTCTATTAGTTGGTTATGGTTTGAGAGAGTCAATATTCAATTAGATTTATTAACATCATTACTCTGTTTCTTGATCTATTTCTTCCTACATTTCCATGCTTTTTCTGATACTAAATTTATTTTGCTTAAACATTTATTGAATTATTTCTTTGACTGCTAGTCTGCTGGTGATGAATTCTTACAGCTTTTGTTTCTGGAACTGCCTTTATTTCACCTTCAATTTTTTTCAATTGTAATTAATTTTATTTTCTAAAACTTTATTTTTTTAGAGCAGTTTTAAATTCAAAGCAAAATTGAGGGAAAGGTACAGAGATTTCCCATATATCTCTTACCCCTACAAATGCATACCTATCAGCACACCAGAGTGGTATATTTGTTACAATTCATGAACCTACATTGACACATCATGATCACCCAAAGTCCACAGTCTATATTACGGTTCACTCTTGGTGTACATTCTATGGGCTTGGACAAATATATGGTGACAGATACCCACCATTATGGTATCAGAGTATTGTCACTGCCCTAAAAAATCCTCTGTTCTCCACTTATTCATTGTCGCCTTTCCTCAAATCTCTGGCAAATACTGATCTTTCTATCGTTTTGCCTTTTCCAGAATGTCATATAGTTGAAAGGATATAGTATGTAGCCTTTTCAAATTGCCTATTTTCACTTAGTAATATGCATTTAAGTTTCCTTCATATCTTTTCATGGCTTGTTAGCTCATTTCTTTTTAGTGCTGAATAATATGCTGTCTGGATGGACCATGATTTATTTACACATTCACCTACTGAGGGATGTGTTGGTTGCTTCCAGGTTTTGGCAATTATGAATAAAATTTCTATGAACATCTGTCTGTAGGTTTTGTGTAGACCTACATTTTTCACTTCTTTGGGTAAATACCAACAAACATGATTGCTGGATCATATGGTAAGAGTATGTTTGGTTTTGCAAGAAACTACCAAAGTGTCTGTACCATTTGACATTCCCACCGGCAATGAATCAGAGTTCCTATTGCTCCATATCCTCACCAACTTTTGGTGTTGTCCTGTTTGGGATTTTGGCCATTCTAATTGGCCTGCAGTAGTATCTCATTGTTGCTTTAATCTGCATTTCTCTGATAACATATAATGTGGAGCATCTTTTCATATGCTTATTTGCCCTTTGTATATCTTCTTTGGTGAGGTGTCTGTTAAGCTCTTTGCCTATTCACCTTAAATTGTAAAGGACATTTTCATTATGCTTAAAATTCCAGGATGGTGGTTATTACGTCTCCACTTTAAAAGCTGTCATTTCTTTGTCTTCTAGTTTCCATCTATTCTGTTACTTTTGGTCCTTTGAAAGTAATACAACTCCCCCCGCAATTTCCCCCCACTTTGGTTACTTTGAAGATTTTCTTGTCTTTAAACAAGATTTTCTTGCCTTTGTTTTGTTCTCAGCACTTTTTACTATAATTTACCTACTATGATTTTCTTTGTATTTATCATACTTGGGATTCTTAAATATTCTTGAATCTGTAGCTTTTGTCCATTTTGAAAAATTTTCAACCACAATCTAATTAAATATTTCTTCTGCTATGTTTCCTCTTTCTTCTTCAATAGCTCGGTAACACAAGTGTTAAGATCTTTCAGTCATGTTCCACATTGCCATTCTTTCTTCTACCCTGTTTTAATCTGGGTAATTTTTATTGATTTCTTCACTAGATCACTACTTCTCTTTTTTCTTTTTGATATAATCTGCTTTTATATTCATCTATTATGTTCTTAATTTCATTTGTATCTATTAATTCCATTTGATTCTTCTTTTAAGTAGACGCAATCACGTGGTAAAAGTTTATATTTTGCCTTTTATCTTCTGGGATATATTAATCACAGTTTAACATCTGTATCACACAATTTTATTATCTGGATCCTCTGTGCAGCTACTTCTAGATTTTCCTGCTTGATTCTGTTTCTTGATAACTTTTTACTGAATGTTATACATTGTATAGGATATGTTATAGGGGATCTGTATGATGTTATCTTTCTTCAATAAGGATCGTCTTTAGCTTTTGGCAGCAGTTACAATAGGAATAAATCACTTAATCCAATTGGGGACTGATGTGACTCAAGGCTGAGCTCCAGTCATTGTAAGGTTTGATGTTTTTCTAGTGTGTCCTTATTTCTAGGGTGTCGTTTTTTGGGAGATTCCAAAGCTTTTGGTGTTTATCAGAGAGCTCTACTTTGGTGGGCCCTGAACTCCAATTTCAATCTCCTCAGTGAAACTACTGATAGTTCTGTTTAATGTCTCCGCCTCTAAGCTCCACTTTCAGCTTGAAGTCTTCACCAATAGGCTTGTGCTACTTCCGAAAGCCTCCAGGAAAACAGCAGTAGAATGCCTGGCTCACTTTAATGTGTTTTCCTCTCTAGGATTTTTAGCTTCCCAATCTGGCTGCCTGGTAATCCTGATATCCAATATTTCACTCTTCATCCCTGTAAGACAGCTGAAGATCTATTCAACTTCTCTGAACCTTAACAACCACTTACACTGTTTTTCAGACTTTACAGCCCATTGCTTAGATTTCAGCAAAGGTATCATGAGAAAAATCACACAGAATTTCTTGGCTCACCTCCATGGGTTTACCTTCCCACAGGTCCTGGCTGCTTTGGTTGCACTCTGATCCCTTAAAATCACTTTTAAATGTTCAAGATTTTCTAATGGTCAGTGGGGGCATTAATCTACCAGATAGGCTTCATAACCTGATGTGGAATTCTCCCATTAACCTTCCTGGGCATGGCAATGCTAAGAGATAACCCAGATACTTTCCTTCTACACTACCTTGCCACCATTGTGTGGCAATAACCTTTACTAGGCAGTCTCAATGACCTCGGTTAAGACTCAAACTCCACCTTTCCTTCAGAATGTTTTTCCCCTTAACAAAAGGAGCAAGAAGTAAGCAGATGGTGATCTCAGTTTCCAGTCTAATGAAACAATGGTTTTGTATCCTTATGGAAAAATTCCTGCCTTTGGTACCAAGATCTCTAACACAGCAGAGTCATTGTTGTGGGGAGGGTAGAGCAAAGTGAATCATTAGATATAATAATGAGAGATGATACCCATCTTCCATACCTTGGTTCCCAGACCAATGTATTCTGGCTAGGGGAGAGTCATCATTTTTATTGGATATTGATTGAGAGAATAAGCCACGTCCTAAAAACATACTACTCCAGCCTAACGAGGTTGGGTATTGTCTCACAGCTGATGCTGTAATTGACTCTAAAATAAGCCACCCAACTGTTCAATACAGCCACCTCTTCTTTGTGGGAGGTTTACAGTACATTGCCTTAAATTGTTGGTTCTTAAGAGGGGATAATTTGCCCTCTAGGGAACATTTGGACAACACCTGGAGGCATTTTTGATTGTTATGACTTGTGTGTGGGGGTGTATTACTCGCATCTAGTGAGGAGAGGACAGAGATGATGCTAAGCACCCTACTATGCACAGGACAGACTTCTACAATGAGTAATTATCTCATCCAAAATGTCAACAATGCCGCTATAAGACACACTGCTTTAAAACTTTCACCGTAAAATGAGTTCCTTGGTCAGAAAGAGTGTTGTGTAGCTTAAAATCACTGAGCAAACAGTGATTTAGTAAACTTGGCCCATTTGAAAATTATATTCTACCTTCCTTAGTCCAATACCTCAAAAGCCATTCCCACCCTGACTGGTGTGCTCAGAGGTCAGAGCGTCGGCCTGCACACTGAAAGGTCGTGGGTTTGATTCCCAGTCAGAGGCACATCCCTAGCCCCAGTTGGGGGGTGTGCAGGAGACAACCAATCAATGTATCTCTCTCACATTGGTATTTCTCTCTCTTTCCCCTTGCTGCTTCCCTCCCTCCCACTCTCTATAAATCAATGGAAAAAATATCCTCAGGTGAGGATTAACAACGACAACAAAAAAAGCCATTCCCTCACACATCTCAACGTTTTTGCCCATACACATTAACAATATCTTTCATGTCTCTTTCTGGATTTGAGGTGTAATTGTTCTTCTGATTCCAGTATTAGAGCTTTCTAGGTCCCATAAGAAGACCATTTTTCTTTTTATTGATTTGAGAGAGAGAGAGAGAGAGAGAGAGAGAGAGAGAGACATTGATTTGTTGTTTCACTTATTTATGCATTCATTGGTTGCTTCTTGTATGCGCCCTGACTAGAGATAGAACATGAAACCTTGACATATCAGGACAATGCTCTAACCAACTGAGCTACCTGGCCAGGGTCGGAAGACCATTTTATTTACCTTTCTGTGCATGTTCTGTTTTTTAGCTTTCTTGGTTCTGATTAGTCACAAAATAAAAAGCTTCTTTCCCTTTTACTTCCCAGGAATTTGTTAGACTTTTTGGTACACTGATGACCTCTCTTCCCTTTTCTCAATACTGTTAGGGAGTTGGACTCTTTTGTAATTCTTCCAGTCATCTCGGAAGGATGACAAGCGAGGTAGGTGTGTGTACTCAGTCTGCCATTTTGAATTGAAGTCCCTTATTCAGTTTCCAACCCAATAATCCACTAAAACTATTCCGATGAATCTACAGATTCCCAAATCTAACTGGATCTTATTTTACTGGATCTTTCTGGAACTTGGCATTGTTGATTATTTCCTTCTTGAAAGCCTGTCAACCTTTCCCTTCAAATACTTGATACTTGCCTGGTTCTTTGACTTCTTTTCTTCAGGCTCTTTTATAAGATTCCATGTCTTCTTCTCAACCCCTAAAACACTGGCATTATTAAGTTTCGTTCTTTGTTCTTTCCTGTCCTCTTCCAGTGTCCTCCCAGGGGCAGGAGAAAAATCAGAGGAAAGGGCTAACGTAGGAATTGGACACACACCAACAGCCTGATTCTAGAACATGAATCAATACTTCAAACCTGTAATTTCCACTTATGACCCTATGCCCAACCAAATTAAATAGCTCCATCTAGATATATCAAAAGCTCCCTAAACTTAGTATGTTCAAAACTGAATTAAACAATCCACCTGATAAAATTTATTCCCTATATTATAACTTTTATTTCAGTAAATTATACCATTGTCCACCCACTAAACTTTCAGTCATTGCTCAATTGTTCCTCTCTCCCATCACCAAGAGTAGTAAGTAATCAAGTCTTCTCAATTCTACCTACTAAGTATTTCTCATGGCCATTTAGTTCTTTATTCCCTCACCGTTGCTTCCTTAATTCACATTCTCATCGTTTCCTATCTGGCTTCCCTACTTCTAATCTTGACCTACTTAAGTCCACACCCTGTACTATGGCAAGAATGATCTTTCTTCAAGGTAAATATGGTCATATTTCTCCGCTGGTTTAAAGATTCAATAGTTTCCCAATTCTTACATTAAAACCCCAACTCTTTAATTTTATGCTTCTTTCCTGACCATCTTCCCTTCCTTACTTCTTCCTAGTCCCCACTTTACCTTTTTTGCTCCAACTATAATAAATCATACATACATGTTTTATGCTTCCATATTTTCACTTCCCTTATTTCCACTGCCAAAAAACAAAAACAAAAACAAAACCTCTATCCCAGTGTTGATTATAGCCTAATCATGCCTCAAGACTTAACGGAAGCATCAACTTTTCTAAGAAAACTTATTGGAATCGCCATGCAACCCTGCCATTCTATACAGATATCCGTTTACATTTTGAATGTCCCTAGTAGGCCCTGGAAATACCTGCTCACATGCCTGCTGCACTCTACTAATCTGGAAACCCCGTAAAAGCATGGACATGCCTTGCTTACACTTACATAATCAGTACAGTCAATATTTATAAATGAATGGTAAATAAATAAATGAATGAATAAAACCTTTATTATCCTCTATTCTGGATAACCCTTCTCCAAACTCAACTAATATTCTTAAACGATTGCCTAATTCTCTCCTTGCTTTCATAGACTAATACCCTAGACTAGAGGCAGGGACATGACTTCCAGATAGGTTTAAAAGGAATCTGAGACTATCATGACATGTGCTGTTTTGTTTGTTTATTTGTTTGTTTGTGGGTGTTTTTTTTTTAATAAGCCTGCAAGTCATGCAGAGAAATCCAGTCCATAGGATTGGATCGGGAAAATAGTAAGGTCTCAGGGAGATGCCCCAGAGGTAGGTTTGGGCAGCTTCTCAGGACCCCGCCTACTAGATAGTAGTACACAGAAGGTGGCTGAGAATTCTCAGGCCCAGAAGGAAGGCAGGGATACAGAAGTGTAAGCAAACTAGTATACGGTGCAAGTCATGCAGAGAAATCCAGTCCATAGGATTGGAGCGGTAAAATAGTAAGGTCTCAGGGAGATGCCCTGGAGGTAGGTTTGGGTAGCTTCCCAGGACCCCGCCTATTAGATAGTGGTATACAGAAGGTAGCTGAGAATTCTCAGGCCCAGAAGGAGGCAGGGATACAGAAGTGTAAGCAAACTAGTATATCAGAAAGGATCAGGATAAGATGTGAGAGCACCAGGACAGGGCAGAGGTGATGAAGTCTGGGTTCCAACCTGATACTCCAAACACCAGGCAGAAGACAGAATACAGAGGGCCTGGCAAGGGAAGAAGCCAAAGCTCGAGACCAAATGAGATGAGAAACCCAGACCAGGAACCACTCGGGGTTAGAGTTCCTTCTCAATGCTAGGACAACTAGCCAGGAAATTCGGTTACCTCCAAGCAGAAAGAGAGGAGAAAAGGAAAGGGTAGAAGGCCTGGATAATTGATATATAAATCAGATGTGACAATTAGATACTGGCTGAGATAATAACATTCAGATTGGCTGCCAATCATTTAATTTGACTCTACAGATCTTCATGGAATAGGACAATTTGTCCTAGGAAGACAGAAAAGAGCAACAGAAAAGTGGTCAGTTACAGAAAGTAAAAAGGTCATCTTTCTCCTAAGGTGTACATTTGAGTCTCCCTGCTTCTATCCTCAACTGCCCATGGAAACCACACACCCCAAACCCCCCAGGAGAGCCCTAACTTCACAATTTGTGTCTTTCTGATTGCACCCATTCTTCTGTGCCCACGTGTTCCAAGTCCGGGCTTAGAAAATACTACATACTCAGGTTCCATTATTGACCTGCCTCCATCCCGCCCTCACACCAGGGGAAATGAATAGGTAGTAAGTTGCATTTTGCTTTCAAGTCTCTTTTGTGTGGCACATGCTGAACAGATTTATGTGCACTGATGTTTGAGAACCAAGAGACATTTAATGTGCACGTTGGCCCTTTGGGAGTGACAGTCTGCATTGTTTCTCCATTTGTTTCATCATTTCATTAGTAACTATGCATAACGAATATGACCCTCCAGTGAAAAATGATGATAGGGATAGAAACATGTTATTAACCCTGAAGGGAAGCTTTTAGAAAAGTCAAGGTTAGTTAAGGTTTTTAGTCAAATTAGCCTCTGGAAGTTTACATATAAATAAAAACAGGGAAGCTCAAGCACCTCTTTGGTTGGTTGGAAGTGGGAGGAGAGGAAAGTTATAATTAAGTTCCCTTTGTCATCAACCACTTCTCAGATTACTAGAATGTGGCAGAAAAAAGCCATCAAAACAAAACAAAACAAAACAAAACAAAACTAATCTCTATCTCTTGACTTGCTTTAGAAATTTGGTGAAAGAAATTGGAAAAGTAGGCTCTGGCTGGTATGGCTCAGTTGGTTGAGCATTATCCTGTGCATGGAAGGGTGGCCAGTTTGATTCCAGGTCAGGGCACATACCCAGGTTGCAGGTTCGATCCCTGGTTGGGGCATGTGCAGGGGGCAAATGACCAATGTGGTTTTTTTTCTCACATCAGTCTCTCTCTCTCTCTCTCTCTCTCTCTCTCTCTCTCTCTCTCTCTCTCTTTCTTCCTCCCCTCCTCACTCTCTCTTTAAAAAGCCAATGAAAACATATTTTTAAAAAATAAAATGAAAAAGTAGGAGTTTTTAGGATCAAACCCCTGACTTTCTTAAACTTATTAATAAAGCTTCTAAACTAATGGGAGTAGATGGCGCTTCAACTAAACCACACGCTGGCTTAACTCTCTTCTCTGTCTCATTTTTGCTGGAAGGAGAAAACAGATTTTCCAACATCATATTTAATTTCATTAGCTACTGTTGTTTTTTGGGAGTCTACTTATAACACGTGAAGATAAATATTCTCCCTGTGATAAGGCGATGTTTATAAACTGTGTTGAGGATGAAAGAAAACCCTACACTGATGTGTTTTCATTGTGCGGTTAATGGTGCTTCACTAATCCCCTCTCTGTGGGCCAGCAAGGCGCAGGCATTTGGGCATGTTGGTGACTCTCACGCACTTGCCTCCTTAAGCACCGTAATAGGAGGAAGCCCTTTCTGGCTCAGGAAGGCTAAGAGATGATGCCCCTCCTCTTCCTGGAGTGGAACTTCTGTGCAGCAACAATAAAAATATACAGACTTTTAAAAACTTACTAATGAGGGTTGAATGAAAGATCTTTTCCCCTTTAATAACTGACCCCTTTACACAGGGGTCTCCTCTCTTCTTTTCTCTCTCCCTGCTATGGCCACAAGGAGGGAGGAAAGGGAGTCTGCTTCTATGTGGTGGAGTGGCCAGCACCAGAGCAGGCTTCCACCTGCCTTCCCCGGAAAGAACTGAAGATGGAAAGAAACTATATTGTTAAATATTTCAAAGCTACAGGAAGGTGTAAGGAATGATATAGTGAACACCCATGCATACACTACCCAGCTAAAGAAATGAATCCTTACATGTATAGTTGAGGCCCCTATTTACATCCATACTCCATCCTTTTCTCCCTTCCGGATACAAGTCTTTAGATTTTCTTATACATTCATGTGTCTCTAAACAAACAAACAAAAAAAAGTAGTATTATTTTACAATTTTTAGACTATGTAAACAGGATCTTGCTATATAGAGATATATACTTATATATTCAGATGGCAGAATCCATAGCAAATGTCACATCCTCATCTAAGAAGGGAAGAGAAAATGTATAGGAAATGAATGGTGGATGATGTTTTTGTAATTCCACTTTCTGCTTTAATTTAATTGTATTGCACTTTTTTGGTATATACACAGATGTGTATTTCTACAATTGGATAAGGTCACTCTTTCTACATGTCACGTTGAGTATTTTAAATGCTGAAATAAGAAACTGGTCATCTAGTAATGTTGCTCAAGGACCCAAATCTTCCAGCAGATAAAGGCATTCCTGGCTACTTGTCTTAGTGTATTCTTAGGCTTAGAGGAGGCAGGACTCTGAGGTGGGGATTATTTAACAAGGTCAGAAAATTCTGCCTTGCAAAGTGGCAGGTCCAGAAAATTCCAGAAAGGCTGCTAATGACAAAAACTGGAGTACCTTTTTTCTTTGCATCTTAAACCTTACATGGTGGCAGAATGCAAGAGTGTAGCAAGTTTCCACAATGCCGAGGCGACCTCCTGATTTTAAGGAATGAATTAACAAGTGCACTGGGCAAGGTCGGGGTAACTGACTCCCAGGTCTGGCTTCTATTTCCTAGGCCTTCTATCTTTTGCTCTTTATGCAAGTGTTAGTCATTTTCTTATCTCTTCTGTTGCAGACTCAGTAAGCCCAGGGATTTTGATCTACTGAAAAGTGTTTATTAAATCCTGCTGGGTCTTCCTTTGAAATGCCTCTTACCCATACTCCTTTCCTTCCATCACCTCCCCCTCTCCAAGCCATCACTTCACACCTGCATGGCTGGCCTGGACTCAGAGTTGGCCTAGGTGAGGCCTCTTCTTCCCAACTCATCCTACATGGCAAGGCTATTCATCTTCCTTAGACACTCTTGTTCCACAGTTCATTGGTCCCCAAATCTTCAAAGACTCCCTGTTTTCTAGGATATCAAATCTAAGCCTCTTTTCAGGGTTTTCCAGACCCCCAATTTCTCCTGGTGATCCTTCCTCCTATTTTATGCTACCCAACTTCAGCTCTAGTTTGGCTAATCTCTCTCAGATCCATCAACATGCCATTCTCATGTCTCTCTGCTCATGTTGTTTTCTTATCTTAGAATACTTTATTTCTGCCCTAACCAGTTTGGCTCAGTGGATAGAGCGTCAGCCTGCAGACTGAAAGGTCCCAGGTTCGATTCCAGTCAAGGGCATGTACCTTGGTTGCGGGCACATCCCCAGTAGAAGGTGTGCAGGAGGCAGCTGATTGATGTTTCTCTCTCATCGATGTTTCTAACTCTCTATCCCTCTCCCTTCCTCTCTGTAAAAAAATCAATAAAATTAAAAAAAAATACTTTATTTCTTCAACCCATTCATTGATTCAGTACTTTATTTCTTCAACCCATATGGATTGAGGGCTTCCTAAAGTTCTGGAATCAAGATTTTTAAATTGGATTTTTGACTATTTCATCACTTTAATATCTTAACCAGTTTGTAATATAAAATAATAGCCTATATAATAAAAGCCTAATATGCAAATTGACCGAACAGTAGAACGACTGGTTGCTATGACCACCAGGGGACAGACACTCACTCGCCCCGCCGGTCACCCCACAGATCGGCCCTGATTGCCAGCCTGGCCTAGGGACCCTACCTGTGCATGAATATTGTGCACCAGGCCTCTAATATATGTATATCAGGCCCAGTGCATAAGAATAAAAGTAAGTGGGAGACATGGACCTCTTTCCTCAAGTTGTACCCACTTAAGCAGGAAGAGCAATGTAGAGAATTTTAACCTCTAGAGAAGGATTTATATAAGGGAAGATATGAGAATGAAATGGAATGTGACTAATGGAGCAATGAAGTAGTACAAAATTGTGTATAACCTTATTTTGTTTACTTCGGTTTCAGATGGGTTTTCCATATCTTCTTGTTGGAAGGGAAGCTATTTGAGGGCAGAGGCTAAGCCTCTTTTGAATTGCCAGTGTTAGATACACACTTGAGCCTTTACTAACTTTCTTTTCTCTTGACTTCCACAAGAGGAAATCCTCCCTTGCCTGTGTTCCTAGGAACACGACCACCTTCCTAGCCTTATCCTTGCCTTATTTCCTTGAGAAATAGAAGCCTGTGGATAAGCAAGAGCAAGCAGTGATGTAATGAAAGCAGGGGGAATCTGGCCACCCATTTACCTTCTTTGAGGTTCTATCCTCATAAATCAGCAAATAATTCCTTAGAAATGTTTGTCCATCTGTTTGTTCACATTGTTTGATAGACTCCCTGTCTTAGATGTGCTTCCATTGTTTTAGTCATTCCTGCTGACATGGCATGACATTTTTACCGTTCTCTTAAACCACAAATCCTGTGAGATGGTAAGATTGTAAATCATGGAAATGAGAAGGCATTCCTCAAACCACGGTAGAAGAATCTAAAATGATTTTGGTTGGGTATTAGATTGGAGCTGAATTTTAGTTCAAGTCACCCCACTACCAGTTCAAACCACAGTTGATGGCAGTGGCATGAGCTTGTATTTTTGCTTTCTCAATAACTTCACTCTCTGTGGTGAAAATTCATTTTGAACAAGCTCATAATTTGGATTTTTTTGTATTTAATCAGAGTTGTTCTCTGTTATGAGTCAGCATTTTAGAGTAATCTGTTTCCCCCTATCCTACTGAACTGTCTCCTGTGATTTTTAAATTTAGAACATTGGGTCTGAACAAATAATGAATCATGATCTTTCAGAAAAGATGATGAAACTATTTTTTTTTTTACTTCAAGGGGAGCAAAGCTATAAATTCTAAAGAAGTCAGTGATTTATGATACCATTTTTTAAATGGAGAACTAATAATAAATAGAAAGTTCAGTGATGTTGCAACAGTGTGGCCACAGGCAACCCAAATACTTCTATCACAATGTAATGTAAGAATTAACTTAATGATGCTTCCAAATAAATAAAAAAAAGAAAGAAAAAGATTCCTTATGGATGTTTCTAATAACTTAAAGAGGGGTAGTACTATGCCTTTTTACTTTTAAAAAAAACACTGAGATGTCAATATCCATTTAGAAATTGGAATGTGATGGGGTAGGAGAGACCATGCTAATTGATGAAGACTTGAAAATTTCTTATAAAATATCTTAGTTTAAAAAAAAATACAGGTTGTATCTTTCTTTTTCCTTGACGTGCCCCTCCCCCACCTCCATATGTTATTTTAATTTATGTTTGGCCTAGAAGGGCATATTGTAGTAATTTCCATTTTATGGGTAAGGAAATTAGGACACCATGGCACAAGAAGACCTCAAATTCAAAACATCAGCTAGAGAACTGGAAGTAGTGATTGTTGTTCCAGTGACAGACCTATGCTTAGTGTAAAAGACTAGGACATATCCTGAGAAATAAGAGGATGGCATCATTGGGATGCTGCTATGGTCTAAATGTTTGTGTCTCCCCAAAATTAATATGTTGAAATCCTAACTCTGAAAGATGATGGTATTAGGAGGGGGATAGGGGTGGGGCTTTGGAAGGTTGTTATTTCATGAGGGTAGATTCCTCATGAATGGGAGTAGTGCCCTGATAAAAGATATCCCCCAGAGTTCTTCGGTCCTTTCTGCCATATGAAAATGCCGTAAGCCTGTGTCCTCACCCAGCCATGCTGGCACCCTGATCTTAGACTTTCAGCCTCCAAAACGGTAAGTAATAATTTCTGCTGTTTATAAACGACCCAACTGTGGTATTTTGTTCTAACAGCCCAACTGGACTAAGACAGACACATTTCTATGATCTGGACCGGTTCTTTCCAAGACCACTATGTCTGCAGTCTTAGTGCATTAGAATAGGATGAAGGTCTTAGATTAGAAGCTTTGCTCTAATCTCCCTTTAAGAATAAACCTGTCGCCCACCTGGCTTGGCTCCGTGGTTGAGTGTTGACCTGTGAACCAGGAGGTCAGGGTTTGATTCCAGTGAGGGCACATACCTGGGTTGAGGGTTCGATCCTTAGTAGGGGGCATGCAGGAGACAGCCAGTCAATGATTCTCTCTCATTATTGATGTTTCTATCCCTTCCTCTCTTAAATCAATAAAATACACACACACATACACACACACACACAAATATATATATATATAT
>NW_005358033.1:40509-50697 GCF_000412655.1 Myotis brandtii | reverse complement strand
ATACATATATATACATGTATGTATATATATGATTAAGAATAAACCTGTCTCTGTAAGTGAAGTTAGGTGACAGCTACCAGCAGCAATACATTCAGGATCTGTTGCAACATTTGAGCTGAGACTACCCTCTTCCTGGAAAACTCTGGCCAATGACAGAGTACGGCAGAATTAATAGGACCTGGCCATTTCTGCCCAAAGAAGGACTCCTCTCTATGTGCAGTCTTTGTACTGGAGCTTCCCATTGGGCTGGCTGACACTCTCAGAGCTCCAGGACAACCTGGGCCTTTTCCTACACAATACTCCTTCCCTCCCTATCCCCATGTATAGAGGTCAGAACAGTCTGAAGGCTATCCTTGCCTATGCCCGCTGGCATTTCATTTATACTTTATGGTTTCACCGTCCAAAATCTCTTGCACTCTTAACTCCATCTTGGTGTCCACTTCCTGGAGAACCCAAAGTGATACAACCTGTCTACAGCGTCATTAGTTGGCAAAGACCTGTTTCTATTCACTACTCTAATATCACTTTTATATAGCTAGAGGGGTAGACCTAATAGCTTGTGAGGCCCAGATGACCAAATACAGACATCACCAATTTCTTTTGTTTATAACTTTTGTCAGTTTCTGTATATGGGGTAATTGTGATCTAAGGTAGTGAGCAAAATATTTTTTTTTAATTTTATGGCCCAGTAAAGTAAATAAGCAAAATATTGGGAAATTGATCTAGTGTTTCCAGTTGTGTGTGTTTTTTTTTAGTTTCAAAAAGTATTAAAAAGCATATACATATACTGTCATAGTCTCTTCATAAAAGATAACATTTTTTAACAACAAAAAAAGAGAAAGAACACAATATGAAAATTAAGAATGGTTTTTCTTATAGTAGGATAGTTGAGAAAACACTGAACCATTAGAAATAAATTATCATGCAAAATAAACAAAAACAACTTATTCCCTTACAGGATTAACTGCCATAGTAATTTCCCCCCCAATATAAACAATTAGAAATCAGACACAATACATGAAATAAAATTTTTCAACACTGGATCGCAGGTGGCACAGAAT
This sequence comes from Myotis brandtii, assembly GCF_000412655.1. Taxonomy (NCBI): domain Eukaryota; kingdom Metazoa; phylum Chordata; class Mammalia; order Chiroptera; family Vespertilionidae; genus Myotis; species Myotis brandtii. The sequence continues at coordinate 49,636 of NW_005358033.1, read as the reverse complement.
GGTATTCTTAGGAGAAGAAGACTAGAAGAGGTAAGTTCTATGATAACCCTGCTTACTGCTTGGGGAAGTTTTCAGGCAGAATAAACTGACATAGAGCCTAGTGGTGTCATCAAATTGAGACAAGTTGCAAAGCAGACCTGTCAAGTCTATGGCTGAGTACTTGTCTGTCCATTCATGGAATGAGACTACCTAAGGCTTGGAAAGTAGTATAAAGCAACAGGACAATCAATCTTCAGAGCTCATCCGGTCTTATTATAGTGTGTAATTCTACCATCTAAAGGGGAAGGACTTCATTAAAAATGCAGACATGGATCAGGTTGTCATAAATGTCATGCATTAGTAGTGGGAAAAATTATTTCCAGAATAAAGGCTAGTCTAGACCTGCCATAGCAAAGGATGAAAACAAGCCTTAAATGGATCAAATGGATTCACAAGTAACTTAAGTGTACACCAGAATAAGTCCAACATTCATTAAAGAAATAAAATTCAGCACTGAACAACATAAAATTCAAAAATACTCAATATCCAATCAAAGGTATGGAAAGAGATAGGAAAATATGACTCATACCCAGAAGAAAAACCAATCGATAGAAACAGATCCAAAAACAGTACAGACTATGGAATTAGTAACAAGGAACCATTAAAAAGCTATACATGCCCTAACCGGTTTGGCTCAATGGATAGAGCGTCGGCCTGCGGACTCAAAGTTCCCAGGTTCGATTCCGGTCAAGGGCATGTACCTTGGTTGCAGGCACATACCCAGTAGGGAGTGTGCAGGAGGCAGCTGATCAATGTTTCTCTCTCATTGATGTTTCTAACTCTCTATCCCTCTCCCTTCCTCTCTGTAAGAAATCAATAAAATATATTTTTAAAAAGCTATACAAATTTTATAAATACTTTTGAGGACATAAAGGAAAACATGAAATGATAAGAAGAGTTATAAATAATAATTTTTAAAGACCCAAACTCAACTTCTAGAGAAAAAAATGTCAATATCTACAATTTTAAAAAATTATTATCAGAGTAAACACTGCTGGATTAAAGATCAGTGAAACTGATACATAGGAATAGAAACTATCCAAAATGAAGAAATAAAAATTAGTGTCCTACCCTGTAGCCTGAAGTGCAATATCAAATGGCCTAGCATATGTAATTGGACTCTTAAAGGAGAATAAAGATGAGGGAGTAGAAGACAAAAAAAAAAGTTTGAAGAAATAATAGCTATTAAAAATATTTGGTTAAAACATTTAAACTCACAGATGACATCAATAAACCCAAGGAGAAAAACATAAAGTAAATCACATAAAGATATATTGTAATCAAATTCCTTTAAAAAATAGTAATGAAGAAAAAAAACATTAAAAGTAGCCACAGGTAAAAGAGCTGTATCCATTAGGGAAAAGAATTTCAGCAGACTTCTCATCATAAACAATGAAGACTCAAAATCAATGGAACAATATCTCTAAAGTACTAAAAAACAAACAAACAAAAAACAAAGTGTCTACCTACAATTCTTTTCCCAGCAATAGAGTGTTCAAAAGTCCAGGAGAAATTAAGATTATTTGAAACTAATAAAACTGGAATTAACCATTTGTAAACCTGCACTTTAGGAAATGTTAAAAGAAATTTTACATGTAGAAGTAAAATGATACCAAATGGAAATTTGGATTTAGACAATGGAAGGAAGCACGATAGAAGTGGAATGGGTAAATTTAAAGAGGAATTTCTCTTCATTTTTAATCCCTTTGAAAGATAATTTAAAGTTCAAAGCAAAATAATAGCAATGTATCATGGGGACCATAACAAATATAGATTTAAAATATGTAAGAATAGAATGATGTTTGTGAGGTGGGAAGTGGAAGTCCAATTAAGAGGCAGAGAGTATCAGACTGGATACAAAAGCAAGATATAATTGTATGCTCTTTCAAAGAATCTCACTTTATAAAGACATAGGTTAAATGTAGAAGGTTGGGGAAATATGTACATAAAGCACTAATAGAAAGGAAGCTCCGATGAATATAGACAAAGTAAATTCAGAACAAAGAATATTACCCAGAATAAAGAAGGGTTACAAAGGATAAAGGAGCTCTCTCTTGCTCCCAGTTCTCCATCATGTAAGGATACAGTAAGAAGACAGCCATGTGCAAACAGAAGCAAGTACTCATCAGACACTGGATCTACTGGCAAACTTGATCTTGGACTTCCCAGACTCCAGAACTGTAAGAAATATGTGTTTATGCTTAAGTCACCCATTCTATGATAGTTTTTAATTTTAATTTTTTTATTAATCCTCACCTGAGGATATTTTCCCATTGATTTTTAGGAAGAGTGGAAGAGAGTGGGAAAGACAGAGAGAAACACAGCAATTGGTGGCCTCTTGCAGGAGCTCTGAATAGGGCCCGGGCTGGGGAGGAGCCTGCAATCAAAGTACATGCCCTTGACCAGAATTGAACCTGGGACCCTTTCCACTGAGCCAAACCAGCTAGGGCCTATGATAGTTTCTTTATAAAAGTCCCAACTGACTAAGATACCAACTTAGCCTCATTTTCATTTATAAAAACTCCCAACAACAGTATACTAAGTAATCTTATAAAATGTGCATGGGACATTCACAAAGATAGACAATATTCTAGACCATAAAACAAGTTTCAAAAAAACTTAAAGGGAGTTAAGTATTTACTGAGTATTATCTCTACAACAGTGATGTTAAACTAGAAATTATGTGGAAAATATTTCTGGAAAATCCATAAGCAGTTAGATACTAAACAGCACATATGTAAATAACTCATGGCTCAAGAAATATCTCAAGGGAAATTAGAAAATAATCTGATATGATTGAAAAATATACAACATACCAAATCATGAGATTGACTTCAAGTATGATATATAAAGAAAAATGTATAGCATTAAATGATTATATTGTTACAGAGAAAAAGCTGTAAAATCAATGATCAAAGCTTCCACCTAAAGAAACTAAAAAAAGGAGAGCATCAATAATTAACTTAAAGAAAAGGAAGTAAAAATAAAAACTACAGAAACTAGTGAAATATAAGAAAAACAAAACTATGAAAGCAATAGAGAAAAATAAATAAATCCAAAGATTGTTATTTGAGAAGATCCATAATATTGATTACAAACTCTAAATAGGCTGATCAGAAAAAGAAGACACAAATGATCACTATCAGAAATAAAAAAGGGATCATAACTACAGAGTATACAGATGTTAAAAGAATATAAGGCAATACTTCGAATAACTACATGCTAACACAGTCGTCAACTTGATGAATGGATGAAATTTTTTGAAAGACACAAAGTACCAAAGCTCACACAACATGAGCGAAATAGCCCTACATCTATTTTTTAAATAGAAATAAGAGTTAAAATATCCCTCACTCCCTCCCCCCCAAAAAATAACCCTAGGCCCAGATAACTTAATGAAGTGTACCAGGCATTTAAGGAAGAAATAATACCAATTCTACATAAACTTTTCCCAGGAAACAAAAGATGAGGAGATATTTCCCAACTCATTCTAGGAGGCTAGCATTACCCTGTTACTGAAATAATAAAAAGGTATTACTAGAAGTGAAAATTACAGATCTGTGTACTTTATGAACATAGATTCAAAAATCCTTAACAAAACATTAATACTTTAAATCCAACAACATACAAAATGGATAATATATCTGGACAAATAAAAGGTAGATGTACTGGATAGAAAGAGGTAAACTTTCCTGATCAGTATATGACAATCAGCTTCTATGTATAAAATCCTAAGGTATCTTCAAAACACTGCTAGAACTAATTAGTGAATTTAACAGGGTTGGAGAATTAAAGGTCGATATACAAAAAAAATTGTATTTCTATATGATAGCAACTGACTATTTGAAATTAAATTTAAAAAACAATATGTACAATAGCATGAAAAACATAAAATATGGAAATATTTAATAAAAGATCTTTAGTAAATGTACACTAAAAATGACAAAACATTGTAATAAATGAAAGAAGACAGCTAGAGAGATACACCATAGTGATGGGTTGGCAAACTCAATATTGTTAAGATGTGAATTTTTCCCAAAGTTTCTAGTAGGTGCTCAGTTTTTGTGTGAAACTAAAACTGCTCTAAAAATTAAGTTCACTCGTTTTTTTTAATGAAACAAATCACCTACAATCCTGCCACTTATTACAAATATTCTTATTTGTAATTCTTATTTGGCCGTTGTGCATATACATACATTTCCATATAGTTGTGGTTATTGGAGGACAATCACTTGATCTTTTGAATTTCAACCTAACACAGGATAATATACCCATCTCTTAGAAGAAGCAAAAGTTTGAATTGCTTAAGCTTTTATGCACCCAAACTATTTATTAGTAAGAGGGATTAGATATTAAAACTTAATGGAGAACCAAAGGATAGGAAGCTAACATTTATGGAACACTTACAAGGTACCAGGCCCTATGCCAGGTGCTTTACACATTTGATTTTATTTAATCCTCTTAACAACCATATGAGGTAGGTGTTATTATCTCCATTTTATAGAGAAACAAACTGTAATTTTAAAATAACTCAATTATCAGATTAACCAAAGATCAAGCTTAGATGTTACTGGTAATATGCCCAACCCAGATTTTCTTATGATAAGAAGAGTAAGTCAGAATAATATATACCAAAGTATGTCTTATGAAACCCCATTTTTATAGGAAGTTGAGAGAGAGTGAGAAAGAGAGAGAGTCATATACAGGGTGGGCAAAAGTAGGTTTACAGCTATGAGTACGAAAAAGTTTATTCTAGTATCTTATTTATTCTTGTATTACATATTTTTCCACATATAAACCTACTTTTGCACACCCCTGTATATAGTTATTGATACATATATCTCTTCTAAATTTTTTTAGAAGCTCTAGGTGAAAATTTAAAAAGCCTCTTTCTGATAGGATACCTCAGAGCTTTGATATGCTAACGTATGCTGTGAGTGTCCCATTTTTTGGAGCAAGAATCTTGCAACACTAGTCCCAACCAACACACTTTGGGAAATCCTGGCCCATAACATCATTCATAACTTATTCAGTGGACTCGCTGGCTCATTTTAAGAATTTCCAGAATACATTCTATGACAGTGTCCATAAAAAATTCCAAGCTCCATCTTATTATTTATTTTATCAAATGAATAATATACCTTGGGGTTAAGCCATGAAATGATGTAGAAGCATAGAATTGTAAGCCTGGAAGAGATCATGAGAACTCAAATAGGCCACCTCCCAGGCTTCAGAAAGGACCACACGTAAGCCATCACGGACAGATGGGTATCTAGCTTGTTGTAAAAGACCTCCAGGGAAGAAAATTCCATAACCTCCCTGTAACTTATTCCAGATGCCCAACCCTGAGAAAATGATGAGCTCCTTGAAGCTCTTCTAGTCTATTGTGCATGTACTGAGGGCTTTGTCATAATGGTGGTATATTATATGCAGGTGTTTAGATTTAAAAATGTACTGGTGGAAGTAAGATAAAGGTACCTACATCTATAGATATAAAAGATATATCTATAAGATACAGATAGGTATATTTCCTATCTATCTAGAACACAGGGGTTAAAAATGTCGTTTCAGAATCATCCTTGACGTCTTCTTCTATTTTCAGTTTCAGTTAGTCATCTCACCCTGTAACTTTCTCCTTGAAGTCTCTCTTAATTCAGTCCCATCCTTTTTTCCCCCTTGCCAGCCATGGTGGAAGCTCATTCTTGCTAGCTTGGATTGCTCAAATAACTCTTGACTAATTTCCCTATCTCTAGACTCTATTCTTTCTATTTTGCACCCATGGAGTTAAATATTCATTTTTAAAGTGCAGCTCTATCATGTCACTGCCCTGTCTTACAATTTTGGTGACTTCCTATTGCCAACAGTGTAAATGTGAACTCCATACACTGCCCTGTTTAACTCCACGTGATTTGGCCCCAACTTCCCTTCCTCATCTCCAGTCATTCTCTACCACACATTCAACCTGTCACTGATAGTGAACATTTTTCCTGACCCTATGAACTTTCATACTTTTGTGTCTCTGATTTTTTTCATTCGGTCTGCCTGAAATATCATTCTCTCCCCTCTTTGTCATGTTCTTAATCATCCATCAAGTCCTAGCTCCTCTGTGAAATCTACCTAGGACTCTCTAGGCTAAGCTAATTATGTTCTCACCTTTTATTTTTTACTTCCAAAAACTTTTGCACATATTTCACTCACATCACTTAGAAAGTTATGTCATGAAATGTGGTAGTTATTCAACTAGTGGGTAGCATGACTCTGATATGTGCCATGGAGAGATGTAATGAGCAGAGACTGAGAGAAGGGAGCCCAGGGAGACAAGGACCACTGTCTGATCTGATCAGCAAGGGAAAATGGTGATTGTGAGGATGGTGCTGAATGTGAGAGAGAGAAAAAACCACATAGGGACCCTTCCCCTGGGGAAGAATGTCCTTTGCAACCAAGAAGACAGGACACAGGACAGACCACAGCCACAGAAGCATGAAACCTCCAGGGGAAGAATTTGCACCTTCTTCACTATCCTCAGGACTAGTGATGAGCAGTGTCAAGGCCAGGAACTTGGGGGTAGGGAAAAGGTAGCTGTCAGCATCACATCATAAGCACAGCTTCCTTATTGTTTTACATTGCAGTTATTTGTATCTCTCTATGGTAAGACTATCTGTCCATCATTAGCATTTCAGCTGTACTCAGGAGTTCTGGTTGGGAGAAGAGGGAGCATGCCAAGTTGGCAATATTATCTGAAGCTCATTATCTAGGGACATTCTGAATAAATTACAGTAATGAGTATGTTTAAGAGTACTGTTGACTTGGTGAATGAACACATGCACTAGAAATGCATGAATTTAGGAAATATCCATCTAAAAATGTCTCAAGAGTACATAGTTGATTTGATCACATGGAAAGAAAACCAATGCTTTAACCACAACTTCTACATGTAAAACAAATATCTTTTCCCCCCTTCAAAGTGGTTACCATAGGCGACTGAATACCTAGGACAATTGTATTGCCATTTCTGTGTTGCTGAACTCATATCATGCACTGGACCCTGCTATGAATACTTTGTAATCTATAATCTCACAATAGTCATAGGAGGTGAGTTTTGGCTCCACCTTATAGATGAGAAAACTAAATAACTTACACCCAAAAGGGCAACATGGTGGCAGATCCAGCCGTTTGTCAAAATTCAATTTGAGACTAAGCTCATATTCTTCTTATTCTGCCATGTTGACTAAAAACATTTATTTGGAAATGCTTTTAGAACCCAAGGTAATTCATGTACTCAATAGTAATGAATCTTCTTACTTTCCAGATGACTCTGAGTTTTAAAAATAGTCAAAAAGACTTTTTGAATCAAGTGTAATGAAAATGGTGGGAGATTGGGGTCCATTAATATGATCTGGGACCCAAAATGAGGTGTAACTCTGGAGGAAATACATATGATTTTGTTGTTGTTGTTGTTAATCCTCATTGGAGGATATTTTTTCATTGATTTTTAGAGAGAGTGGAAGGGGGGGGGAGAAGACAGGGAGAGAGAAACATCTATATGAGAGAGACACATCGATTGATTGCCTCCCACACACACACCAACCAGGGCTGGGGATTGAACCTGTAACCGAGGTACGTGCCCTTGACCAGGATCAAACCTAGGCCTCTCCAGTCCATGGGCCAACGCTCTATCCACTGAGCCAAACCAGCTAGGACCATTGTATAATTTTTAAGTGAAGTAAAAGATACATTAGAATATCATTGATTTTGGAATTCCTAAACCACCACAGATCTTAAAAAAATGGGATTTGATATAGAAAGTGTTAACATTTTAGTTTTGCATCAAATCCGTAATCCCTCCATTGAAATTTAGGTTTGGAAGCCCTCTTATAGGCTACTGGGTTTTCTTTTCAAAGTCTGTGTCAGCTACTGGCAGAGCCAACCTTTGAACCCCAGACTATTAAGACTCCAGCTTCTTTCCATGGTATGTTCTTTGGGACCACCTGTCCCAGCCCCTAAACACTTTGGGAAACGCTTTCAAACCCCAAGGCTAGTGAGCCTTCCTCCTGTGCCTACACCTCCAGGGACGATGAAGAGATCTTATCTCCAGCCCTTGAGCAGATGTCACTATCAGGAAATCGTCTTGTTTTATATTGAGCAGACATTCATCTCCATGCAATAGGTTTTTCAAGATTTTGGGAAATGACTGCAATATGAAAAAAGAAAAAGGAAGAAGTTAATTTAGACATATTCTGAAGAGATGTTTCTCAAACAGAATTGAAGCTCCAAAGCAGGTAAACCTGATTGCCCCATGCCAGGCTGTTGGTTTTTTTTAGCTGTCACCCAAGCCAGTTTTCAGCATAGACTCAAAGGAAAAGCACTGAAATACTTTTCTAACTTTTCCATATTTAGCACAACACCACACAAAATTGCTAAATACCATATAACCACACTTACCATCCTGGGGCCTATAAATTCAGGATTCAGACACTTGATTACAAACCACAGAATGACTCTGTTTAAGAAATAGTATGTGGTATTGTAAGAAAACTGCCCCTATTTGGATGTTCTTCTGCTTATTAAGTTACTAACATGGGCTTTTCCCCCTCTCTCTTCTTTCTCAATCCTTCTACTGTGGCTGTCATCTCCAATTTCTGGGACAATTGTATGCGTATTGGGGGGTGCAGGCCTGCAAGAGCTGGGGGAGCATCTGCTCCTGTAACTATTGTCCCGAAGAAAAAGAAAGCACATACATTTTTGGTTTCTCAGTAAAAATTTCCATAGCAAACCAGGAGTCAATCACCAATTTTTAGGAGAGTGAAGGTATGACAGGAAATTCAGTCTTACCTCCTGGGTACCCAGGTATCACTGCAGTGTCGTTTTTTCTTTTAATTTAGCCGTGAGGTCCCCCTCCCGCTCAAGATTCACGAGCTAGCCTCTATTATTTCATACATTTAAATGAACATCTTTTTAAAATGTATATATCAGGGTCCTCAAACTACGGCCCGCGGGCCACGTGCGGCCCGCCGAAAACATTTATCCGGCCCGCCGGGTGTTTTTGCCGCCGCTGTGTGCATAGGAATTTGTTCATAGTTTTTTTTTA